>NC_137684.1:7965373-7987873 GCF_963989245.1 Nansenia antarctica
ACGCACACACACACACACACACAAAGATGCACACACACACACACACACTCCCATGCCACAGTGTAATCTGTGGCCACACATCTGTCCCCTCCCCCTCAGCTGCAGCTGACACTTCAAATCCCTCTTTTGACATCCCAATAAGATGAGCACACACAACTGTACAGGTCTAGACACGCCAACGTCACACTGGGTTCACATCGTGGCCTGATCGGGGCCGTCCGACATGCAAAGTAGACATGCTTGCATCGTATAACGGTTTCTATCCAGTTGCTGTCTAGACGCAATCCGGCCACCGAAGGCTCATATACTGAAGGCTCATATCTCATATACTGTAGCCTTATTAACCCGTTTAGTGCCGAGGGTGAATAAAGTCGCCCAAACTGTTTTGATTAGAGTCCAGAACATTGACTAGATTCCAGAACATTGACTAGAGTCCAGAACATTGACTATGAATGAATGGTCTTTATTGTCATTGCTATAGTACAGGTACCAAACAACGAAATTTGGGAGGGGTGGCTCCCCTGGTGCTAGTAAAGAAAAAAAACTAAAAAAACAAGAAGGGAAAGGAGCTGGTTTCCATAAAT
Source organism: Nansenia antarctica (assembly GCF_963989245.1). Taxonomy (NCBI): domain Eukaryota; kingdom Metazoa; phylum Chordata; class Actinopteri; order Argentiniformes; family Microstomatidae; genus Nansenia; species Nansenia antarctica. The sequence continues at coordinate 7,965,958 of NC_137684.1, forward strand.
AAAGGCTATGTACACTATCCACTATACTATACTGTACAGATAAAACGACTAGGGTTGTCATATTGCACATAGTGTTATTGCACATTCATTTAAAGTGTCGCAGTTTGCAGGCTTGAAATGTACACATTTGTGCCTCAGCACTACACCTGATTTTTCAATCCAGCAGCTGCCATCAATCCGTCCAGACTGTCCAGGGCCCAGAACCTAGGTATTTGCTGTGTTCAGGGCCTGGATGGCCCTGGGGTAGAAGTTGAGCTTCAGTCTGTTTGTCCTTGCGGCCATGGTCCTGTACCGCCTTTTCGAGGGCAGCCGGGCAAAGTGTTCGTACCCAGGGTGGGATGGGTCTCTGGAGATCTTGGAGGCCTTCCTGAGGCAGCGTGTGTTGTACAGCTCTTCCAGAGAGGGGAGGGGGGCGCCGGTGATCTTCTGGGCTGTTCTCACGACTCTCTGTAGCGCATTTGAATGTTTTCTGTCTGCCCTAACTAAGCTGTTTGACAACAAAATTTCCCCATTGGGGACAATAAAGGTTTTCAATCAATCAATCAATCAATCAATTTCTCTCTGCGGCTGTGCAGCTGGAGAACCAGTTGCAGATGCAGTAGGTGAGGATGCTCTCCACTGCGCAGCGGTAGAAGGCCACCAGTATCTCCTGCTTGTTGTGTTCCTTCCTGAGGACTCTCAGGAAGTAGAGCCGCTGTTGTGCCTTCTTGATGATGGCTGCTGTGTTGTTCTTCCAGGACAGGTCATCCTGTATGTGCACCCCCAGGAATCGGACGGTTGAGACTCTCTCCACGCTCTCTCCGTCGATGAGCAGGGGCTGGACCTCAGATTTTTTCCTCCTGAAGTCCACGATGATTTCCTGGGTCTTTGACTGGTTCAGCAGCAGGTTGTTAACCTTGCACAGCTTGCTCAGCTGCTCTACCTCATCCCTGTACGCCGCCTCGTCCCCCCCCGAGATGCAGCCCACCACGGTGGTGTCGTCTGCAAACTTTACGATGGAGTTGCTGGGGTGGACGGGGGTGAAGTCGTAGGTGTAGAGATTGTAGAGGATGGGGCTTAGCACGCAGCCCTGGGGGGACCCAGTGCTGAGTCTGAGGGCTGTGGAGGTGTGGGAGCCCACCCGCACCTACTGGGGGCGGTCGGACAGGAAGTCCTTGATCCATGCACATAAAGAGTGTGATAGTCCCAGGTCTAGTAGTTTGGTCACTAGCCTGTCTGGAAGGATGGTGTTAAAGGCAGAGCTGAAGTCCACAAAGAGCAGTCTCGCGTAGCTGTTTCCCCTCTCCAGGTGGGATAGAGTGGAGTGGAGAGTCGTCGCGATGGCGTCCTCTGTGGTAGAAGTTGAGCTTCAGTCTGTTTGTCCTTGCGGCCATGGTCCTGTACCGCCTTTTCGAGGGCAGCCGGGCAAAGTGTTCGTACCCAGGGTGGGATGGGTCTCTGGAGATCTTGGAGGCCTTCCTGAGGCAGCGTGTGTTGTACAGCTCTTCCAGAGAGGGGAGGGGGGCGCCGGTGATCTTCTGGGCTGTTCTCACGACTCTCTGTAGCGCATTTCTCTCTGCGGCTGTGCAGCTGGAGAACCAGTTGCAGATGCAGTAGGTGAGGATGCTCTCCACTGCGCAGCGGTAGAAGGCCACCAGTATCTCCTGCTTGTTGTGTTCCTCCCTGAGGACTCTCAGGAAGTAGAGCCGCTGTTGTGCCTTGTTGATGATGGCTGCTGTGTTGTTCTTCCAGGACAGGTCATCCTGTATGTGCACCCCCAGGAATCGGAGGGTTGAGACTCTCTCCACGCTCTCTCCGTCGATGAGCAGGGGCTGGACCTCAGATTTTTTCCTCCTGAAGTCCACGATGATTTCCTGGGTCTTTGACTGGTTCAGCAGCAGGTTGTTAACCTTGCACAGCTTGCTCAGCTGCTCTACCTCATCCCTGTACGCCGCCTCGTCCCCCCCCGAGATGCAGCCCACCACGGTGGTGTCGTCTGCAAACTTTACGATGGAGTTGCTGGGGTGGACGGGGGTGAAGTCGTAGGTGTAGAGGTTGTAGAGGATGGGGCTTAGCACGCAGCCCTGGGGGGACCCAGTGCTGAGTCTGAGGGCTGTGGAGGTGTGGGAGCCCACCCGCACCCTCTGGGGGCGGTCGGACAGGAAGTCCTTGATCCATGCACATATAGAGTGTGATAGTCCCAGGTCTAGTAGTTTGGTCACTAGCCTGTCTGGAAGGATAGTGTTGAAGGCAGAGCTGAAGTCCACAAAGAGCAGTCTCGCGTAGCTGTTTCCCCTCTCCAGGTGGGATAGAGTGGAGTGGAGAGTCGTCGCGATGGCGTCCTCTGTGGACCTGTGGGCTCTGTAGGCGAACTGGTATGGATCCAGGTTGGGCGGGAGGCGTGTGACTATGTGGGCCCGGACTAGTTTCTCGAAGCACTTCATGATGATTGGTGTGAGTGCCACCGGGCGGTAGTCGTTTAGGCAGCTCACCGTGCTTTTCTTCGGGACTGGGATGATAGTTGAGGTTTTCAGGCAGGGTGGGATGGTGGCCTGGGACAGGGACTGGTTGAAGATGTTGGTGAAAACCCCGGCCAGCTGGTCGGCGCAGTCCCTCAGCACCCGTCCCAGGACGCCATCCGGCCCTGAGGCTTTCCTGGGGTCCACCGCCTTCAGCACGCGTCTCACTTCATGCTCTGTGAGGTTGAGGCTGCTGAGAGCTGGAGAGAGTGGTGTTTGTGTTGTGGTTACCTCCGTTCACCCCTCGTCGAACCGGGCGTAGAAGGAGTTCAGCTTTTCCGCCAGCAGGGGGTCGTCCTCTGCGGCTGTGAGCCTGTTGGCTCTGAAGTTTGTCATGTACTGAACCCCCTGCCACACCCGCCTGGAGTCGTTGCTCAGGAAGCATTCCTCAATCTTCTCTCTGTGGTCTGCCTTGGCCTCCCGGATGCCACGCTTTAGGTTAGCCCTGGTGGTGCTGTACAGCAGTGTGCCCTTCCCTTCGAAGAAGGCGTTGTCCCTCTCATTGATCAGTTTTTGGACCTTCCCAGTCATCCATGGCTTCGTGTTGGGGTTGACCCGGACCCGTTTGTCCACGGTGACTGAGTTGGTGCAGTTCACTATGTGGTTCAGAACGGACGACGTGAACTGTTCCAGGTCCTCATGCTCATATTCCTGCCATGAGGTGTCATTTAGGCCGATCTGCAGTGGAGCGGACCCTGCTGGCCAGGTTCTGACAGTCTTAGTGGTGATGGGAGCACTTTTTCTCATGGTAGTGTAGGCTGGGATCAGGAGGATTGACACATGGTCAGACATGCCTAGATGAGCTAGCGGTCTAGCCTTGTAAGCAAGCTTGATGTTGATGTATACCTTATCCAGTGTTTTTTTCTCCTCTTGTTGCACATTTAACATGCTGATAGAACTTGGGTAGTACTACCTTCAGGTCAGCATGATTAAAGTCTCCGGCGATAATATGGACTGCCTGTGGGTCCGCGCTTTTTTCACCACTGATGACGTCATATAGCCGCGCCAATGCTAAGCTACCATCCGCGGTTGGCGCAATGTAAACACATGTAATGTACACTGCGTTGAATTCCCTCGGGAGGTAAGTGGGTCGGCATTTAACAGTCAAGTATTCCAGGTCTGGGGAGCAGTGGCTACTTACAGTTTTCGTGTTTAAGCACCAGCTGTCCTTCGTAGATATAATGAGGCCGCCTCCGCGGGTCTTCCCACTAAGCAAAGTCCGGTCCGCCCGGTGTAGGGTCCTTCCTTCTAGGCTTACCGCGGAGTCCAGGATAGTGTCATTTAGCCAGGTCTCCGTTAGGATAATCACACAGCTATCTCCCACGATGTTATTGGTAACGACATGCAGTCTCAATTCGTCCATCTTGTTTGCCAGAGACCTGACGTTGGATAGGAAAATACTCGGCAAAGCAGGTTTGTTCGGGCTTCTCCTCAGCCTAGCTAGCAGGCCCCCCCTTCGTCCTCGGCGTTGCTTACGGTCTCGCCGCCGCCGTTTGCGCTTGAGTGTTGGGAGAGCGTAGTATTGTTTGCGTAGTATTGTTTGCTGAGGAAACTCAGGCTGCCGAGGTCCATGATGGTCCAGTTTTACACGGCCATCATAGAGTCCATCCTCACCCACTCCATCATCACCTGGTTCCCTGCTGCAACGACCAAGGACAAGGCCAAGTTGCAGCGGGTGCTACGTTCAGCAGAGAGGGTGATCGGCTGTCCCTTGCCCTCCCTCAACTCCCTGCATGACACCAGGGCTCTGAGGAGGGCAAGGAAGATCATGGCAGACCCCTTCCACCCCGGCCACGGCCTCCTCACCCTGCTTCCCTCTGGAAGAAGGTTGCGGCTGCCTAAGGCACTGAAGGCCCGCCACAGGCTCAGTTTCTACCCCTCAGCCGCCAGGCTGATAAATGACTCTGGCTTCCCCCTCCCCCCCGCCCCCAAGTCTGCCCAGGACTGAATATGCACTGGACTCACTGTAAAAACTCTGCACTGCACTTTATACCGCACTATCCAATGCACTGTTGTCTGTCCTGTGTTGTTGTTGTTGTGTTGTCCTGTTTTTTGACACGTGAAAAAAGTATAAACGCACTTACTGTAATGACGAAGCAAATTCCTATATGTGTAATGCATAATGGCAATAAACGTTATCTGAATCTGAATCTGAATCTGAATTGTTCACCCGGCGACCGAGCGATGTCGAATGGGATTCTCTGCTGTTCCAAGAATTCCGTTGTTACAGTCCTCTCATTTTGCGCACCAACTTCTAGTAAGTCTAGTCTGCTGTAGGTACTATTTACACTACCGTTCCCTATAAGTACTAAAATAAAAATGTACATACAAATGTACTTAAAAACACTAAAAAACACCAGCGTTGAAGCCACTCCAAGCCTCGCGTCTGAGTAGAGTCCAGAACATTGACTAGAGTCCAGAACATTGACTAGAGTCCAGAACATTGACATTGATACCAAAGCGCTGTGGTAAAAAGTACGCTTTGTGTGTTGTGTGTTTTTTTTTTTGCTTACAGAGCGACTGGGAGTATATTTTTGGGAGTCTGTGTTTTCTTCCGCCGTAACCGTGGTGATCAGCTCGGATCTGCGTCAGCCGTCTCTGAGAGGCTGTTGTCACCGGGGCGTGCAGCTGCCACCGGAGATCAGCATGGACACACAGCCCCTCACCCCCCGTCCCCTCTCCTCACCCACCCCCTCCCCTCAGCTCCCCTCATGCTCTGACAGACTCTGAAGACAAAGTTTGACATCAGAAGTGTTTTGATAGGTTCCCGCGCCCCATTTCCCATCTTTCAATTCATTTCACTCTGCCTCTTATCCACGGCAGGCGCACACACACACGCACACACACACGCACACACACACACACACACACACCGCACACCGCACACCATACACACACACACCCCCACACACAGACCCCCTCCCCACCCCACCCTCCCCGCTGCAGCCTTCAGTATGGCTCTACATCTCACAGCTGAGTCTATGGACATGTGGATGTCCGTTTCTTGCTGCTGCTGCTGCTGCTGCTGCTGGTTCAGGCAGAAAAATATTGTGGTTGGCACGCGACCAGAGAGGAGACGTGGACCGTATCTGTAGGTATGGACGCTTGACTCACACACTCACACACACACACACACACACACACACACACACACACACACACAGAGGCACGGACCAAGCTAGTAAGACACGTCATAAGAGTTTTCTCTCTTGTTTTGTTCTTCTCTTTGTCTTGGCTATGGCAGCAGCACCCACCTTACTCATGGTATATCAGCGGTGTTAAACAAGACAGACATTCACCATGACTGATGTATAGATCAGCGGTTCCCAACCTATGGGCCGCTGAAAGTGGGCCGCCAAATCATGGGCAAATAATTTGTTTTGTTGACGTTTTTTTGTTACAAAAACGTTTTAATTTTAAAAAGATAAAAAATCTTGGATTGAACAGCCTTGATCGTATTGTGTGTGGTGTGCGCCGATATTTCCATCCGAAAAGAAGAAGTCAGCTCGCTTCTTGATTGGCTACATTCCATCCCGGACTCGCGAACAGGGTTGCCAGATGGGATCGACAATGTCCACCCTAACCACAGTCTAAAACCGTTAATTCCACCAAAAAACCCGAGCCCATCTGGCAACCCTAGTCGGGAGTCGGGAGTTGCCCACACACATAAGGATGTTTGGTCACACATACAACATTTACGATCTTGGTATTTGATCACCTGCTATATAAAACATCGCCGCTCGGCTTTAATGGTTTAACCGCTATTTATGTTTTATTTTTTTGCCACGCTCCCTCTAGTTTTTGGTCAAATTACGTCGTTGTTTTGAGCGCTCGTGCGCGTTTCATGCGCGCTGCTGAGTGGGCCGCGAATACTGGACATATCTGTAAAGTGGGCCGTGAATACCGGACATATCTGTAAAGTGGGCCGTGAATACTGGACATATCTGTAAAGTGGGCCGTGAATACTGGACATATCTGTAAAGTGGCCGTGAGTCCTAAAAGGTTGGGAACCGCTGGTATAGATGATTCACTTACTGTAGACAAATGTACTTGTTGTAAGTTGCGCTGGATAAAAGCTTCTGCTAAATGTCAACAATGTACTGCGAAAGCTCCCTGATGTACTCTCTGAACCAGTATCTTGATAACGTCTGAAGAACATCTAGCTGGTTCCTCAGTGATATCTGACAGGAGGGATTAGATAGGTGGACCTTAGCACAGCTGCTGGTAGTATATGAATATGAATATGACATATGCCAATACTCTATGTATGTGTCCAGGTTTCCATCCGCCGTCTCTCTTTCCACTTGTGCCCACTGAAGAGAAGAGGGAGTTCAGGAACTACTGTAGGTCAGTGGAGGTTAAGGAGCTTCAATGTGAGTGAACACATGACACCCTGACCATGAACACACCCTGACCATGAACACACCCTGACCATGAACACACCCTGACCATGAACACACCCTGACCATGAACACACCCTGACCATGAACACACCCTGACCATGAACACACCCTGACCATGAACACACCCTGACCATGGACACACCCTGACCATGAACACACCCTGACCATGAACACACCCTGACCATGGACACACCCTGACCATGGACACACCCTGACCATGGACACACCCTGACCATGAACACACCCTGACCATGAACACACCCTGACCATGAACACACCCTGACCATGAACACACCCTGACCATGAACACACCCTGACCATGAACACACCCTGACCATGAACACACCCTGACCATGGACACACCCTGACCATGAACACACCCTGACCATGAACACACCCTGACCATGAACACACCCTGACCATGGACACACCCTGACCATGGACACACCCTGACCATGAATACACCCTGACCATGAACACACCCTGACCATGAACACACCCTGACCATGGACACACCCTGACCATGAACACACCCTGACCATGAACACACCCTGACCATGGACACACCCTGACCATGAATACACCCTGACCATGGACACACCCTGACCATGAACACACCCTGACCATGAACACACCCTGACCATGGACACACCCTGACCATGAACACACCCTGACCATGAACACACCCTGACCATGAACACACCCTGACCACAGTTGACAGATCACTGACTGAGAACTCTTAACATGGTCTCATGGTAAGGGAACTGTACAAAGTCAAGTGTGATGGCAGTCAGATTGTCAGTCAAATCAAAATCAATTCGTATTTGTCACGTACATTGCATAAAGCTGTAATTGACATTGTGAAATGTTTTGGCTTTGGGTTCTTGCTCCTCGCTCAACAACAGTTGACAACAACCAACCAATCAGCAACACAATATAATATAGTAATAAAAAAGTGCCAATAGTAATAGTGCAATAATGTGCAATAATGTCATATTTGCAATAATAATGAGTCAGATTATCAGTCAGGCTATGGATGAAAAATAATCCTTTCTTCCTAATAAGTTCGGTTGAGTATGAAACTCCAAAATTCAGTGAATGAAGACATCTACAAATCCAATAACAATGATTAATAGCTTTAATAAGCTTTAAAGCTTGCAGGAGTTACAAGAGCGTCTCTCTCTGATGGATAACCAGAGAGAAGGCCTCTGTACTTATAGGAGAGAAAGCTTCCTTCCATGGCCCGGGCATAAGCCTCGTTTTTTTATCTTCCAGTTTTTCAACATTCCGATCCCATGACCTCCATCCATCATCTCCTCCATCCATCATCTCCATCCATCATCCCCTCCATCCATCATCTCCTCCATCCATCATCCCCTCCATCCATCATCTCCTCCATCCATCATCTCCTCCATCCATCATCTCTATCCATCATCTCCTCCATCCATCATCTCCTCCATCCATCATCTCTATCCATCATCTCCTCCATCCATCATCTCCTCCATCCATCATCTCCTCCATCCATCATCTCTATCCATCATCTCCTCCATCCATCATCTCTATCCATCATCTCCTCCATCCATCATCCCCTCCATCCATCATCCCCTCCATCCATCATCTCCATCCATCATCTCCTCCATCCATCATCTCCATCCATCATCTCCTCCATCCATCATCTCCTCCATCCATCATCTCCTCCATCTATCCATCATCTCCTCCATCCATCCATCATCTCCTTCATCCATCATCTCCTCCATGCATCACTCACATGCTACCATCAGGGCGGAGGGATGGAACACCACCTCCTGTTAGAGTTATCATCATGACTCTGCTGTAGCCATCCTCAACAAGAGCCTGATGAAATGACGTTGAAACCAGTTCGTATGTATCTTGTTTGTTTACAGGATGTTATGTGTGTTTTAACCTCCTCTTTCTTACCCTTCTTGTGCCAGTGTGTCAAAGAAAGATGTGCTGTATGAAAATGGACAAAACCGTTTTCTTAATGATTGTTTTCTTAAAGGCCTGTAACCTTCATCAGTGTCTATGTCAATGTTACAAGGCAAGGCACAGTATGTCCAGAAGTAGAGGCTGGCAGAGGTAGAAATCGGAGGACGGGCAGAGGAGGACATTGCAATGCATGGACTGGAATGAGGAATGGCATCAAACTGTCCTCCAATGTCTCCCTCAACCAGCCCTCCCCGACATACATACAGCAGTGGCGGCTGGCCGATAGAGGGCGCTGGGGCGCCGCCCCCACCTTCACTTCCTAGTTCCCCACCTTCACTTCCTAGTTGCGATTTGTAAAAGTTTTTTTTTTAAATAAACATTGTTTATTCACAAAATGCGGCTGATATTCTGTCGGCGCCTATCAGCATTCATTAAAAATCCTCCAATACAATAAACATTTTTATCTGTGTGTGCCGATCGAATGCAAGTCTATGTTAGGCCAAATACTTTTGGCTTGCACGTGAGCTGTAGCAGCGCTCCAATTGGCTGTCTCTATTTCTCGGCCGGGTCGCAAAAAGTTGCGTCCTGAATATCCGAGAAGGGTCCAGCTGCGGACATCACATCTATCACCCGGAAGCTTGATGGACCATATTTGGTTGGAGCGCGTCATCACAGAAGTAACCGCGAGAAACCGCAAGATTTTTAAGGATCTTAAAAGGAAACGCTTGCCTCAGGCTGATTCACCAAATGGCTACTATGAAGGTATGTTTTTTTCAAATCATTTATGCAAGAAATGTTTATACTAAGGATAGTTGATTGTTGAAGTGCCTGGATGAAAAGGTAATGTTGTGGCTTATATGCCTTGTTGTGATTTTAAAAGATAGCTGGAACTCAGCCATATGTTTTACGTACCATTTTCTAGCATTGACTAATTTTAGATGCACTTGAATTCTACAGGGAAAGGAGGTTTTCATTGCTGACCTTCATGTAACCGCAACGTGGGTCCAGCCCCACAACTGTGATCCCATGAGCCATTTCCCAGTAAGTCAAATGATTGAGCCGGTATTTGAATAAGATAAACAGCTATGTAGACAACATTGTATCCAGCATTACAATTGGCATGCCCTTCATGGGACATCAGCACATTAGCTGTGTTGGTCCTAAATACCTTCTTCTTTTTTTTACTTGATTTCATCAAGGTAAATTAAATGGTTTCCTAACACTAAGCCAAAAAAAAACACTACATGTATGAGAAAGGACTTCATCAAATTATCATGTAATTCATAATCATGCACACCCCAGTTAAGTGTTGGATAAAAATGATAAATGCAGTACATGGTTTTGAACAGGAACATGCTGATCAGAAGGATGCCCTTATCCTTCCACTGTGGGTTCCAGGCCACTTTGTCCTGTGTGTAAGTGTACTATACCCATATATATATATATATATATATATATATATATATATATATATACAGAGCATAACTTTATATGCAACATATGACATCCACAGTAGTAGTTATAAAGACATACAATGTAGTTGAGCATTTCTCAGCTTTAACCTTCATATGCCATTTGCTTGTGAGTTTGTGTCTATTGTATTTCCCCCAAAGTGTCCTTTTTGCTTATTGTCCAGAATGCGTTATTCCCTGTAGGTAATGAGGCCACACCAGAAATACATTTTCTTTCTAGATTGTCAGTATTTCAAAACTCCAAGGGGATTCACCTCTGAAGCCTACAGAATAGTGTTGTCACGATACCAATATTTTACCCTGCGATACTATACCAGCCCAAGTATCACGATACTGAGTAGTATCGCGATACCGCGGCACTTTTGTAACACTTTTTATTTTTATGAACATGCAATGTATTTATACAAGTTACAATAACTTAATGAGTGGTGCATGAATAACATGCATTTAATGCATTACACTGTAACTCTACAGGTAAGTAAAAGTACTGAAACCGATATTTTTGTGAATAACATGTTTATTAATAAGTAGTTTGAAACATCAAACAGACCAACTGGCCTTTTGCAAGAGTATAGCAAAGTAGGTGTGTGTGTGTGTCTGTCTGTCTGTCTGTCTTTCTGTGTCTGTATGTCTGTCCGTCTGTGGGGTCTTTTTCACGAACTTGAAAAGTAAAAGCAAACACTGGCATATCAAAAATATAGAGGGCTACTTCCAAACTGTAGCTCAAGACTTAACTCAACTTAAGAAAACTCAGTGGTCATATTCCAAAGATTGTCACTAAGCAGGGCAGAAGTGTGGTTATTACTTCATTAGCTAGCCAGGCTGGCTAGCACCGGCTGGTTAGCCAGCAACAGCAGCAGTGCTGCCGCACACTTTAGCTAAGAAGTTTATTTATTCATTTTTGTAATATTAGCTAATTGCAAGAACACAGATAATTATAACAAATAAAGCCATAGGCCTACTAACCTCATTAGCTTGCTTGTATTCCAGTGCAAGGTCTGGATGACGACATTGTAGGTGCTTTATTAAGTTTGACGTGTTGCCTCCTTTTGCCTGTATGGCATGATTGCATCTCCTGCAGAACGGACGGCCATCATCTATTGCTTTACCTTCGCGATCTGGTTTAAAACCAAAATAGTTCCAGATGAAACTTTTTGAGTTAGTTTTCTTTAGTAATTTTGGCGTTGATGGTGCGACGCTATGGGTAGGGAACGCTTCTGCCATGACGATACTGAGAAGACTGGCTCGCGCCCAGACAGACATCCAGATAACGTCAATATATAAGGTAATGTGACTGCGGAGATGTGCGCGAGCAAACAAACTGGGATCTGTCACAATGGTGTCGCGAGCCAGTCTTGTCCTCATTAGCAGAACCAGTGAATTTGGTAATAGAGGTAACACATTGCCCCGCTGGTACCGTGTTCAACACGGTAGTATAGTATTCCACGGTAGTACCGTTGTATAAAGCTTATGGTATAGTAGGCACCGTGACATTTTGGCACCGTGGTATATCGTTGGTACCGGTATATCGTGCAACACTACTACAGAACACTATTAAGGTTGCCCCAAATATTTTTTGCTCTGGCAGTCACGTTCCCCTGACCTGCCAGGCGGTCTCCTGACCTGCCTATGATGACACATTTCCAACACAACGAAAGAGAGACACAGAGAAATCCTCCCCATTGAACTTTTGCAAATAAGCATGATCGACCGACTTGCATGGTGTGAAGTGGTTCTGAAGCAGCAGTGGTACGAATGTTGTTCCTTTTTTCTCTCCTGTAGGAGGTGTGTACTTCTTTGTTTGACTTAGTTTTATTCTTGGTTGCCCAGGGGTGTTGCTGAGGTCTGTACAGGGGGGTAGAGGGGATGAAGAGGTCTGTACAGGGGGGTAGAGGGGATGGCAAGGTCTGTACAGGGGGGTAGAGCTATTCTCATGCTAAAATCGACGGTAAATCCAGATTTTAAAGTTGATATTCTTCCCCGTGGAGCATGCCCCCATAACCTGTGCCCCACCCAAAATGTTTAGCACCAGCCGCCACTGACATACAGTATGGTAAGAGAAACTTGTTCAGTGACAACACAGGGGGGGAAGGAAAAAAAGAGGCCATTACAGGAAAACAGGAACACACACGCTGAGTAAATCACTCAGGTAAAGTGGTGTAGCACAGTACTGTCATTAGCATTAGCGGAACCATAGAGCATCAGTGGGACTAACAGCTAGGATAATCAGCTTTAGTCCTGAAGTTAATGAGCACTATCAACAGCGCTACACTGTGCCCTTTGTCACCTGAGGCAAAGGTGTAGTGCTAGAATTAGCTTCCCGGTGTAACTCGCCAGGGGGCTACTGCTACAGGCTAATGCGCTATATATATACAGTATATATGACTCTGGCAGATCGACGCAGAGAGGCTGCTAGAAGCTTAAGCTCTACACACGCTTCCCTGTGGTGTTAATTGAAATTAGAGGAAATGAGGGAGGATTTAACATGGAGTAGATTTATTAAGTCCATATCCACCCTCTTATCATACCATTACTGGAGTGATTCTTCAGTGGGGATATGTCGATGGAATTAGAGCTGAGGGAACTGTCTGTTCTGTCTGTCTGCCTGCCTGCCTGCCTGCCTGCCTGCCTGCCTGCCTGTCTGTCTGCCTGTCTGCCTGTCTGCCAGCCTGTCTGCCTGTCTGCCTGTCTGTCTGTCTGCCTGTTTGTCTGTCTGGCCGCCTGCCTGTCTGCCTGTCTGTCTGTCCGCCGCCTGCCTGTCTGACTGCCTGCCTGCCTGTCTGCCTGTCTGTCTGTCTGTCTGTCTGTCTGTCTGTCTGCCTGAAAGACACAAGTGCTTTAGCTCTTGCTTTCTCTGAGATAAGCTAGCTCCCTTCATCCATAGAATAGAATAGAATAGAATAGTTTAATGACCACACGACCTAGGTCGGTGGAATTTGTTGTCGGTACAGCTCAAACAGCAGTGTCAAAAAACATACACACATTGTACTTGACTATTACATGGACATGAACACACATAACCACAAGACAAGACAAGAACATATTTACAATTTACAATTTATACAGTGCAGTGAGTCAGGTGTTGAGAGTCCTTATGGCAGAGGGGAAAAAACTTTTTTTGAAACGTGATGTTTTGGTGGCCAGGGATCGGTAGCGCCGTCCAGAGGGCAACAGTTGAAACAGGTGGTGAGCAGGGTGGGAGGGGTCAGAGATAATTTTATGTGCTCTATTTGTGGTGCGTTTGAGATACAGTGATTCAACTGATGGGAGAGGGGTGCCGATGATCTTGGATGATTTCCTTACTATTTGCTGTAGTTTCCTTATCTCCATCCCCCATTCCATCCCTCCACCTCTCCATCCCTCCATTTCTCCACCCATCCATCCCTCCCCATCTCATGGCCTGCTTCTTATATACTGTACAGCCCTTCCCTCATTAACTTTCACATCTGTGTGTGTGTGTGTGTGTGTGTGTGTGTGTGTGTGTGTGTGTGTGTGTGCATGTGTGTGAGTGTGTGTGTGTGTCTGTGTGTGAATGCGTGTGAGTGTGTCTGTGTGTGTGCGTGCGTGTGTCTACAGACCCATCCAATCTCCATATCAACATGGCACTTCATTAAGGCTTTATTACCAGTCGCTTGGCCATGCTAGGCTGTCATATGGGCCAAGGGAACAGTCCATGTACCCACCCCCAACTTCTGCTCAAGTGGGGGAGGGGGGGGGGTTGAGGGAGAGAGAGAGAGGGGGAAAGAGAGAGAGAGAGAGAGGAGAAAGAGAGAGAAAACTCTCAGAAAACGAGAAAGAAAAGAGGGAGGCGGGGGTAATCAGCCGAAAAATACCATTAAAAAAGAAGGCAGCTTCAGTCACCTCCCGTCACCCTTCCGTTTGCATCTCCAGCGCTCTCATAGGTCAACGCGCTACCCAGTGTGATAATCACCACTAATGGAACCACCACCATTTCCCCTCTAATAGTCCACAGTATGCACCCTGTCTCCCCAGGGAAGACTGCCAATAACCCAGCCACAGACAGAGAGAGAGGGAGGGAGAGAGAGGGAGGGAGGGAGGGAGAGAAAGATAGAGAGAGAGAGGGAGGGAGAGAGAGAGAGTGAGAGAGAGAGAAAGAAAAGCCTCCACCAACCCTTCCCACCGCCTCGTCAAGAAGCCAAGGTCGAGGCGAGTCTGTGAGACCAGGGTTCGAGTTATGTGGGAGCCAATGGGAGCTGAGCTCCCATAGAGATGGTCTGAGGCTCTCTGAGCTCCCATGAAGGCAGTAAAATCAAAAATCTGTGGGGGTCGCTAATAATACATTACCACAACTATTATTTGATCAAAATGTCAATGTAATGAATATTATTTAATTTATATTATAAATATTGTAAAATAAACACGTTTTACAAAAGAACTACGCGCACCATTAATCTCCTGTGAATGACAGTATGCCTTTGACTGCCTGCACTTCACCACCAAGACACCATGGGGCGCAGTAGAATATTGTGCAACAGCAAAAGGTTGATTAATCAGCTGTGCGGTAAACCGTTGGAACACACAGTGCACAGTTGATTAATCAATTAAACCAATAGAGTGAGACACCAGTTGCCTTTCAGGAAGTAGTGAGATCGTGCACCTAGCCTATTATTGAGAAGCAAACATTCATTCATTAGCTATACAGGAGTATATACATACAGTAGTAGCTACCATGCCGCCCAAAAAAAGGTCACTGCTGCCGACCGGGTCATCAAGCCTAGAACATTTCGGGTTTTTATCAAAGACAAATTTGACCCTCTCCCGTTCATCCAATCTTGGATAAAGAAAGGACATCGGACGTCAGCATCATGGGTTCCAGGACCGCGACCGCAGCCTACTGAAAACAGACCACTTTGGTCTATCTTGTCTCCGTAAAGGTAAGGTGGCTTTTACTTTTTACTAACCTAGTGTACTAACCTAATGTATTTTTCGCTCCTTCTGTATAGCAAAAATAACACAATTATTGGCCGAGATACATGTGTGACTATCGCTTTTATAGCTGTTGTTTCATGTGGGGCTGTTGATGTGGTGAAATGAGTAGCCTGCAGCTGTAGCGTCAGGATATGTTGGGATTTGAGGATGAGGATGATGTTTCGGTACCGGTACCGTTTTTAAAGTATCGATTTGTCACCGGTATCGAATAAAACCCAAACTGTACCCAACCCTAACTATATGTTTACATGCCAACTAATTAGCTAATTCATTTCTGTCATTTAGAGCTGAGGGGAGCAACAGAGAGACGGACAACAAGACAGCAACAGAGAGACAGACAACAGGACAGTAACAGAGAGACAACGGGAGAGGAGAGCAATAGAGACAGAACTGAATGCACTGAACCTTTTTTTTATTCTTTGCATTATTAACACTGTTGTGTTATTGTGTTATTAAAGTGTTTAAGTGTTTTATGGTAAAGCATTATGAGTGGTGTGTGTGTGCAGGGTGCTCGTGAGTTGTATATTTTGGGGAGGGGGGAGGCTTGTGTATGGGGGCAGGGGGGTCCTCACACAAAGGAGTAGCCTAGGGCCACTGACCACCTTAATCCGCTACTGCCTATAGCTAATTAAAACTTGTAAGTCCCATCGCTGTGTGGGCATGATTCGCGCGTGCATGAGAACATTTCGCACTGTTATTTTGGAGACCCCCACAGAGTTCAGCTTATAACTCGAACCCTGTGTGAGACTGACACTAATCCAAATTGGTTATTTGACAGGGAGATAATTTGTCTTGTAGATTACAGTGGTTATCGTTATCGTGGGGCCATCGTTAATGGCGGAGGTCAGCCGTCGGAGCCCGGGTGCGGAATCACTGATTGGCAGTGGTCAGCCGGAGGTCTCCAATCAGTGTCATCTACTGTCTACTGTAATGAATCAATGGGCTGGAAACTGCGGCGGAGGGTGCCGTGGTCCGCGCAGGGGAAATGGAGCCAAAATGGCCGACCACTTCCGATGCTGTTTCTAGAATACAAACAACACAACGTCAACAGATGGCCCCCGGCTCCAGCATAGATTACTTTTTGACTGATGGATAGATGATTCACTTACTTAGACAAGCGTATTTGTTGTAAGCCGGTTCGGATAAAGGCGTCTGCTAAATGCCAAAAATGTAAATGTAAATGTAAATGTAAATGTAAAATGGAAACTGTGATAAAAAATAAATCTTGCTGCATTCATTTGCTCCTCAGAAACTAGGAAACTAAGAAAACCTATGCCCCGGGAACTCACAGACCTCGAAGAATTTCTGAGTTACACACTCCTGCTCTGAATCCCGGAATGAGCCAATAGGGAATGAGGCAATCGCGAAATCCGACGCTAAATATCGGTGGAGGAAGCGAGGGAAAGCGATGGAATGCACCATGTGTTCACCAAGAGAGAGAGAGAGAGAGAGAGAGAGAGAGAGAGAGAGAGAGAGAGAGTAGGACATACATACAGTATGCCATGTTTTATTCTCTGCACCACCTGCTTTATTTTATTTTATTTATATTATTTATATTTATTTTTTTCATGTCATTGATATTATGTTGTTATGTTGTTGTTCGTCATATCTGTGATTGTGCTTTGGCAACACTTGTAAAACGTCATGCCAATAAAGCCTGTTGAATTGAATTGAATTGAATTGAGAGAGAGAGAGAGAGAGAGAGAGAGAGAGAGAGAGAGAGAGAGAGAGAGAGAGAGAGAGAGAGAGACACAATATGAATTCATATCATGTAAAATATGACAGATATGTTCCTGTCTGGCCAGAGAGAGAGAGAGAGAGAGAGAGAGAGAGAGACCTGAGCCAAGATGGTGGCAAGCAGCTCCTTCCACCAGCCTCTGTGGAGCAGCATGCTGTTAAACCAGATCAAAGGCTAAACTACCCCGGGGTTTTATATACAGTATATGTTATTGTTTTATATACAGTATGTTATTGTTTTATATACAGTATGTTATTGTTTTATATACAGTGTATGTTATTGTTTTATATACAGTATATGTTATTGTTTTATATACAGTATGTTATTGTTTTATATACAGTATATGTTATTGTTTTATATACAGTATGTTATTGTTTTATATACAGTATATGTTATTGTTTTATATACAGTATGTTATTGTTTTATATACAGTATGTTATTGTTTTATATACAGTATATGTTATTGTTTTATATACAGTATGCTATTGTTTTATATACAGTATATGTTATTGTTTTATATACAGTATGTTATTGTTTTATATACAGTATATGTTATTGTTTTATATACAGTATATGTTATTGTTTTATATACAGTGTACGTTATTGTTTTATATACAGTATATGTTATTGTTTTATATACAGTATATGTTATTGTTTTATATACAGTATGTTATTGTTTTATATACAGTATATGTTATTGTTTTATATACATCATATGCTATTGTTTTATATACAGTATATGTTATTGTTTTATATACAGCATATGTTATTGTTTTATATACAGTATATGTTATTGTTTTATATACAGTATATGTGATTGTTTTATATACAGTATATGTGATTGTTTTATATACAGTATATGTTATTGTTTTATATACAGTATATGTTATTGTTTTATATACAGTATATGTTATTGTTGTATATACATCATGCTATTGTTTTATATACAGCATATGTTATTGTTTTATATACATTATATGTTATTGTTTTATATACAGTATATGTTATTGTTTTATATACAGTATATGTGATTGTTTTATATACAGTATATGTTATTGTTTTATATACAGTATAATATGTTATTTTTTTATATACAGTATATGTGATTGTTTTATATACAGTATATGTTATTGTTTTATATACAGTATGTTATTGTTTTATATACAGTATATGTGATTGTTTTATATACAGTATATGTTATTGTTTTATATACAGTATATGTTATTGTTTTATATACCGCATATGTTATTGTTTTATATACAGTATATGTTATTGTTTTATATACAGTATATGTTATTGTTTTATATACAGTATATGTTATTGTTTTATATACAGTATATGTTATTGTTTTAAATACAGTATGTTATTGTTTTATATACAGTATATGTTATTGTTTTATATACAGTATAATATGTTATTGTTTTATATACAGTATATGTGATTGTTTTATATACAGTATATGTTATTGTTTTATATACAGTATGTTATTGTTTTATATACAGTATATGTGATTGTTTTATATACAGTATATGTGATTGTTTTATATACAGTGTATGTTATTGTTTTATATACAGTATATGTTATTGTTTTATATACAGTATATGTTATTGTTTTATATACAGTATATGCTATTGTTTTATATACAGTATATGTTATTGTTTTATATACATCATATGCTATTGTTTTATATACAGTATATGTTATTGTTTTATATACAGCATATGTTATTGTTTTATATACAGTATATGTTATTGTTTTATATACAGTATATGTGATTGTTTTATATACAGTATATGTGATTGTTTTATATACAGTATATGTTATTGTTTTATATACAGTATATGTTATTGTTGTATATACATCATATGCTATTGTTTTATATACAGCATATGTTATTGTTTTATATACATTATATGTTATTGTTTTATATACAGTATATGTGATTGTTTAATATACAGTATATGTGATTGTTTTATATACAGTATATGTTATTGTTTTATATACAGTATGTTATTGTTTTATATACAGTATATGTTATTGTTTTATATACAGTATATGTGATTGTTTTATATACAGTATAATATGTTATTGTTTTATATACAGTATATGTGATTGTTTTATATACAGTATATGTTATTGTTTTATATACAGTATGTTATTGTTTTATATACAGTATATGTGATTGTTTTATATACAGTATATGTTATTGTTTTATATACAGTATATGTTATTGTTTTATATACAGTATATGTTATTGTTTTATATACCGCATATGTTATTGTTTTATATACAGTATATGTTATTGTTTTATATACAGTATATGTTATTGTTTTATATACAGTATATGTTATTGTTTTATATACAGTATATGTTATTGTTTTAAATACAGTATGTTATTGTTTTATATACAGTATGTGCTATTGTTTTATATACAGTATATGTGATTGTTTTATATACAGTATATGTGATTGTTTATATACAGTATACAGGGATTAAAGTTCTCCGTCGCTACGACGGATTTCCGTCACTTTTTTCCAAGTCGCGACGGATTTCCGTCAATTTGCTACATATGTCCAGTGTACTAGAACCACTCTACTACGGAGTGTTTGTCCGTGAATAACACCGGCTATGCCCCGGGGTAGAAACACAAGACTATGGCTGGATAAGGTCTACAGGTCTCCACAGTCATTTTAAGCCGTCAACCAGCCCGCTACGACCACGGGAAGTCATGTTAAAAGTGAAGTTACTTCTGTTAAACTGGCGCTAAGCTAACATCGCTAATCGCTAACTCCCTCCTGGGCCTTAAAGAGACAAGCGCCCTTTTCTCATCTCAATCTCAAAGAGCTTCATTAGCTCACCACATCTACACATTTGGTCCCACACACTCCAGATTTGAACCCAAGGTTCTACCCAGGGTTAGTTACCCCTGGTAGAAAGCCCTTTGCTCTCAGACCTTCAGAACCCATTGAAAGTAGTGGAGGTACTCCAGAAGTCCAAATGCATCTCTAACCCTAGGAAACCCTAGGAAGCCCTAACCCTAATGGCATGAAAATGCAACATGTTGTACTCCCTGTACCCCTGTACGTGTGAGAACATGTATTTTTACACTAGGCACTTCACATCAAGCATTAGAGCTCCCTACAGGTTCCCGCTAGCTCGCGTGCAAGGCCTCCCAGGAATGGCCTAGGACTCTGAAAGTTGATTTGGTACAATGTAGGGATACAATCAAGGAGTGTGTAGAGTTTGGTGACTGTGACTCTTTCCATGCCCGTTCCCTGGGCCCAAACGTACGCCAGCAGCAGCCACCCACTTTAATGAAGGCTTTTCCGGCCTAGTGGTTAAAGGAAGGTTAAAGGACTTTAGCTCAGCAACCACAAGTGCCACAGACACGGTTCAGATATTTTACGAATCGGCTCGGCCCCACCGACAGGCACACCCACTTTCATACAAGCCACTCCCCCTAATTGTCTAAGCCACACCCATTATCTGATTATTTGTATGTCAGAGTCAACCCTTGCAATAAGTATCAATTTTATTTCATGAATTGAAAACAGCATTGATATCACATAAATCAGAATCAGGATCAGAAGACTTTTATTGCCATGACATGTAAACATGTTAGGAATTTGGTTTGGAACAATGGAGCACGGTTTACAGCAGGACAGGTGCAAGACAGGACAAGACAGTGCAAACCAACATCGAAGTGCAAGAGTCATAATTAATATAAATATAAAGTGCAGAGATCAAGTGTTCAAGTGTTCATATCCAGACAGTCCAGTGGGGGTGGAGGGAGGGTAGATAGATAGGGGGTCAGGTCAGGGGGGGGGCAGCGGCATTTAGGAGCCGGATGGCTGTGGGGAAAAAGCTGTTTGTATGTCGGGCCTTCACAGTTTTTAGGGACTGCACCCTCCTGCCTGAGGGGAGCGGGGCGAAGAGACCGTGTCCTGGGTGTGCGGGGTCAGCCATGATCTTCCTGGCCCTCCCCAAAGCCCTACTTTTAAACAGGGCCTCAAGGGGGGGCAAAGGGCAGCCAATCACCCTCTCCGCCGAGCGTATCACATAAAAGCAAACTGGCAATAGAAAAGCTGTTCAAAAGAATCTTCTTCCCTTAAAACGCTAACGTTATAAAATACAAATATGTGGAGGTTAAAATGAGAATATGACTTGGCTTGAACACATTTTCAGTCAGGAGATTTTTTTTTGCTTTAATCCCTGAGTATATGTTATTGTTTTAAATACAGTATATGTGATTGTTTTATATACAGTGTATGTTATTGTTTTATATACAGTATATGTTATTGTTTTATATACAGTATATGCTATTGTTTTATATACAGTATATGTTATTGTTTTATATACAGTATATGTTATTGTTTTATATACAGTATATGCTATTGTTTTACATACAGTATATGTTATTGTTTTTAATTTATATTGTTGTTGTGTTTGTTAATAATACCCAACGTAATTTATTACGCTCAATTATGGCGTGTTCATCTCGTAATTACGTGTGTGTGTTTGTGTGTGTGCATGTGTGTGTGTGTGAGTGTGTGTGTGTGTGTGTGTGTGTGTGTAAGAGTGTGTGTGTGTGTGTGTAAGAGTGTGTGTAAGAGTGTGTGTGTGTGTGTGTGTGTGTGTGTAAGAGTGTGTGTAAGAGTGTGTGTGTGTGTGTGTGTGTGTGTGTGTGTGTGTAAGAGTGTGTGTGTGTGTGTGTGTGTGTGTGTGTGTGTGTGTGTGTGTGTGTGTGTGTGTGTGTGTGTACAGATGGCGTCTTATTATGGGGGGCAGTAAAACGTGCAGGACGAGGGAGAGCTGAGGCGCGGCAGGCGATTGGCTGGTCAGGCGATTGGCTGGGCAGGCGTCCTGGTGGACAAATGAAGCACGGGGGCGGGGGCGGCTGTGGCGCAG
>NC_137684.1:7997873-8015373 GCF_963989245.1 Nansenia antarctica
TATCGGGGGGAGGCAGAACATGTTTCAGTTGATCACGATTGATCGGGGAATGACTAGGAGGACTAATGATAGACTAGACACGGCTCACGGTATCCGCTTGTTAAGTCGTGACGTATTTCCGGGGCCAACGTTGGCTGAGGCGCTGTCTTCGAGATGCCGAAATAATAATAATAATAAATTATATTTATATAGCGCTTTTCCGAGGCTCAAATACCCTGACAATATGGAGAAAACGGTAAAGTGCTGTGTCCCTTGTTGTATGAATAGATCCGAGTCTAAAAAACGATTAAACTGTCATTCTACCACTGTAGTTCACAGGTACTCCGGTGCGGAGAATTTCTGATTTGGACTCGGAAATGGCTAAACGTCACTTTTGACGTCAGACTTAACAAGCGGATATCACTCTGTCTCTGTCCTCTCCGCTGGGGTGATCTTGCATCCTTTGTCCTCTCCACTGGGGTGATCTTGCATCCTCTGTCCTCTCCAATGGGGTGATCTTGCACCTCTGTCCTCTCCACTGGGGTGATCTTGCATCCTCTGTCCTCTCCAATGGGGCGATCTTGCATCTCTGTCCTCTCCGCTGGGGTGATCTTGCATCCTCTGTCCTCTCCAATGGGGTGATCTTGCACCTCTGTCCTCTCCGCTGGGGTGATCTTGCACCTCTGACCTCTCCGCTGGGGTGATCTTGCTGTTATGATGTGTTCCTCAGATTAAGGGTTTGAGGAGTTGAGAAGGAGGGAGGGAATCACCTAGAACATCTGGCGTTCACGCCCACGGAGCTGGCTGAGAATATAGATGTGTGTTAATAAGGCCGTCACACACACACACACACACACACACACACACACACACACACTGGTACCTGCGTGTGTGTGTGTGTGTGTGTGTGTGTGCGTGGGTGTGTGTGTGTGTGTGTGTGTGACGGCCTTATTAACACACAAAGAACCCTTTTGTAAATGGACTGACCTTTCTAGCGCCTTATTCTAGCGCCTTATTCCAAACTGGTACCTGCGTGTGTGCATGCATATCTGTGTGTGTGTGTGTGTGTGTGTGTGTGTGCATATGCGTGCGTGCGTGCATGTCTGTGATGTGTGTGTGAGTGTGTGTGTGTGAGTGTGTGTGTGTGTGTGTGTGTGTGAGTGTTGGGCTCATTAACACACATCCATATTCTCCGCCACCTCCGTAGACACTAGAGATGAGGGCATCGATGGAGTCTAAAGTGTTTAGTGTCGAGCTCTACATGCTCAAGACATCGACCGCTGGCTGTCAGGATTTATCTAAGTGTGTAAGTGAGTGTGTGTGTGTGTGTGTGTGTGTGTGTGTGTGTGTGTGCGTGTGTGTGTGTGTGTGTGTGTGTGTGTGCGGGTGTGTGTAAGTGCTAGTGCTTGTGTATATGTGTACAGTATATGTGTCTGTGTGTGTGGGTGTGTGTTAGTGTTTGTATATATGTGTACAGTGTCTGTGTGTGTGTGTGTGTGTGTGTGCACGGGTGCGTGCAGGCGCGGATCTATGGGTGGGCCTGGGTGGGCCTAGTAAAAAAAAAAAAGTATGTATTAATACTAATTATATTCAACTTCCTCTCTTACGTTTACATGGCTTCCTCTTTACGTTTACCGTACTCTGATTGTTCAGTTGACCGTGACTGAAGGGTATACCGCCGTCCACCAGGTGGCAGTAGTTAATCTTTGTCATTAAAAATACTTGATTCACATTGAGGAGCGTATTTCTTCAGTGACCAGTGTCAAGTGTCAAGTGTCAGTGTCAAGTGTCTGTCAAGTGTTCAGTGTGCGCGCTACGATGGCTAAACAGCTAACATTGTCCCGCTTTCTTAAAAAGCCACGTCTGGAAGTCAGTGAAAATAATGAAAGTTTGGACCAGGCCTTGTCCAAAGACAGAGAGGAGGATTGTGATGAGATGTGTGCTGGCCCTGGGGATGAAGAAGGAGAAACGGCCACAGCTTCAACATCTAATGCTAACTTGAGCATACACGCTAAAGCTCCACCGAAGCGACCGACATTGCCACCGGCTTGTGAAGAGCTAACTGGTAGGACTACACCGTCGGATCTGTCAGCCATGGAGGAACCAGCCACTCAACCAAAGCTGGTAACCTTCCCTACCACTGTAATAGATGGGAAAGCGCGCTCCTTCAGTAGAAATTGGTACGAGAAGTTCAAGTGGATGGAATATAGTAAAGAAAGAGACGCTATTTTTTGTAAAGTGTGTCGACATTTCCCAGAGGCGCACACGGAGTTCACTTTTATAAGAGATGGATACAAAAATTGGAAACGTCTCCGGCAGGCCTGTGACAAACACGAGTCTAGCAAGCCGCATGCTGTTGCCCTCACCAAGTTGGATGGGTACAGGCAAAGCCATGATGGACCCCAATGCCGTGGGACAGTGTTAAATCAAATGCACGGTGATGCCGTTTCATTCATAGAGCGAAACCGGCAACACGTTAAAGTTGTGTTAGACATTGCTATGTTGTGTGCCAAGTTGGAAATTCCACTTAGAGGTCACAGAGAAACGGAAGAGGCGCTCAATAAAGGTAATTTCTTGGAGCTATTCAAGTTCATGTCAAAATATGATCCAGAAATTGAAAATAGACTGAAGGAACTGCCTCGAAATGCCACGCTCCTAAGCCATCACATTCAGGATGAGCTGCTTGAGGCTGCAGCCTCACTGCTAATTCGAAAGATAAAGTCTGAACTGCATGAGCAATCCACATATTATGCCATACTTGCGGATGAGTATAAAGATCTATCCAAGCGCGAGCTAGTTGCTGTCTGTATTCGATTCATTCATGGAGGGGTAATTAAAGAACGGGCAGTAGGCTTTGTGGAAACTGCGGAATTGTCTGCTCAAGGAATATCACAGAGGATCCTAGAGGCAGGGCCGCTTTAAGGGGGGGCTAGCTGGGGCGGTGGCACAGGGCCTCGCGCTTTGGAGGGCCTCGCGTGAGGCAGGGTAAAAAAAATAAAAAAAAAAAATAAATAAAATTTGTTATTTTTTGTACCCTGGCTGGCGAGGCCCTCCAAAGCGCCAGGCAAGGGACCATATTATTATTTTTGCCTTTAATACATTTCTAAATGTTCACACATGTGATAATCATAGTCAATCATACATCTAAAATCTAGCATACCTGTAGGACAGGGAGATTCTTAGCAACAGAAAAAAGTAATTTCCCCCTATGACACCTTACGTGAAACGTGAAAAGAATTTTTGGCCGCGCGTTGACACTTGTTGTGCATAGTGACTGCTTAGTGCAACGGACAAAATGCAGAGGGAACGAGACCGAGGAAGAAATGTTAATCGGGTGCTGAAAAAAGAAATACAAATAAAAGAAAGGAAGGCTTCAGGGCCTCGCTTAGAGGTTCGTTCTAAAAACAAGTGAGGCTCCCGTTAGCACCGAAGAAGCTAACGTTACTGCTAGCACTAGCAATGCTAGTAGTAGCACGGCACAGCCCCCCCTGAGAGGCAAAGATGATGTCTCTGAGGTGGAGGAGGACAACTGCTACACCGGCAGCAGTGGGGCTGCCCAGCCCCAGGTGATGATGGTCAGGAGTGGCGAAGTAGAGGATACGGAGGCGGAAGATGGAGCTACTCAGAGCAGCAGCAGGGCTGAGAGTGATGGAACGCAAGACGAGCCTACGGTGTTAGATATGTCATGTATGATGATCCTGGTAAATTGGCCGGTACATATGGACTCTACAGTTACAGAAGTGATCATTAGAAGAGGTCCCCCAAAGATGAAACCTGGATTTAGTTATCCTAAAAATAATGAGAACAGGAACTTTAGTGAAACTTTATTTCTCCGAAAACTACCAAATGGGGAAAAAATAGAAAGAAAGTGGCTTGTGTACTCTCAAAAACGGGACATGTCTTTTTGCTTTTGCTGTAAGCTTTTCAACATGGATAGGCCTACATGGTGGTGAGTAACATCTCTATTCATGTCAATAATGGCTTGTGCGTATTTAATGTTGGGTATGATGACTGCTTTATCCTAAATCCTAATCCTTTACGAGTATAAAAGGTTTGAAATGAAACAAACATGGTTGTAAACTATCTAAATAAGTAGATATGCTATTGTCTATCAGCACAGCATGTGAGCGCATTTCTTGCAATATATCGGTGCGTGCGTGTCGCGCGGTTATAACAGTAGCCTACATCATTATAAAAGGCCTCGGATACATATGTATTGTGTATCTAAATCTAATTTTAAAAATAATAATAATAAAAAAAAAAAAAAATCCTCCAATACAAAAAAAAAAAAAAAAAAGGCCTCGCAAATCTGACTTCGCACAGGGCCTCGCATATCTCCCAAGCGGCCCTGCCTAGAGGTCCTTGAACCACTCGGATTGGATCCTTCTCTGTGCGTCGGATTCTGTTTCGATGGCGCATCGGTCATGTCAGGGCACAAGGGAGGGGTACAGGTCAGTGGCGTAGCGGACGGGCCCGCAAGCGACGCACCGCGGGGGGGCCCCAGCCACTAGGGGGCCCCCTAACATTGGATCCATTTTTTTTTTTATTTTTTTTTAATAATTTAAAAATATATAAAACAAAGAAAATAAGTGGCCCTTCATTGTGTCAACCTTAATTTTAATATATAGGCCTATATTTAAAAATATATACATGGTTAGCCGTATCCAATAGCAACATGACTTTGACGTCACACGTAGGCAGCGAGACACAAGGAAAATGAGCAAGCGAAAATACAATACAAAGTACAATAAGCATTCTTTAGGTGGTGATAGATTCTCTATTCGGACATTATAGCCGCTATATGTGGGACTGTCGGTCCGATATTGTAAAAAAATCCAATAAAAAATGTATGTTTACGGAAGTACATGTCTCAAGTATTATCTCGGCGGTTAGTCGAGTGAAAGAAAAACAACATACAGATGATAATTCACACAATATAATACCACGAAAGCGTACAGCACTAAACAATAACATTTATTTGGGCAGCATCATACTCAAACTCAGGCAGAAAGGCAGGGTCCGGCCAGGTTTACAGTCACAGGCTGTCAGTGCATCATACAGGTACATAATTCAGCATGGTTAGGCTATATATAGCTGTTTCTTTTTCTATTCTACTATTCTATTCTACTTCTGCTGTCTGCGTCTCCCTGGGTATTCCTAGACCAGATGGCAAACAGTAAAGAAATGCCACAATATACCAGGACTTAAGAAACGAGATGTCCAACAAAGGATTTGACTAACCCTGGCCAATTTTACGCAACAAGTAGACTCTGATGCAGCGGAGACAGGGTTGCCAGATTGGCTGGTTTTTGGTGGATTTAGAAGTTTT
Organism: Nansenia antarctica; assembly: GCF_963989245.1. Classification (NCBI taxonomy): domain Eukaryota; kingdom Metazoa; phylum Chordata; class Actinopteri; order Argentiniformes; family Microstomatidae; genus Nansenia; species Nansenia antarctica. Next base: position 8,003,182 of record NC_137684.1, read on the forward strand.
TAGATTGATTAGGTTGGAAATTCTCAATCCCATCTGGCAACCCTTAGCGGAGAGTCTACAGATATGTTTACAGATATCACACTGCTGTGCACAACACACTTTGTTAAAATAAATAAAGCTTGTACTATTCTACTTATAATACATTCTACTGATATAGTGTAGTCTACCATTTGGTTTTAGTTATAGGCTATTGCTCTCACTTGTTTGTACCTTTTGCTAAGTCAAGCATTTAGAATGTAGAGTGCATATTGCGAAATTTCGCAACGTCAATAACGCATCGGCCTCTAAAAAACGCACTTTTTTTTTTTTTTTTTTACTCCGTTGCGAAAGGGCCCCCGCCGCCACCTTGCGGGGGGGCCCCGGGATTTTGCGCTACGCCACTGGTACAGGTGCTACTGAAAGAGACATTTCCGAAAGCCGTTTATGTACACTGCAATTCTCATCGGCTTAATCTAGTGCTTTGCACTGCGGCAAAAGTGTCTGGGCATGTTAGCACCTTTTTTGACATAGTGAATCATATACACAACTTTTTCACTGGGGCACAGAGGCACGCTCGTTTCATAGAGTTACAAAAGGAAATGCATCCGAACCGTCAGTGTATGGAGCTGGAACGGTCGTGCGACACTAGATGGAGCTCAAAATCAGGGTCAGTGCATAAAATATTAGAGTTACTAGATGTGTTACTGGAGGCGCTCGCTGAATACGCAGAATCAAGTGGACAAACTAAAATAGATGCAGAACAGCTGTTACAACAGATACAAACCAAAAAAATTCCTTTTCATGCTTGTTGCATTTTGCAAACTGTTTGAGAACAGTGATTTTGCCACGAAGGGGTTGCAAAGCTCAACACTGTGTGTTACAGATTGTATATCATTGATTGAGACACTGAAAGCTACTTATGGGACATTCCGGGATGATTCAAATGGCGACTTTGATAAAGTGCTCAGGTTGACGGAGGAGCTAATGGAAAAGCATGAGATAGTAGGCTGGGATGTCACCGCTGCTCGTGAGCGCAAGCTGCCTGCAAAGTTACATCAGTCTGTCGTCACCACAACGTTGGGGAAAACGTCTGCTATCAAGAGCAATAATGATTTAAGGGCACTGTGGAACTGCGTTCTAGACAGGCAGATAACCGAGTTGAACTGCCGATTTAAAGAGGACACGTATGGGATCATGCAAGCTTCGGCTTCCTTCTTACCGGCGTCCGCCACTTTTGGCGTGAAAGAACTGTTGAAAGCACCATGTGATTTATATGGGATTGCAATCAGTGATGCGGAGTACACTGTTTTCACCCAACAAGTGAGACGCAAAAATGATAAAGAGAACTTCCCTTCATTAATCGAAATACTCGATAGCTGCCCTGCAGACATTTTCCCCAATGTCAACTGTCTCTTAAGGGCCATCATAACGCTCCCTATGACGTCCTGCACTGTTGAGAGACTTTTCTCCGCAACAAACCGGATCAAGACACGCCTGAGAACATCAATGCAGACTGGACGCTTGAACAACCTGACGCTTCTGTTGTTTGAAAGAGAACTGACAGATACTTTGGATCATGACGACATCATCAATTTATTCAATTCAAAACCCAGAAGACTCCGCCTTGTATAACCAACCGATAAGGTAGGCCATGGTTTCATATTTTAGTCTGGCCCGCCGTGGCATACATTTATTATTGCAGGCACCCTCTGTGAGCGAGGGAGTTCTGAATTGTGACAGGCTACTGATTGGCTATTTCATTTGTGTTTGTATGATTACAGCCCGCCGGGGAGGAGCAAGATATGGCAAGGGACCTAACCCTAACCACTAACCAGCTCATAATCAGGGGTGCACATAACTGGTGCGCCAGTGCGCATGCGTCGCCAAAATGCATGCTGCGCGGCAGATCAGCCGCATGAAGGCGCTCTTGCGCACCACCAGTTTTTTTTGTTTTTTGTTGTTGTTGTTGTTGTTGAAAAGTTGATTTCAGTGTTTACAGAACAGAGCAGTGCTTAAAGATATGTCCGTTTATATCAGTGTGTTTAAAGAACAGACATTCAGTTAGTGCATAAAGAGATGTCAGTTTATTTCAGTGTGTTTAAAGAACAGACATTCAGTTAGTGCTTAAAGAGATGTCAGTTGATTTCATTGTGTTTAAAGGAGTCGGACAGACTTTCATTCTTAAAGAGCAGTCATTTGATTTTGCATTTGTTTCTTTTGTTTTGCACACAATAATTTGGTCGTTCATCTTTATTTATGAATAAATGTCGTTTTGCTAATAATATATCCATGTATCCCTTTTTTATCCATCCTGTGGGACGGGTCGTGACATAAATCGGCGCCTATGATCGCGAGCCCGGTTGTGTTCCATCCATCTGGCTGCTCATACATAGGTCTAAAACGTGCGGTGATGAGTTTCACTCAGGCCTACCCAGATTTTTCCAGGCCCACCCATCAGCCACTTTCTGTATCCGCCACTGGGTGCGTGGAAGTGCTAGTGCTTGTGTATATGTGTACAGTGTCTGTGTGTGTGTGGGCGTGTGCTAGTGTTTTTGTATATGTGTACAGTGTGTGTGTGTGTGTGTGTGTGTGTGTAAGTGCTAGTGTTTGTGTATATGTGTACAGTGTCTGTGTATGTGTGTGCGTCTGTGTGTGTGAGTGCATCCACCAGATAGAACAAAGTCCCTTTTAGAAATAACTGTGTTTGTGACGTCCAAAGTGTTGCTGTCTCTACTGTGCAAGGTCTGTGAGTCCTCAAACTGTGGTGTGTATATGTGTGTGTGTGTGTGTGTGTATGTGTGTGTGTGTGTGTGTGTGTGTGTGTGTGTGTGTGTGTGTGTGTGTGTGTCAGGAGGCTCTGGTCCCAGACAAGAAGGAAAACAGAGCCTTGTACACAAAGCTTAAGCGTGTGTGTGTGTGTGTGTGTGTGTGTGTGTGTGTGTGTGTGTGTGTGTGTGTCTGTATATGCGTTTGTGAGAGTGACGCTTGGGATTCGCTCAAGGAAATAAGAGGAGACATCTCTATGTGTGACGTACGTCATGTCGCCACACACACACACACACACACACACACACACACACACACACAGACACTGTACACATACACAAGCACTAGCACACACCCACACACAAAACACAGACACTGTAGATAGTGTAGATAGGCTATACACAACAAAAGGTTTTAGTTCTAGGTTAATGAACAGTTGTATTCACCCCGTTGGTTTTACTGATCACCACCTTGTAACTGTAGAATTTTATCTCTCACCCAATAAAAAGATTAGTTCTTATTATTCTTATATACAGTTTTTTTGTGAAAACTTTTTTTGGGAGGTCTGGAGGAACAGGAATGGGGTGTTTGATTCCCTGAGTCAATGGTGGGAGGTAGGAAAGACGCAAATCCGTATTTTCTGTCAACAGTATACTGCTCTGTCCACCAGCAGGGTCAACAGTATACTGCTCTGTCCACCAGCAGGGTCAACAGTATACTGCTCTGTCCACCAGCAGGGTCAAGGCAGCCATAAAGATTTTAGAGCAGGAGATAAGGGACATAGAGGGTGGTCTCTTAGCACAGAATAGTCATGATGGGGACATTTTAAACAGGAAAAGACAGGAGCTTAGTGGTTTTTTATATGAGAGGGTGAAGGGGGCTATGGTTAGGGCACGTTTTATTAGCATTAAAGACATGGATGCACCTAGCTCCTTCTTTTTTAATCTAGAGAAATGTGCGTCCCAAACCAAACAGATGGTGTGTCTTCAGCTCCCAGATGGAAGGGTGACCAGCTGAGATTAGGAGGCATGCTGTAGCCTTCTATACTGCCCTCTACGGAGCGGAGGTCTCTGATGCAGAGTGTGCTGAGGAGCTGCTTCAGGGGTACGGTTTACGGGGGGGTACGACAGTTGGGGACAGTGGAGCGCTCTGCTTTGGACACTGACATCAGCCTGGAGGAGCTTACTGCTGCAGTAGGACAGTTGGCGTCTGGTCGCGCTCCAGGTATAGATGGACTGCCTGCAGACTTTTATAAACGTTTCTGGAGCTGTTTGAGGATGGATTTGCTACAGGAGTGTGCTAGGAGTGTGCTGGGGGGGCTAGGAGTGTAATAGGGGAGTGTGCTAGGAGTGTGCTAGGGGGGGCTCCTTGCCAGTCTCCTGCCAGCGTGCAGCTCTCTCCCTTCTTCCTAAAAAAGGAGACCTAGCTTTGATCAAGAACTGGAGACCTGTTATGTACAGACTGTTATGTACTGTTATGTACAGACTGTTATGTACTGGTATGTACAAACTGTTATGTACTGTTATGTACAGACTGTTATGTACTGTTATGTATAGACTATAAATTGCTTTCTAAGGTCCTAGCGAATAGGCTGAAAGACTATCTGGAAATCCTGATTCAAAAAGACCAGTCATATTGTGTCCCGCACAGGTCCATAATGGACAACCTGTTTTTAATGAGAGATGTATTTGATGTATGCAAAATGTACAACCTAGATGTTGGCCTGGAAAAGGCCTTTGATTGTGTTGACCATGTGTTTTTATTTTCTACTCTGAGGGCGTTTGGTTTTGGGGAGGGTTTTACGGCATGGTTAGGACTGTTGTATAATGGGGCATCTTGTATGGTTAAGGTGGGGGGTAGTTTAAGTTGTCCAATTGCTGTTGAGAGGGGGATCAGACAGGGCTGCCCTATTTCTGGAATGTTATACTCTCTTGCAATAGAATCACTTTTAAATAGGCTCAGGAATGGGCTCACAGGGCTCTCTCTACGGGGGCTACCACAGAGCCCACCTTTGGTGGTGTCGGCATGACAATATTAATATTTTGTATAAAATATGTTTTAGTTGAGTTTAGGTATTTATGAAAAGGCCTCCTCTGCAAGAGTAAACTGGGAGAAGAGTGAGGCCTTGCAGGTAGGACCGTGGCGGGAGAGGGCAGCCCCCAGTCTGCCAGGGGGTCTCAGGTGGGGAAGGGCAGGAATGAAAGTTTTAGGAATATTTTTAGGGACAGAGGATTTTAAGTTGTAGAACTGGGAGGGTATCGTGGAGAAGGTGTGTGCCAGATTGTCTAGGTGGAAGTGGCTACTGCCCCAGCTGTCCTATAGGGGGAGAGTTCTGGTCGTAAATAACTTGGTCGCCTCGACCTTATGGCACAGACTGATTGTTTTATCACCACCAAGGGGCCTAATCCAGGAGGTACAGAGGACTATTGTTAGTTTTTTCTGGTCTGGCCAGCACTGGCTAAAGGCCTCTGCATTGTACCTTCCAGTTGAGGAAGGGGGGCAGGGCCTTATCGATATTGCCAATAGGGTGAGGGCTTTCAGGCAGCGCAGAGGCTGCTGTATAACTTTGGGCTGAACTGGCAGGATACGACTCGATTGTTGCTGAGGAGAGCTGGTCACCTTGGCTATGATAAGCAGCTGTTCCTGCTCCAGCCTGAGTTGGTGGACCTCACTGGGCTGACGCCCTTCTACCTGTCAGTACTGCAGGCGTGGCAGGCCTTCGAGGTCCACCAGCAACAGCCATCCAACCATCCAAACAGCAATAACACCAGGGATGTGGTTGTTTGAGGAGCCACTATTCTACAATGCCGTCATAAAAACACCCATCTTGGCCTCTGCCAGCCTGCGGTCCAGCCTGAGAGAAGCTGGTTGCGTAAAGCTGGGCCACTTGATGAATATGTCTGTGGGACAACTTTCAGAAAAAACTAACATTAGATCCTCTAGACTTGTGGAGAGGTTGGTGGAAGAGGTCTGTGTATCCCTGCCAGGGCATTTGTTGTTGACAACCTCACTCTGCCGGACCAATGGGATGTCGAGTGGGAGTATGTTTTTCCCCCTTTAACTGTCTCTCCTGCTATTGGGGAGAGGCAGGAAGGAGGGGAGGGCTGGATCTCAGTGGAGGGGAGGGCTGCCCTTTTTGTTCAGGGGGGGGAGTCCTGACAGCACCTTTTGATTCTGTCCCAGACTTAAGGGCCTTTTTAGATAGCTAGAGGAGTGGTTTCAGAGTTTGGGGACAGCCTTTTCTTTTATGCTTTTTATTTATGGTCCACGGTACTCAGCTGCTAAAAGGTCTGTACATGTTTTACTTAATTTTTATAATAAATAAAGAATAAAGAAAACATTTAAATCTCACTCTCTCTCTCTCTCTCTCTCTCTCTCTCTCTCTCTCTCTCTCTCTCTCTCTCTCTCTCTCTCTCTCTCTCTCGTCCCCCACCCCCTCAAACGCTGACATTTATCCAACACGAAGCCTCCAATTCCCCTTGAGTGAAAAAAATATATTCCCCGATTTCTCCTTTGACAGAGTCCCACCCACACTCAATAAAAACACAGCCCCCCCTCCCCCCCAAAAAAGGAAAAGTGAATGAGGATTGATTGGGGTGATGGGGAAGTAGACACAACATGGGAAAGGTAAAGGTTGGTTGACCTTACTATTGAGAGACTGGCTGGATATAAAAGACTCAAGTCGGAGGTGAAACAGAATGGTATTGACCTGTCACTATATACTGTAGGTGTGTGTGAGAGAGAAAGAAAGAGAAAAACACAGAGAGAGAGAAGGAGAGAGATAGAGAGAGATGAGGCAAAGGAGGAGAGGAAAATAACTCAAGAGACAGAGAGACAGAGAGAGAGAGAGAGAGAACTCAGGAGAGAGAGACAGAGAGAGAGAGAACTCAGGAGAGAGAGAGAGAGACAGAGAGAGAGAGAGAACTCAGGAGAGAGAGACAGAGAGACAGAGAGAGAGAACTCAGGAGAGAGACAGAGACAGAGACAGAGAGAGAGAGAACTCAGGAGAGAGAGAGAGAGAGAGACAGAGAGAGAGAGAACTCAGGAGAGAGAGACAGAGAGACAGAGAGAGAGAACTCAGGAGAGAGACAGAGACAGAGATAGAGAGAGAACTCAGGAGAGAGAGAGAACTCAGGAGAGAGAGACAGAGAGACAGAGAGAGAGAGAGAGACAGAGAGAGAGATAACTCAGGAGAGAGAGAGAACTCAGGAGAGAGAGAGAACTCAGGAGAGAGAGACAGAGAGACAGAGAGAGAGAGACAGAGAGAGAGATAACTCAGGAGAGAGAGAGAGAGAGACAGAGAGACAGAGAGAGAGAGAACTCAAAAGAGAGAGAGAGAAAAAGACACACCTGAGGAGAGATGGAAACAGAGGGAGTAGATAGAGAGGCAGCATAGCGTCAGGGGCCACCTCTCTCCAAGGCCGGGCTTCTCCTCTGAGCGCCAGACAAAGCTGATGGATCAGCGCACACACGCACACACACACACACACACACACACACACACACACACACACACATAGCTGATGGATCAGTACACAGACGCACAACATATGAGACCCATTCATTGTACTGTGTGTCTGTTTCCTCCCTGCCACACACACACACACACACACACAGGCACGCACGCACACGCTGAACACACACATACACACGCACACTAGGGATGGACGGTTTTTCGGTTAAACCGAAAACCGGGGTTTATAAAAATAGAAACGGTTTTTTATCAAAACCGTCTGAAACCGTTTTTTTTTTTTTTTTTTTTTTTTTTTTTTTTAGAAGAATAAAATAGAATAAGAATAAAACTGGAACATGTCACATGTTTGTCGTGTGTGAAAATAACAATGATACAGTCTGAATCTGCCGCGCAATGAGTGAGAGGTTTGGTCAGTTGTGAAGAATAACTGAGGATTCATATCTAATTGGGATTATATTTAAGGGTAACGAATCACTCTATGGGAAAGATAGTTGCCTTCAGTTATTGGTAGATAGGAAAGTTTTTTTACAATTACTCGCTTACATTTAATAAGATCATTTTCGCTGCTCTCTGTAAAGCGCATTGGGTCACTTTTGTGAGAAATGCGCTATAGAAATAAAATGTGATTTGATTTGATATCAATCAATCAATCAAACTTTATTTATGTTCTATAGCACAAATCATGCATTGAATGTAACTCCAAGTGCAGTATTTACTAAACCACAATATAATAAAACAAGAGCTATACGGATCAAGAGTGTTTGTGCACAGCGCCACTGTGTGTGAAGGCGCTACTGAAAGTGATGACAGAACGCATGTCTCAGAAGATACGCGGTCACTTAGTGACGCAAAGGTAGTTCTGTATTTATCTCTATCTGTATTAGTACATTTATTTTGAAAGCTCTATTTTGACAGCTCTACCATGGGCACTTTTATTTGGATGGGGCATTCTTTGTTGATTGACTTACGACAGTTCAGGACGAGTCAGTCTCGCGGCATGTGGTTTTTATGAAAAGCTTTAAGTATGTTCACTGCATAATTCTAAGTCTAATATTTCAGTGATTATTGAGCAGTATTCAAATATGTAAATACATTGAGCAGCAGCTGAAACTTTGTCTAAGAACCAAGATATTGAGAAAGCAGTTCATTCAATGAAGACGCTGTTCCAAGAGATGATCTTCCGTGCAGGCGTGCACCCTGGATCAGCGGAGCTGGTGTGTTAAGTGTTCATGTGTTTTCATGTATGGTGTAGCTTACAAAAGTCTGCCTTTCCACTTATATTTGTGAAACTAAGTAGCCTAAATGTGTTGCGACTGTGCTTACGGTGTTTTAATGGTGTTCGACATGAGTGTATTGTAGCAGTAGGGCTCAATTATTTGAAATTGGCGCTTTTTCTTTTTTTTTTTTTACATTTTTTTTTTTTTTTTTTTTTTTAACTGTATTTTTCGGTTAACCGGAAAACCGCGGTTTTACTCTCTGACGGTTTTTCGGTTTCAATAATTGGAAACCGTCCATCCCTAACGCACACACACACACACAAACACTCTGAACACACATACACACACACGCGCGCGCTTTACGGTTTTACCGTGGGACTCAAAATCACATCGTAGGGCGTTGACGGAGCTGCCTATTTCAAATGATGAATTTGTGCCAACGGCTGGTGAAAGGTGAAAGGTGAAAGGTGAAAGGTGGACCACAGCGCCGTCCTTCCTGCCAACCTGCTCCAACATGTTCCACAATGTGAGCTTAAATGAGCTTAAAAGAAACTAAAACTGTGCTAAAAATCTGTTTGGTTCGTAATGAGAATTTGGCCCAATCCCGATTCTCTTTTCTACCACTTCGGTTCGTTTTGGAGTCACTCGCTTTGGAGCCAAGGCCTCCGAACAGAGCCACAAGCCGTAGTGGTTCCCCTAAGAAATGGGACAACCCTTCACGACTGTAACGTCATCCGTAGTATCGTAGAAAAGCATTGACGCTCGCGATTCATTCACAACTTGAATGAACTTGAACGCTATCAATCGATCAAACAAGTCATCAAATAAAAAAGAACAATGCTTCATTATCAGACCATGACAGAATAAGCTCTAACCTGTATGAAACCTGTGCTCCTATGCTGCCGGTCTGCACTGATTTAGGACAACAGTGCAACAACTTCGCGGCTGAACTTTAGTTACATTTACGGCGTCATATACCATCAATGGGAAACATGGAAAAATGCATGACTTACAGATTTATTTTTATGACGTTACAAAATCCGATGTGACAGGAACGCTGGAGAAACAGCCGCTGTCCACTGCATTAGTTAACTACATGTCCTTGGTGAGTCTCCCACTCACTGCCCTCCATCAAAAATGGCACATCCATCGATAATATTACATAATAACAACTGCTCGGATTAGATTGCCGGTTGTTTTGGTATAATAACAACTATAGCGTCATATACCACCAAGGGGGGGAAATTCGCGCCTATCATGCTGTCAAACACCACAGGTAATAATTTATTTCTAAATAAACATGATTGTACATCTCTGAAATGTAAATCGCACACCGATGTATTTCTATGGGGAGGGCTGTGCTTGACACTTCCATGGGACTGACGTCGGGGCAGCGGAACACGGTGACTGTCAGCCTGTGACAAACGTGCTCCGGTGTCCTGCTGGCTCCGGTGTCCTGCCCGCTGCCCCGAGCGCGCTGGACTGTGGAACTTTCTATGTTAAGCATAGGCACAGCACCTCGGCATAACAGCAATTTTTTTGTTATGCTTGTTGTAAAGAAAAGGTCTATAATGCATTGAAATTACATTAGTAGGTGTCATATGCCATCAGACATGGACATATGTCATATGAGGGACGGCCACAAATCAGCCTGTAACGTTAGACACAGCACCTCGACATAAAAGCGATGTTTTGTTAAGCTTGTTATAAAGAAAAGGTCTATAATGCATTGAAATGACATTAAACTAAGATAATACGATCGTTATCATAATTTTTCAAGTCTTTAATTACAAGTAATTACAGAAAAAGTAAATGACATTTCAGGCTAGCTTCTGTATTTACGAGAGTGAAAATAACATTGCTGTAGATGATTCGCAATGCATGCCGGAAGGGAGTCTCATGGCTCCGAATGGAACGTGGGTCCAGATTTTCTCCAAATGGAGCCATGGAAAACCCTAGCCCTAGCCCTAACACTCCATGTAAAATGAATTGGGACGCCACTACCCCTACACGTGAACGCGCAAAACGGAGCCGAAGGGGTGAATTGGGATTCACCCTATGTATGGGAAACACTGCCAACACTCACCTGAGTACAAAGTGCAGAGTGTTACAGCAGAGTGTGTCACAGCAGAGTGTTACAGCAGAGTGTGTTACAGCAGAGCGTGTCACAGCAGTGTGTTACAGCAGAGTGTGTTACAGCAGAGTGTGTTACAGCAGAGTGTTACAGCAGAGTGTGTCACAGCAGAGTGTGTCACAGCAGAGTGTTACAGCACAGTGTCACAGGAGAGTGTGTTACAGCAGAGTGTTACAGCCGAGTGTGTCACAGCAGAGTGTTACAGCAGAGTGTGTCACAGCAGAGTGTTACAGCAGAGTGTCACAGGAGAGTGTGTTACAGCAGAGTGTTACAGCCGAGTGTGTCACAGCAGAGTGTTACAGCAGAGTGTGTTTTTTGAGGTTACTTATTTGACGAATTACATTTTTTACAAACAGTTCTGTCATCACTTTCAATAGCGTCTGCAACCACGCAGACAGATTTTTTGTTATGACGGTATTGATATTTGTTATTGTTATTTTCAAATACCATCCAACCCTACGTGACACGTCTTTTTTGACAGGTTATTTTTTTGACAGATTACTTTGTTTAATATACACTTTCATATATTTTTTACCACACAGACAGTGGCGCTGAACAAACACTCTTAACCCTAACACACACACACACACACACTTACACACACACACACCGAACACCCCCTCCGGCTCTGGAGAGCGAGAATCATTACACTCTGCGGAAAGAGAGGAGAAAATGGTAGAGATGAGGGGAGAGAGAGGGGAGAGAGAGGAGAAGAGTGTAGAGATGAGGGGAGAGAGAGGAGAAGGGTGTAGAGATGAGGGGAGAGAGAGGGGAGTGAGAGGAGAAGGGTGTAGAGATGAGGGGAGAGAGAGGGGAGAGAGAGGAGAAGGGTGTAGAGATGAGGGGAGAGAGAGGAGAAGGGTGTAGAGATGAGGGGAGAGAGAGGAGAAGGGTGTAGAGATGAGGGGAGAGAGAGGGGAGTGAGAGGAGAAGGGTGTAGAGATGAGGGGAGAGAGAGGGGAGAGAGAGGAGAAGGGTGTAGAGATGAGGGGAGAGAGAGGAGAAGGGTGTAGAGATGAGGGGAGAGAGAGGGGAGAGAGAGGAGAAGGGTGTAGAGATGAGGGGAGAGAGAGGGGAGAGAGAGGAGAAGGGTGTAGAGATGAGGGGAGAGAGAGGGGAGAGAGAGGAGAAGGGTGTAGAGATGAGGGGAGAGAGAGGGGAGAGAGAGGAGAAGGGTGTAGAGATGAGGGGAGAGAGAGGAGAAGGGGGGAGAGAGAGGGGAGAGAGAGGAGAAGGGTGTAGAGATGAGGGGAGAGAGAGGAGAAGGGGGGAGAGAGAGGGGAGAGAGAGGAGAAGGGTGTAGAGATGAGGGGAGAGAGATGGGAGAGAGAGGAGAAGGGTGTAGAGATGAAGGGAGAGAGAAGCGGAGAGGGTAGAGATGAGGGGAGAGAGAGGAGGAGAGGATAGATATGAGGGGAGAGAGAGGAGGAGAGGATAGATATGAGGGGAGAGAGAGGAGGAGAGGATAGATATGAGGGGAGAGAGGGGAGGAGAGGGTAGAGATGAAGGGAGAGAGAGGAGGAGAGGGTAGATATGAGGGGAGAGAAGGGAGGAGAGGGTAGAGATGAAGGGAGAGAGAAGAGGAGAGGATAGATATGAGGGGAGAGAAGGGAGGAGAGGGT
>NC_137684.1:8032873-8060373 GCF_963989245.1 Nansenia antarctica
CACCCTCACAGAGCATGAAGTGAGACGCGTGCTGAAGGCGGTGGACCCCAGGAAAGCCTCAGGGCCGGATGGCGTCCTGGGACGGGTGCTGAGGGACTGCGCCGACCAGCTGGCCGGGGTTTTCACCAACATCTTCAACCAGTCCCTGTCCCAGGCCACCATCCCACCCTGCCTGAAAACCTCAACTATCATCCCAGTCCCGAAGAAAAGCACGGTGAGCTGCCTAAACGACTACCGCCCGGTGGCACTCACACCAATCATCATGAAGTGCTTCGAGAAACTAGTCCGGGCCCACATAGTCACACGCCTCCCGCCCAACCTGGATCCATACCAGTTCGCCTAGAGAGCCCACAGGTCCACAGAGGACGCCATCGCGACGACTCTCCACTCCACTCTATCCCACCTGGAGAGGGGAAACAGCTACGCGAGACTGCTCTTTGTGGACTTCAGCTCTGCCTTCAACACCATCCTTCCAGACAGGCTAGTGACCAAACTACTAGACCTGGGACTATCACACTCTACAGTATATGTGCATGGATCAAGGACTTCCTGTCTGACCGCCCCCAGAGGGTGCAGGTGGGCTCCCACAGTAGTAGTAGTAGTAGTAGTAGTAGTAGTAGTAGTAGTAGTAGTAGTAGTAGTAGTAGTAGTAGTAGTAGTAGTAGTAGTAGTAGTAGTAGTAGTAGTAGTAGCAGTACTACTAGTAGTACTAGTAGTAGTAGTGATGTTGACCTACCTTCATTAGTACTGACTCACTCAGCTTCTCCCGGTTGACGATCTTTATTGCAACTTTCTGGCACGTGACACAGTGGATCCCCAGCTTGACCAGACCTGAAACACACACACACACACACACACACACACACACACACAGGAGAAACATTAGAACACACACACACACACACACACCAACACAGGAGAAACATTATAACAACACACACACACACACACACACACACACACACACACACACACACACACACACACACAGCTACTGCAGAAAGGCGTTTAGAGAGGGTTACTGCACACTAAGGGTGATGACTAGTATATTGATTACACATACAGTATACTGCATGTACACATCTGTGTAGAGCCTTTTAACACCTTCACCATCCTGCAAAGTAACTGTTCCCAGAGGGACCCAGCAAATTCTCCCCAGGAGGAGATATACATGTTATTGATCCATATAGTAGCAGCGCCCTGAACGTAGATTAAGCCTAGTCTTGGACTAAATCACACCACCCATGGATAATTTTACACACACACACACAGACACACGCGCACTTGCACGCACGCACGCACAAAGGCGCGCGCTCATACACAGGCATGCACACACATGCACTTGCACGGGCGCACACACACACACACACACACGCAGGCACGCACACACACGCACTTGCACGTATGCACAATAACCATTGAGGATGCTTTTTTAGTCTATGATCATATAAAGGATTTTACTCTACGATTATATAGCAACACTAAGGTTGTGGGTTCAATTCCCACATGGACCGTCTATACATAATAATAATAATAATAATAATAATAATAATAATAATAATAATAATAGCTTTAATTTATATAGCGCCTTTCAAAAACCCAAGGACGCTTTACAAGGGAATGAAACGGACAGACAAAACAGAAAACAACAAAGCAAAAACTGAAACAATGACTAGGGGCCAAAGGCCTTGGAGAACAGATGTGATTTGAGGGCTAGTTTGAAGGAGTCCAGGGTGGGGGCGTTGCGGATCGCTATGGGGAGAGAGTTCCAGAGGGTGGGAGCTGCCACGCTGAAGGCTCTGTCCCCAAAGCTCCGTAGGTTGGTGCAGGGGGTGGATAGCAGGCCCATGGTATGCTGGGGGAGGAGGTCAGTTAGGTACTGGGGGGAGCAGGCGTGGAGGGATTTGTCGGTGAGGATGTGTATGTAATCACTGTAACATGATCATCGTACACTGTAAGTGTTTTTTGCTGGGGCTAAAAGTGTCTGCAAAAGGCAATAAAGGGAATAACTAAACAATAAAAACAATTCTTAATTCTTGCCTGAGCATAGATGACCTTTTCTTGCTATGACTGATGGATAGATGATTCACTTACTTAGTCAAATGTATTTGTTGTAAGCCGCTTTGGATAAAGACGTCTGCTAAATGCCAAAAATGTAAATTTGGTATATGTAAGTGAATATATTGTGATATTATGACAGTGGCACAGATGCAGACTACCTCCCTGAAGACACAGCACAGACTGGGAGGATATATACAGTGCCTTGCAAAAGTATTCACCCCCTTGGCTTTTTACCTATTTTGTTACATTACAACCTGTAATTTAAATGTTTTTTTAATCAGAATTTTATTTGATGAATCTGCACAAAATAGTCTTAGTTTTGAAATGAAATGAGAAATATACACTACCGTTCAAAAGTTTGGGGTCACCCTGACAATTTCATGTTTTCCATGAAAACTCACACTTTTATTTATCAAATGAGTTGCAAAATGAATAGAAAATATAGTCTAGACATTGACACGGTTAGAAATAATGATTTTTATTTGAAATAATAATTTTGTTCAAACTTTGCTTTCGTCAAAGAATGCTCCCTTTGCAGCAAATTACAGCATTGCAGACCTTTGGCATTCTAGCTGTTAATTTGTTGAGGTAATCTGAAGAAATGTCACCCCATGCTTCCTGAAGCACCTCCCACAAGTTGGATTGGCTTGATGGGCACTTCTTGCGTACCATATGGTCAAGCTGCTCCCACAACAGCTCAATGGGGTTGAGATCTGGTGACTCCGCTGGCCACTCCATTACAGACAGAATACTAGCTGCCGGCTTCTTCCCTAAATAGTTCTTGCATAATTTGGAGGTGTGCTTTGGGTCATTGTCCTGTTGTAGGAGGAAATTGGCTCCAATCAAGCGCTGTCCACAGGGTATGGCATGGCGTTGCAAAATTGAGTGACAGCCTTATCAAAATCCCTTTTACCTTGTACAAATCTCCCACGTTACCAGCACCAAAGCAGCCCCAGACCATCACGTTACCTCCACCATGCTTGACAGATGGCGTCAGGCACTCTTCCAGCATCTTTTCACTTGTTTTGCGTCTCACAAATGTTCTTCTGTGTGATCCAAACACCTCAAACTTCGATTGGTCTGTCCAAAACGACTTTTTTCCAATCTTCCTCTGTCCAATGTCTGTGTTCTTTTGCCCATATTAATCTTTTCCTTTTATTGGCCAGTCTCAGATATGGCTTTTTCTTTGCCACTCTGCCTAGAAGGCCAGCATCCCGGAGTCGCCTCTTCATTGTAGACGTTGACACTGGCGTTTTGCGTGTACCATTTAATGAAGCTGCCAGTTCAGGACCTGTGAGGCGTCTATTTCTCAAACTAAAGACTCTAATGTACATGTATTCTTGCTCAGTTGTGCACCGGGACCTCCCACTTCTCTTTCTACTCTGGTTAGAGCCTGTTTGTGCTGTTCTTTGAAGGGAGTAGTACACACCGTTGTAGGAAATGTTCAGTTTCTTGGCAATTTCTCACATGGAATAGGCTTCATTTCTAAGAACAAGAATAGACTGTCGAGTTTCATATGAAAGTTCTCTTTTTCTGGCCATTTTGAGAGTATAATCGCAGTGTTTCCTCTATATGCATTTATTCGTGGCGAGCCGCCACAAATTAATTTCCTCCGCCACTAATTGATTCAGACAGTCCACTTTGATTCAGGCTGCCCAGAAAGGCAGCGAGTTATTATGACCGGAGAACAGAAAAAAAGCAGATTGAAGCTAGATTTAGGCCGCTTCCAGACCAACATTTCGTTACGATTTAGGGCGTAGTTAGTTACAATATGTTACAATGTTGCAATTAACCTCGTCGTTTGTGTTCGCACTGCAATCGAGACTGAATCGCTCTCAACAGGCGCGCGGCGCGAGGCGACGCGCTTTCAAAACAGTTTTGTGATTGGTCCGAATTTAGCGGGACATTTGGATTTCTCTCTTCGCCCGTCGCCGGTCCCTTTAATCCCGTAAACGTAACCTAATCGAAGATGCAACATCATCAGCGACGACTGTGGGTTATTGCATTTACTGCTGTTCTCTGGTTCATGTTCTTATACCAGTGCTCAGTATAGAGTATTTTAAATGAACATTCGTAATGTATGTCTCTGATGTTCATGGTCAATTAAATCAGCCTATTTTGTGAAACAAAGAATGTTCCCGCTAATGGGTTAACCGAGCATTCTCGCACCTAACGTGCAAGCACCTAGCTTCGAACCATTCATAGCAATATGCGTGGGGCAAAAATAATCTATTGCCTCTAAAATCCCCACGAACAGAACGGCGGAGGTATGGGTAAGCAGGGCTCATGTTGGTGTCCTCAAAGGTAAGAGTTGGTTTTCTTTAACTTGTCACTAACCCGGCATGTTGTAAGGTGTAAACCAGTGGTCTTCAACCGGGGGTCCGCGACCCCTAGGGGGTCCGCAGAGGTACTGCAGGGGGTCCGCCAATTTCTGTCATAATAATTGACAACTTTCACCAAAATAATCAGTGAGAATTAAAAAATATAACCAAAATGATATTGAGTAAGGTACAAGCATTAATAGGCAATAATAAGCTACTTTTGACAAAAACAATTGACAAAATAAATGATGCCCATGATTCTAGAGTCTAACATAACGTCAGCTGGAAAAAAAACACACCTGTCTAGCAAGCTAGGTGTTGGCTAAAACGCTGCAGTTCGGTCTTCATTGCGAAATTAACGTTAATTAATAACTAGCATAACGTTACTAATTTAGTTACTAGTTTGATAATAACAAACCCGCCTCTTTGCTTCTCTATGCACCGCTATAGGAGAGGAACACAACGCGCTCCTTTACCATTCCGAGGTCAGATGGCTTTCCCGTGGATCAGTATTGGCGTGCGTCTTTGAATTACGCACAGCTATCCTCGAGATTCTGGTTGGCCAAAACCGCGCGGAGCTGGCTGCGCATTTCAATGCACCCTCGCCTGATGTGAAATGCGCAATTGTTGATCACTTGGAGGCACTCGAAAGTCAATTTGAGAAGTACTTTTCTGAGACTGAGTCTTGGAGGAAGCACAAGACATGGATACGGTTATCATTCAAAGACAATGCATCCGACGGCTCAAACCTGACAGCCGCTGAGGAAGATCAGCTGATCGACCTAACCACAGACAGTACACACAAGAATGTGTACGAGTCACAGTCTCTCACCCAGTTCTGGATCCATTGCCAGAAATACTTCCCCCAACTGACAGCAAAGGCCATGGTGAGCCTCTTGCCTTTTGCAACAACTTATCTTTGTGAAAGAGGATTCTCCTCCCTCACCTACCTGAAGAGCAAATACAGTTCCAGACTGCAGCCTGAGGATGACATGATGCTCTGCCTGACAATGTCCTCCACCCAGGAGGTAGGCATACCTTGCTTCCTGAAGCTAAAAGTTTCATTGTTGAAAAATAATAATAATAATAGAAAATATAAGCCTCATCAAGAACAACAACAACAACAACAACAACAACAACAAAAACAATAATAATAATAATAATAATAATAATAATAACCAATCATAATTATGCATGAACGTTTTATCAATCATAAACACATATAGGCTAATAACCCAGTATATAAATAGGTTAATATGGTGAAATAAAAGGTGAATGAAGTAAATATAAAAGTTATTATAGTCTTATATATATATTACATGTGGGGGTCCCTGTTCTGTTTGTCTCTCATCCAAGGGGTCCTTGGGTTGAAAAAGGTTGAAGACCCCTGGTGTAAACAAAGGAACAAAACGTTGCCACTAACAAAAGAGTAAAAAAAAAGGATAACCTGTATGGAGAGAGAGGCCCTGTCCACACCTTTACGTTTTTTTGACAAACGTGGATTTTTCTATTCGTTTTGGGGGGTTCGTCCAGACGCAAACGAGTTTTTGCCCTCTGAAAACGAAGATGTTTAAAAACGCCTGCCAGAGTGAAGATCCTTAAAAAACGCTGTATAATTTTTGACGTCTGGACGAGATAGACAAGTTTTTTGTATTCGTCACGTCATCATGCGCGTAGAATCTAGATGATGCGCAGTGCAGCTGTTTTCTGTAACCCGCATGCGCTAACCCAGCCAACAACAACAACAACAATGGCGCCTTAAGCTTCGTGCACACCGCGAACCGTGACCCACCGTTCTGACGCAACCTGGTGGGATGGGCTTGACGCATGTCGCATGCGATGCAAACGCAACAACACAGCGGTAATATATGTCCGGAGGAGATAGCAAAGATGGCGCCGTTAGCATCACAAACACTATGCCATACAAGTTAGCATCAGAGGTAGACTAATATCCTCAACTTATGTCCTAATCACACTACTGTCATACAAGTCGTACCTTCTCCTTGACATGGACATAAACACCTGCTACCTTCTTTGAAAGAAATCGCGATTTATTCAGTGAAAACTAGTACACCATTCAGATAGCATAACAATAGCATAGCATTCGCGGACAGTCAGTCAATGCACCTAGCACAACAATAGCATAGCATTCGCGGACACAGTCAGTATGTTAACATCAGATATATAAACGGGTTATTTTGATAAACTGGACACATTTTGTGAATATATATGGTTACTTTCTCGCCTGAAAACATATAAAAACTTCATAAAATGACATATTAACACTTGTAGAGCCAAATTAAAGATTTTCGCCAATGGCGGATTTTACATCTGTGGCAAAAGCTCTGGTCAAGAAACTACTTCCGGTTACTTCCTGTTGTTTTGACGGATCCAACGCAACGCAAAAGCTGAAATATTTTGACTGATTACCGCACCCTGACGGACAAGAAACGCAATGCAGAGCAACGCAACGGATCAACGCAACTGCCCCATTGAGATGAATGACTTCCGGTGCAACGCAATGACCTGGTGTGCACGAAGCTTTACAGGGTTGTTGCGTTCGTGCTGCAGAAGCTATTGAGCTTGATTGGGCTTTTACAGCAAAATGTACTGTTGCTCCTCTACTACCACCGACAGCAACAAATGGACATGGAGAACATCTACAATATGTTCTTCAATACACCGCGGAGGACAACCAGAAGGGCAACCAGGCGAAAGTTTTGGGTGAGACCGGGCAGAACCAGCAGTTGGTGGGATAACTTTGTGAATGGCGTTGTCGTGGATGATGAATGGAAGGAGAACTTTCGCATGTCCAGAGCCTCTGTCATCGCGCTGAGCGAAGAACTGCGCCCATATATCGAAGGGCAAACAACAAACATGAGGGCACCAATTGATCCACTGAAAAGAGTTGCGGTAACACTTTATTACCTGAGCGACGAGGGAAGGCTACGGAAGACTGCTAACGCCTTTGGCGTGTCGCAACAGTCTGTGTCCGTCATTGTTAGGCAGACATGCACAGCGATCGCCACCCACCTGGGTCCAAAATACATCAAGCTGCCTTTTACGGAGCCTGCGGCTGAGGATCTAGTTGTGGCCTTCCATCGTGCTCATGGCATGCCACAATGTTTTGGAGCAGTCGACGGCACCCACATCGAAATCAAGCAGCCATCTAGCAACTCCATGGACTACATCAACAGGAAAGGCAAATATTCCCTTAATGTACAGGCTGTCTGTGATTACAAGTACAGATTCTTGGATGTTGTGATAATGTGGCCTGGGAGTGTGCATGATGCACGGGTCTTTGCTAATTCAAAGCTAAACATGTTCTTGAAGACGGGCAAGATCCCTGCTCTGAAAAAACAGATTGTGGATGACGAGGAGGCCATACCAATCCTTCTTCTTGGTGACCCTGCCTACCCGCTGCTGCCTTACCTGATGAAGGAATATTCAAACGGTGGCTCCACACCTCAGGAGCAGTACTTTGGGCTATGTTTGTGTAGGGCACGTATGGTCATTGAGTGTGCTTTTGGTCGCCTCAAGGCCAGATTTGCTGCACTTAGAAGGCCTATGGACATAAACATGGATGACCTGCCCTATGTCATTTACTCCTGCTTTGTCCTCCACAATTTTTGTGAGGCCAGTAAGGAGGCTGTGGATGATCACTCTGTGTTGGGAACAATACAAGGTGAAAGGGACTCACAGCCTCCTACACAGTGCAATAGATATCTCACTGACTGTAATGAAGGGGAGGGAAAGAGAGTGAGGAGAGTGCTCACGGAGTACCTTGACCCTTAAGGACTGACTGAAAAACAGACTGATATTTTTGGGGAAGATTTTTTTTTCTATTAACATCTGATAAATATTATTTGTCACTTAGGAGCTACAGGGTGCATTTTGGGTGCTTATGTGCAGCATCATTTACTGTTTGGTCGTTGAAGAGCGGAAGAGGGTCAGGAGGGTCCTCACTAAATACCTTGATCCATAAAGGGACAGCTTATCTGCAAGACCAGGTATGTCACAGCATCACAACAACTGACCTGACTAACTGTGTCACGCACACACACACGCAGGCACACACATGCAGGCACACACACGCAGGCACACACGCACACACACAGATATACATAGCTAATAACATAACCAAATCTAATTTCCCTTATTGTCCCCTTTGTCCTGTGTGTGTGTGTGACCCTCCAGGGATACAGGATGTGAAGGATTTAGAGCACAGAAGACCCAAGACATTCTCCAGGCCCTGGACCAGCATGGCTGTCTGTGACTGCCATCAGTTAATTCATAATTTGATTAAATAATCATTTCAGAAATAAATAAATAAATGCCTGTATGCAAAGGACACCTTGTGCTCGTAATTCTTAACCGGGGGAGCTACACACACCATGACCTCCCAGCACACACACACCTCACTCCTGACTTCACATTAGAACCTCCTACTGCACATAGTGCCAGACCTACACTAGACAGATGCACTGTCAATCAGTACATCACTTCACTACATTACAATACAATACAACACTACACAACATTACACTGCAATGCTACATTACAACACTACATTACACCAGTACTACACTACAACACTATGACACTTACTAGGACAGTTGCATAGGAGAAAGACACTTAAGAGAACATTAGATTAGTCTTTTCTGTAAGTGAAGATATTATACAGAAGTCCTGTTCTGTGTTTATGTAAATTGTTCATTGCTATTCTTTTTTGGGGCTTTTGCCATTACTTACTAGGAGAGGTGCATAAGAGAAAGACAATGTAGAGAGCCACAGTAGATTATTACACACTCTTATTTCTGTAAGTGAAGACATTTTTGTTTATTATTTGCGACATAATAATTATGACATACAATTCAAAGGTACAATAAAGAATGTTTATTTTGTTTTTTCACTGGGTAATGTTGCAGTGCATACAAAATATTGTAAGAAAATAAATAAAATATCATCTTGACGGATTTACAAACATAGGAGCTGTCCAACAAAAAGTTTCAAACACTGCGAAAATGGCAAGACTCCCAGTCAATGGTTGCATATGTTTTTTGTACTTTGTACTCAATAGTTAAACTCAACAATACTTCTACTTCACTGTCTGTCCAAATGAACGACTCCTTTGCTCCCCGAGGCGGCATGTTGTTTACGATTGGAATTTTGTATTTTGCGGATGTAACGCGGAAGAACCGCTTTAGCTTTTCCTGGCGTCTGATTGGCCAGCGGAGCTATGGGGTTAAAATTATATCGCCGACTACTGGTGTGGAATGCTCAATGACAGCGTTTATATTGCGTTCATACGTATGCATCTGGATGCAGATATTTTATAAACGTGCTCGTCTGGAAGGTGATATTTTTATATACAAAAAAACGTTTATCAAAAAAACGTATTGGTGTGGACATAGCAAGAGAGAGAGGGACTGATCCCCAATGCACAACCTAAATAGGCACAGGTGTGCTACATCAGCCAATCAGGTCTCATCCCACCACTGCCATCCTGCAACACAATCAGAACAAGACAGCAGTGGAGGGAGGAGACCGTAACAACCCCATTACCTTGCTGTTGTTGTTTACCGAATGCTCCATCTGACTGTCACACTGTGATTTTACTTGTGTAAACAGTTAATGAGTAACGTTAGCCGGTTTTGTGCGTGTACTCTCATGTAGGCCTACTTCGTATTGATCTTTCTGTGTGTGTGTGTGTCATGCGCGTTCCGCATGTTCCGCTGCAGCTGTAGGATATATTGGTATTTGATCACCTTCTATATAAAATCACCTGCTCGGCTTTAATGACTTAACCGCTATTTAAGAAATTATAATTGTTGCCACCCTCTAGTTTTTGGTGAATTTACGACTTTGTTTTGAGCGCCAGTGCGCGTTTTATGCGTGTGCACGCGGAGAAAAATTGCACGCGCTTTGCGCGCGAAGAATGAGCGCTCCGCCACTAATGTGAAAAATCCTGGAGGAAACACTGAATCGAACCCACAAATGTGATGCTCCAGATACTCAACTAGCTCAAAGGAAGGCCATTTGTATAGCTTCTCTAACCAGCAATGTCACATGATCTGTCAGTATATACACACCTTTTCTGAAAGGCCCCAGAGGCTGCAACACCTAAGCAAGAGGCACCACCAACCAAACACTGCCATGAAGACCAAGGAACTCTCCAAACAAGCCCGGGACAAAGTTTTTGAGAAGTACAAGTCAGGGTTGGGTTATACAAAAAAATCAAAATCTTTGATGATTCACAGGAGCACCATCAAATCCATCATAATCAAATGGAAAGAACATGGCACCACAACAAACCTGCCAAGAGAGGGCCGCCCACCAAAACTCACGGACCGGGCAAGGAGGGCATTAATCAGAGAGGCAGCAGAGAGACCAAAGGTAACCCTGGAGGAGCTGCAGAGTTCCACAGCAGAGACTGGAGTATCTGTCCATAGGACCACAATTAGCCGTACACTCCATAGAGCTGGGCTTTATGGAAGAGTGGCCAGAAGAAAGACATTACTTTCAGCTAAAAATAAGAAGGCACGTTTTGAGTTAGCAAAAAGGCATGTCGGAGACTCCCAAAATGTATGGAGGAAGGTGCTTTGGTCAGATGAGACTAAAATGTAACTTTTTGGCCATCAAGGAAAACGCTATGTCTGGCGCACACCCAACACATCCCATCACCCCAAGAACACCATCCCCACAGTGAAACATGGTGGTGGTAGCATCATGCTGTGGTGCTGTTTTTCAGCAACAGGGACGGGAAACTGGTCCGGGTCGAGGGAAAGATGGATGGTGCTAAATACAGGGATATTCTTGAGCAAAACCTGTACCAGTCTGTAAGTGATTTGAGACTAGGACGGAGGTTCACCTTCCAGCAGGACAACGACCCCAAGCATACTGCTAAAGCAACACATGAGTGGTTCAAGGGGAAACATATACATGTGTTGGAATGGCCTAGTCAAAGCCCAGACCTCAATCCAATTGAGAATCTGTGGTCAGACTTGAAGATTGCTGTTCAAAAGTGCAAACCATGCCCCGCGGTGGCGCAGCGGTCTAAGCATCAGCCTCTGGTGCAAGCGGCCCACCGGGGACTGGGATCGAATCCCGGTCTCGCCAGACCCGGATATGGCCATTGAGCGGCCGCTCCCAAAGGGGGTATAGGACTATTTCCGGACAAGGATCCGTCGTGCAACACCGCCCCCAGGGTGCCGGAATAACGGTGTCGGGCTCGAGGAGCCAGACAGCTAGTCTGCCTGGCTTTCTCCTCTGGGCTGCCGGCCACGGGGTCGTGCGGCGGATCCTACGCAATAGGCAGGGGATAATTGGATACTAGGTTGGGTGCAATTGGATACTAATTTGGGTGAAAAAGGGATAAAATCTGAAAAAAAAACAAAAAACAAACGTAAACCATCAAACTTGAAGGAGCTGGAGCAGTTTTCCCTTGAGGAATGGGCAAAAATCCCAGTGGAAAGATGTGGCAAGCTCATAGAGACTCATCAAAAGCGACTTGCAGCTGTGATTGCCGCAAAAGGTGGCTATACAAAGTACTGACTTTAAGGGGGTGAATAGTTATGCACATTGACGATTTCTGTTATTTTGTCCTATTTGTTGTTGTTTGCTTCACAATAAAAACAATCACATCTTCAAAGTTGTAGGCATATTCTGTAAATTAAATGATGCAAACTTTCAAACAATCCATTTTAATTCCAGGTTGTGAGGCAACAAAACATGAAAAATGCCAAATGAATACTTTTGACAGGCACTGTATATACAGTATCATCACCTTGTTAAAATAATGGCTTAAGTCATTTTTGAGGAAAATTATGTTTTTGCCTAAATATCATATATTCTAGATTTGATTCAGTTTATTCTGTTTTTCGCAAAACTTTAAAATATGACTATGAAGCTGTTATTTTAACAAGGTGACGACTGACATTATATACTGTATATATGTAATCTCAACTACAGCAATGGAAAAACAATGCCTCCTTTTACAAATCACACTCAGTCACTAAATCACACACACACACACACACACACACCTACACACACACACACACACACACACACACACACACACACACACACACACACACACACACACACACACACACTACTGCAACTCAACAACAGCAGTGTGTCAGTCAGTCAGTCAGTCAGTCATCAGAGACTCCCAGACACACACAGGCGTGCAGCAGACGCTGACTCCCTCCACAGATACACATCAACGTTTAACACACCAAACGTTTCCCATTTCACACACACGCACACACACACACACACACACACATAGTACACACACACACATATACACACACAGACACACACATAGTACACACACACACGTAGTACACACACACACGTAGTACACACACATAGTATACACACACACACACAGTACACACAGACACATAGAGTTACAGAGATGCACATCAACGTTTAAAACATCAATCTTTTCCCATTTCCTCGCATGGCGCCCGTCACACACCATGTCCCCAGACAGAGATGACTGAGATGAGTTTAGCATTTCAAAGTAAATGTCATCAGGTAGATAAGCAGACAAACGCTAACACAATAGCTGAGAGAATCCCTGAATGGGTTTACAGTTATTACAACAAGAGCGGAAATCTGTGTGTGTGTGTGTGTGTGTGTGTGTGTGTGTGTGTGTGTGTGAGTGTCTCCCTGTAACCATGACACCAAGGCAAATCCATTACCTACTGTCTCCGGCTCTGAGCTGAACAGCACGCTTACGACTTATACGGTAGATATACAGAATGTTGTACATGCAGGACACACACACACACATGCAGTACACACACACACACACACGCAGGACACACACACATGCAGTACACACACACACACACACACACACACGCAGGACACACACACATAGTACACGCATAGTACACACACACACACACACACACACACACTCACACACTCACACACTCACACAGACACACACACACACAGTGTACACACACACACACACACACACACAGTACACACACAAACAAACATATCAGCACTTGTCTGTTGATTTCCCCTAGGCTTAAAACTCGATGCCGTGGCCCAGTGGACCTGGGGGGGTCTCTGATCTGGGGGTCTCTGATGAGGGGGGGGGTGCGAGGGTGATGATTGTTGGGGTGTATATTATTTTGGATTCCCCCAACAGCTTCTGAAGATGTACCCTGTACAGACACGCCACAGTGGAATATCTTCTGGCCATCTTCTAGAATCTTCTCATTTCTCTCCACAGTGCCGATATCTGAAGAGTGGAGCATATGTTGTAGAGTATAGAAACTCACACACAC
Source organism: Nansenia antarctica (assembly GCF_963989245.1). Classification (NCBI taxonomy): domain Eukaryota; kingdom Metazoa; phylum Chordata; class Actinopteri; order Argentiniformes; family Microstomatidae; genus Nansenia; species Nansenia antarctica. The sequence continues at coordinate 8,046,576 of NC_137684.1, forward strand.
GCACACGTGCGCACTCATTCACACGTACACACACACACACACACACAAAGCACCCAGAGATAATGAATGTTTAATCTGTCCATAATTACTCGAGACCGACACGTGTACAGCAGAGTGGCAAGCTATGCGTTGACAGAGGGGTGTGATAGAGTAACAGGGAGATATGAGAGAGAGAGAGAGAGAGTGAGAGAGAGGGAGAGAGAGAGAGAGAGAGAGAGAGAGAGAGAGGGAGAGAGAGAGAGAGATGGAGATGGAGATGCCTGCAGCATGTTACTGCTACACACCAGAACGTGGGCAGCAGCAGCAGCTTGGGTTCTCCTCTGCTTCTCTATGGTTTGACTCCTTTATGAAAGCAGAGGGAGGAGAGAGGAGCGTCAATGGGCTTTGTGGAGGCGTAGAGGGGAGGGGGGGAGGAGGAGGAGAGTGGAGGGCTGTTCTGACGCCATAGGGACGTCAAGAAGAGAGAGAAGGAGGGAGGGAGGGACATAGAGAGAGCAATGGAGAGAGAGAGAAAGGGAATGAGTCAAAATACTAAAAAAAGAGAAACTCACACACATGCACACATGCACACACACACACACACACACACACACACACACACACACACACACACACACACACACACAAAGGGCCCAGAGATAATGATTGTTTCATCTGTCCATAATCACGTCAGCTACAGCTTGTTTTTAATACTGTACAACAAACCCTGTGTGATCTAAAACTTGTTTTGAATGTTGACAAAACCAAACTTATGATGTTTTCGAACGCTACAGCCAAGCCTCTGAACCTCCATTCCATCACGACTGTTCAAGGCTTCAAGATTGAGTCTGTCTCGCGTTACAAGTACCTAGGATTCACAACAGACGATTCTCTCTCTTTTAAGCCTCACATTCAGCAACTAATAGAAAAACTGAAAGTGAAATTGGCTTTTTACTTCAGGAATATTGAAATTATTTTACGTTCAATGCCAAAAAGAGACGTTGCTATCACCTTTCTGTCTGTGCTGGACTATGGTGATGTGTTATATATGAATGCATCCTGGCATTGCCTACACTCAGTGGACACTGTTCACCATGGAGCCCTGAGATTCATTACTAACTTTAAAGCCCTTGCTTTTATGTACAATGGGGGAAATAAGTATTGAACACATAAATATTTTGTCAAGTAAATATATTTCCACTGAGCCTATTCAAGCGAAATTTGCACCAGACGTTGGCATTAACTCAAACAATCCAGACAAAAAATCTAAATATTAAAGTCCATATGTAAATAAAGTTATGTGTAATAAAGTGGAATGAAACAGGAACAAAATATTGAACACATTAAGAAAAAGCAGTACACCACAGTAAGGAAAGTCAAGGAACCAGCTGAAAACCATAAGTAATTAAGAGGCAACTCTACCTCCAATCTGTGCTAATTAAGCGGGGTTAGAATATATTGATGGGCTATAAACGTTTTTTTTTTTGTTACCAAAGTGCCACACAACAAATATCTAATGATTGGTAAAAGCAAAGACCTGTCTCAAGACCGTCGCAACCAGATTGTTGCAAAACATGAAAATGGAATTGGCTACAGACGTATTTCACAACTTGTGAATCTTCCAGTAAGCACCATTGGGGCGTTATCCCTAAGAGGAAGCAACATCACTCCACCATCAACCAGCCACGCACAGGAGCTCCTCGCACGATTTCTGATCAGGGAGTCAGAAGGAGACTTCTACCGTCCATAATCAGTTCTGTGTCAGCTACAACCTGTTTTTAATACTGTACAACAAACCCTGTGTGATCTAAAACTTGTTTTGAATGTTGACAAAACCAAACTTATGATGTTTTCGAACGCTACATCCAAGCCTCTGAACCTCCATTCCATCACGACTGTTCAAGGCTTCAAGATTGAGTCTGTCTCGCGTTACAAGTACCTAGGATTCACAACAGACGATTCTCTCGCTTTTAAGCCTCACATTCAGCAACTAACAGAAAAACTGAAGGTGAAATTGGCTTTTTACTTCAGGAATAAGGCTTGTTTTTTGTTCGAGGCCAAAAAGAGACGTTGCTATCACCTTTCTGTCTGTGCTGGACTATGGTGATGTGTTATACATGAATGCATCCTGGCATGGCCTACACTCAATGGACACTGTTCACCATGGAGACTGAGATCCATTACTAACTTTAAAGCCGTTACTCACCATTGTACTTTGTATACTCGGGTTGGATGGTCTGCCTGGTCTGCCCGCAGGCTCAACCACTGGCACGTCCTTATATACCGGACCGCCACATGGTGAAGTTCATCATGGAGACACTTTCCAACCGCAGCTTCATCTTACAGACCAGCAGTGGCCAGTGCAGTAGGCTCAGAAGACTGAGGAACGGGGTACCGCAGGGGTCTGTTCTCTCGCCGATGCTGTTCAACGTTTACATCCACGACCTACCTGATACAGCATCTAGAAAGTATGGCTACGCAGACGATCTTGCCATCATGCTGAGCCGACCAACGTGGAAGGCGATGGAAGAGGGTCTTAACGTAGACATAGGCACACTGGTAGCATACCTTCGAAGGTGGCGTCTACAACTCAGTGTCGGAAAGACAGTCGCAGCGGCATACCACCTTAGCACCAGAGAAGCCAGGAGGGAACTTGAGGTGCGCGTTGACAACAAATGTCTGGAGGTCCAGCAAGCCCCGAAGTACCTTGGAGTGCGCCTGGATCGGACATTATCCTTCAGGCAACACCTGGAAGAAGTCAAGGCCAAAGTGACATCCAGGGCCGCGCTGATCCGCCGCCTTGCTGGTACAACCTGGGGAGCCTCCGCTAAGACGCTAAGAATATCCACCCAAGCCCTGGTCTTCTCTGCAGCGGAATACTGTGCCCCAGTCTGGAGCAGAAGCCCTCATGCGAGAAAGGTCGACGTGGCTATCAATACCTCCCTCAGAATAATAACTGGATGCTTGAAGCCTACCCCTGTGTCCCTCTTGCCAGTCCTCGCGGGAATAGCACCGGCCGGCCTCCGACGGGAGGCTGCCACCCTCGCCCTGGCCAGGAAGGCACAAAAGCATGACTGGCACATCCTGCACAACACCACCATAACACCAGCACCTCCAAGCCGACTCAAGACCCGCCACCCTTACAACAAGGCAGCACAAGCCATGCTCAACTCCACCTCTGAGGACATCTCCAGAGATGCATGGTTGGCAGCAGCTTGGAAGCAGGAGTGGGAGTCAGCCGGGCCCTCCCGAATCCACCTCTACATCTGGGACCCAGGAGATGGCGCCATTGGAGGAGACGACCTACCACGCCGGCAATGGACCACACTGAACCGTCTACGAACTGGTGTCGGTCGCTTTAAAACATCAATGAAGGCGTGGGGCCTGGCGGACAATGCGGCATGCGAGTGCGGTGACCCAGAGCAGACCGCCGACCACATAATCACCATCTGCCCCTTATATAGACCACCCTCAGAAGCCAACCTCCTCGACGTAGAACCAGAGATGCGGGCATGGCTACGCGACACCGAGTTGGACCTCTGACGTTACACGAAAGAAGAAGTCCTTATATACAAGACTATTCTTGGGCTCCCAGCAACATATCTGAGGAACTACATCTTGCAAAAAAGTGCGGGCAACTATGGACGTCACTCACAGGACCTATTCCTATTGACTGTCCCTCGAGTCCTCGAGTACTGAACTGGGAAAAAGGGCTTTCAGGTATGCTGCAAATGCTTTGAATGATGATGGTTCTCTGTAATTTGTCCTTGTTTTTATTTTAAACTGCTTTTATGTATGTAACCCTGTAGTTGTGCTGTTGCCTGTCTGAGAGAGAGAGAGAGAGAGAGAGAGAGAGAGAGAGAGAGAGAGAGAGAGAGAGAGAGAGAGAGAGAGGAGGGAGAGAGAGAGAGAGAGAGAGAGAGAGAGAGAGAGAGAGAGGAGAGAGACAGACAGAGAGAGAGAGAGAGAGGGGGGGGGGAGAGAGAGAGATGGAGATGGAGATGCCTGCAGCATGTTACTGCTACACACCAGAACGTGGGCAGCAGCAGCAGCTTGGATTCTCCTCTGCTTCTCTATGGTTTGACTCCTTTATGAAAGCAGAGGGAGGAGAGAGGAGCGTCAATGGGCTTTGTGGAGGCGTAGAGGGGAGGGGGGAGGAGGAGGAGAGTGGAGGGCTGTTCTGACGCCATAGGGACGTCAAGAAGAGAGAGAAGGGGGGAGGGAGGGACATAGAGAGATAGCGATGGAGAGAGAGAGAGACACAGAGAGAGAGTCAAAATACAAAAAAAAGAAGCGAGCGGAGGGAGGGAGGGATGGATGGATGGTGGGAGAACATTATTGGACAGAGGGAGAGAGAAAGAACATTATTTAAATGGGCTGGGTCACAGATAATGAAGCGATAATGAAGAGAGGTGAGTGGGAGCAGTGGTGACTGAGGCGAAGAGAGAGAGAGGGAGAGAGGAGGGAGATGAAGGAGGAGAGAGAGAGCGAGAGAGGAAGAGAGAGAGAAGCAAAGAAGGAGAGAGAGAGATGGGTGAGAGAGGGATGAGGCGAGGGAGGAGAGAGAGGGAGAGAGTTATCAGACTAAAGAGAACAGAGAGAGATGAGGTGAAAGAGGAACGGTAGAGAAGGAGGGAGAGAGAGAGAGAGGGATGAGGTGAAAGATGAGAGAAAGCTAGAGAGAGAGAGAGAGATGAGGTGAAGGACGAGAGAGAGACGGAGAGAAAGAGTGGAGGCCTGTTATATGCTAATGTGAAGGACGCCGAGATCTCTACAGCAACAGAGACAGAGACCAGTAGAACTGTGAGATCAGTAGAACTGTGAGATCAGTAGAACTGTGAGACCAGTAGAACTGTGAGACCAGTAGAACTGTGAGACCAGTAGGGCTGTGAGACCAGTAGAACTGTGAGACCAGTAGGGCTGTGAGACCAGTAGGGCTGTGAGACTTTGAGATCCCCCAGCATCAAGGAAGGTGTGTGTGTGTGTGTGTGTGTGTGTGTGTGTGTGTGTGTGTGTGTGTGTGTGTGTGTGTGTGTGGGAGGGGCAGCATCAAGGAAGGTGACACCAACAGGCTGAACAAGCTTATTGGGAAAGCTCCTGTCCTCGATGTCACCCTGGACACTGTGGAGGAGGTGGCCAATAGGAGGATGAGGACCAAACTCCTGGCCAGCTCCTTTAGCAACAGGCTACTATAACCACACTGCACTAAGGAGTGCTAGAGGAGATATTTTCTGCCTGCCGCAATAAGACTGTACAACTCCTCCTCCAGCTGGCTTGATCTGGATGATCAGAGTCAGGCTGGAATGTTAAATCTTACTGGGCTGTTCTTACTGTATATATAATGTTTCAGATATCTATTTTATTTTTATTATACTAGTCTATGTCTATTTTAATTTGTTGTTGTTGTTTGTGATGTGAGCTGCTGTAACACCTTAATTTCCCCTCAGGGATCAACAAAGTAGCTATCTATCAATCTATTTCTCTATCTCTCTATCTATCTATTTCTCTATCTCTCTGTCTATCTATCTATCTCTCTATCTATCTAGGAGGCAATGGAGAAGAGACAAGACACAAGAGCCCCATTAGGCCTGTGATGGTAATGACATGTTAATGGGTGCCAGGGAAAAACGGAATAATAATGATAAATATATTAAAGAGAAAATGTTTGCCCGCGGACCCGGAGGGAAAGCTAACTAGATTAGCCGCCACGCCATCCATCTTGTTCCTCAACTGTCGTGGTGAGCGGGTGGAGCATCAGGAGAGGGAATGATTTTGCATAATTTGTAAAACGATACACAAGAAACACAAGACCTGTCAGGGGGTTTACACAGCTGAGGTGACCCAGGCTCAGTCAGGCATCTACCTATCTACCTATCTACCTGTATATCCCTCCGTCCGTCCGTCTGTCTGTCTGTCTGTCTGTCTGTCTGTCTGTCTACGTAGCCGTCTGTCTGTCTGTCTACCTCGCCGTCTGTCTGTCTACCTAGCGGTCTGTCTGTCTATCTATCTATCTATCTATCTATCTATCTATCTATCTATCTATCTATCTATCTATCTATGCTGCTCTGTCTGGACCATGGACGGTAAACCTCAGGTCAACTCCCTGAGGACAATACATGCCTGTCTGTCTATCCATCTATCCCTTCTCCCTCTCTCTATGACCCAGGCAAGTGTAACGATGGTCAAACAGGCAACCTTCTTTTAAGCAATTCTTTTTATTGACCTGCAGAGAAGACATATAAAACACAATTCTTCTCTGTTCTGCAACTCTTGTGAATCCATGAAGATGGCGGCCATGTTCTAGTCCCACCGTCTATGTATATTTCACGTCAGGATAATTTGTTTACAGAACGAACACAAATTTCCCTCAAACATTACAAATAACAATTACAAACAACATGTGAAGCAACATACCTGCAGAGAAGACATATAAAACACAATTCTTCTCTGTTCTGCAACTCTTGTGAATCTGCGCGTTCAAAATAACATACAATAAATGTTCTGTTTCACATCATCACAATACATGTAAAAACAAACAGCACAGTACTACACCAACATTTTCACCCTACATTACAAGATTCTCCATACAAACAACAAAACACGAGGAGCATTTTACATAGCGCACATACCCATGAAGATGGCGGCCATGTTCTAGTACCACCGTAAGTACGGCAACAAGAGAAGGACAAAAGAACGCGCAGACCTGCAGTACACCCAAACTCCAATGGGGGCTCCAACAACAACCAGGGCTGCTCAAGCACGGCGAAACTCATCTACATTCACCACAACTAAACATACATTCCCAACTCTGTTACACCCACCTCCCCTGAATTTCGCCAACCTTGAGCAGCAACTATACATTTAAACACTACTTTTTACTTTTTACACTATTACATAGGGCCGCCAAAGGACAGGACAGCCAACTTGAAAAGTATCCTATAAGGATGAAGTGGAAAGAGAGGTAACCTATCTCTCCAACCAACTACTGGCGGTAGGATGCGTTCTACACCCCACAAGACCCTTTTTTTTTTTCACTGTGTATTACTAGCCTTCAAGAGGCCACAACCTCTTATGAAACAATCAGAATAACGAACAAACCTATATGTCATAGGATGTCAGTGTGCACAGTGTATACATGCACTGAACTGAGCTTCGGCTTATCTAACTGTGGAAAGCCTGAAACACTGACCTACAAACAGCTCGAATGTTTGACTTAGTGTCTTGGATAATGTCTTGTCCTGACATAGTATAAATCAATCTGTCAACTGGTTTGATAAGGCGACCAAACTTGGACTTGACCTGTGTGACTGTACTAGGATGTTCACACTGTGTAACAGAAGCTAGAGTGTCAGTACGCTGTGTGTCACTAGCATCATCTATCTGATTCGTGTTACCAGAAACATCAGTACAATCATCAGCGCTAACCACAAATCTAGAATCAGAGTTAATGGACTGATCTACCATTTGCTCCTCAGCCATCTGCTCGGGAACCCTCTGAGGGGCAAACGAGACTGAAGACACTACAGTGTTAGTAGCCTCTGTCCGTGAGTGGTCAGGGAATGGTAACTGGGTGACCCACTCCAGGGTTCTTCTTTTGGGATCCTTGGGCTCTGGAACAGTCAAGGGAACATCCCTCTCCCGAACAGCTGTACCCCCATACTCCATGTCTTCAACCTCCCCTCCCTCACTCCCAGGACAGGAATCCACTCTCTCCGACTCGAACGCGGTTCCTCTACTCACTTCCCCAGGCAAGGAATCCTGTTCCACTTCCGACACGGACATGTCACTTGGCTCATTTGATGTATGAACAGCAGACAGGGATGAAACTGGGTCAGAGATCACACTCGTATCATACACCGGCAGAAAGTTCACCAACAACAATAGATTACGGTGGACTACCTTCTCTCGTCCAGTGACAGTGTCTTGTATCCTATATGTGTGAGTCTCAGAGTTCCTATCCACCACAGTATATACAGTAGACTCCCAACGGTCAGCCACCTTTCTCTTTCCTCTCTCTCTCTTGTTCGCCAACAGCACACGGTCTCCGACGTCAATGGTGGGCCCTTTCACTCGTCTGTTGTAGAGCTCTGTGTGACGGTGCTGTTCTTTTATGACATGTTCCTGGGCTATGACCATAGCTTCTCTCAGATCCTTCGTGAGAGACATCACATACTTGTCGTAGCTGACCACAGCTGGATCATTCAGGACTGTCCGGAAGAGTATATCGACAGGGAGACGAGGAGTACGCCCAAACATCAGATAGAAAGGTGCATAGCCAGTTGACTCATGCGCTGTGCTATTGTACATGAACGTCAGAGTTTGCAAACGCCTCGGCCAGTTGATTTTTGCCTCTGGTTCAAGCGCTCGGATCATGTTACCGAGAGTTCTATTGAAACGTTCCACACTACCGTTACCCATCGGGTGATACGGGGTTGTGTGCGACTTTCTGACACCGGAGACTCTGAGCAGCTCACTCACTAGTTGACTCTCGAAGCTAGCTCCCTGGTCGCTGTGGATACGTTCTGGGAACCCAAAGACGCAGAAGAACTTGTCCCATAGAACTCTCGCCACCTGTTTGGCTGACTGATCTTTGCAGGGGAATGCCTGGGCCATTCTTGTAAAATGGTCAGTAACAACTAACACATCAACTGACTTGTTCCTTGAGTCCTCCGCTGACCAGAAATCAATGCAAACCAGCTGAAGTGGCCTGGTTGATGTGATACTCTGCAAAGGCGCCCTCGCAGCAGGTTCAACAGTCTTACTGACAATACACCGCTGGCAGTTACGGACGTAGTCTCTTACGTCTCTGTCGAGGTTGAGCCAGAAGAACCTCTGTCTGGCCAAGCCAAGACTCCTGAACTGACCTTGATGGCCGGCATGGTCATGAACACCTCTCAGAACTTCAACTTTCTTAGACTCAGGAACCACATACTGGCGGCGTTTTGACTTCACGACTTGATCCCTCGAGACTCTGTAGAGTATCCCATTGCTCACAACAAGTTTCTCCCAGTGCTTCAGGTACCTCATGACTGTGACTGATTCCTTATCTCTCTCTCTCCTGGAGGGTCTCCGATGTCTCTCCACATAGTACAAGACTCGAGAGAGAGTCCTGTCTCTGAGCTGTTCATCCCGGAGTTCCTTCTCACTGTAAGCAGGAAGTGAGTCCTGACCACCTGGGACTAACTGAGGCAAATGGTGCAAGACTGCTACAGCGCGCGTTCTTGCTCCGACCTCCCACAGATCGTCATATGACTGTAGAACAACAGACACTTCATCCATCTCCATAGACTGAGCGTGGACATGCAGAGGTGATGGGACACTTTGAGCGTAACTCTCTGCCTGGCGTGGAGTGTCACCACTATCATTGGACGACCGGAAGGCGTCCTGTACAGAAGCACTCGACACATCCTGGACTTCGGAGAGGAGATTCTTGTAGGGCTCTTCAAGTAATCTGTGACCGACTCTCTGCTTGACGAAAGGCACACGACTCAAGGCATCAGCGACAACATTCTGTGGGCCTGGCACGTACTTGATGTCGAAGTTATAGCTCGCTAACTTAGCCACCCATCGTTGCTCGCAGCAGTCCAGCTTGGGCTTCGTCATGATATGAGTCAATGGATTATTGTCCGTCCAAACAGTGAAATCATGCCCCTTCAACCAATGGCTGAACTTGTCACAGACACTCCACTTCAAGGCTAGGAATTCCAACCGATGGGCTGGGTAGTTTCTCTGAGACTGAGAGAGGGACTTGCTGGCGAATGCGATTGGCCTCGCTCGGTCTTCACCCTCTTGGATCTGCGACAGGACAGCACCGATGCCATCAAGGGACGCGTCCGTTGACAGCATGAAGGGACGGCTGAAGTCAGGGTGAGCCAGGACAGCCGTCTCAACCAGCGCCGTTTTCAACTTCTGGAAAGCCTGCTCCGTTTCGGGGGTCCAGTCAGTAACCTTCAACTTCCTGCTTTGTGACCTTTGTTTGGACTGTTTCTCCTTCCCTTTTCTCTTCTGACCCGTCAACAGAGAGAAGAGAGGCTTTGCAATAGCGGAGAAGCTAGGCACAAAGTGCTGGTAATAATTGATCATCCCCAAGAAAGATCTGATTCGTTTCTGTGAGGGGGTTACACCGTCCGCTTCCATCAGGTCAGCACTTGTCATCTTTGCGATGCTCTCAACTTTGCTGGGATCAGTCAACACACCGTTGTCATTAATTATGTGGCCGAGGAATTTGACGGATTTCCGGAGAAAAAAACACTTCTTGGGGGCCAATTTCAGGTTATGACCACGCAGTCTACTGAACACCATCTCCAAGCGTTCCAGAGCTGTCCTCTCATCAGGGGCATACACCAATAAATCATCCAGATAAACCAGTAAGCTCAGATAGTTCTGGTCTCCGAAAATGCTAGTCATCATACGCATGAAGCTCCCAGGACTATTACAGAGGCCCTGCGGGAGGCGATTATACTCATACAAGCCCATAGGTGTTGTAAAGGCAGAGTACTTTCTGTCATCCTCGTGTAGTGGCATGTTATAAAACCCTGAGGTTAGATCCATAGTACTAAACAAGGAGTTACCTCCAAGTGCAGCTAAGCAGTCGGCCTGGTGAGGGAGAGGGTGAGCATCCTTCAGGGTCCTCTTGTTCAGCCAGCGAAAGTCTGTACAGATACGGAGATCTCCGTTCTTTTTCCATACAAGAACCAACGGAGATGCATATTCACTGGTTGACTTCCTGATTATATCTTTCTCCTCCATCTCACTCAGTACTTGGCGCAACTTCTGATACTGACTGGGGGGCACTCGTCTGAATGGGAGCCGGAATGGCCTGTGATCTGAGAGGTGAATGCGATGTATGAAGCCCTTTGCCTCTCCACAATCCAGGTGATGGCGTGAGAAGATGTCCTTGTAGCGCACAACCAGGTCAGCCATCTTGCTTCTACACTGTTCAGACACGTCACAGGAGTGTATGTCGAGCCCACTCAATCCCATGTACTTCAGTTCCTCATCAACAGTGCGGGCCGCATTTTCACTGGACGGGGTTACTTGACAGCAACTGAGTAGTGGGACCTCAGCAGGTCCGGTCTCATCCATGTCCTCGAGCGCAATGCAGGAGAAGACGTCGGCCAATTTAGCATTGCGTCTTACCAAGACGGGCCTGTCGGACGAGTTGATCAGCTTCAATGGAACCCATCCGTCTCCCCACAAAGGAGTAACAACTCTGGCCACCAGAACCCCTCTTGGAGCTGAGCGACACGATGTGGGCTCTGTCATCACAGCGCTACCAGGAGACACAATAGTGGACTTGGGTAGCTTGCCCCACATCAGGTACTCCCGACCAGGCTCAAGACACACGGCTGAGTTGCACCTGACTGTGCCTATCTTGTCAGGTATGACGTCACCTCGCCAACGGTTCAGACCAGCGAGCATCGAGAGAAACTGTTCAGATTCTGGATCGCCAGCAGGACAGGGCGTAGACACAGCCTTCCAGTAGCCATCACATTGCTTATACTGCCGGAGGATATATTTAATAACATTGGTGCCTAGTATCAACTCATCATGCTGGCCTTCAACTACCAGAGTGGGAACCATAATCCTACAGCCATACACCTCCATTTCCACGTTGAAAGCTGACTCAGGCTTGACACGGCGACCACCACAGCCAACAAGCACCACATTTGAACTGAACTGGTTATGCTCTGTAGCAACTCCAACCTCTCTAAGCTTTCCCTCTGCCGTCTTACTCATTGTACAAGCCATAGACCCACTGTCTAGCATAGCATTTAGAGTCACTGTATTACCAACTGTCACAGGTGTGTAGAAAAGGCTGTCACTACCACTAATTGTATGCGTATTCTGATAAACAATATCTTCAGAGTTATCACTTGAGCTTTTGAGAGCTATATACACTGTCTCAGCACTAGATTCGTCCTCACAATGGGAGTTTACTTGGCGACCTATACTTTCTCCCTCTGAATACAGGCCACCTAGTTTCCCTGAGGCTGAGGTGCTCGGGACGACCTGGTGGGACACTCAACTTTTGTGTGACCTGGGGCTAAACAGACAAAGCACAGCTTCTCTGACATGCAGTGTGAGATGGTAGTGTGTCTACTGTCATCACAGACTCGGCAGGCCTTCTCACGGGCGCCACCCTGGTATCTTCCGCCACGAGGAGCACTGTCACGCTGCTGCACTTTCCCCATCATCTGCTCCAGCCTCTCCATAATGCGAGCAAGAATCCTGTCTTCAGATTGCTGAGTGTTCTGGGCCACAGCAGTCGCGGAGGAGGGGCATGGAAGCTGGCCTAAAGCATGGTCCTGGGAAGGAATGAGGGTAGAAGGCGGACACTGTGTGTGGTACACTGGACTATGGGCAGGAGCAGGGGGGTACTGGGTGGAACACTGCTCAGACACAGACTGAATCGAAGGCTCTGGATGAGACTGCACAGTGTGGAGGGCGGTGGCATGGCTCTTCAATGGCACAGAACTACCGGTCCTGCCAGAGGCTCTCAGCTCTCTCTGATAATTATCAATCTTCAACTGTATGTCTCGTGAGCTCCACTCCTCAATAGCCTTGCATTCCAGAATACGGGATAGTCCAGAGTCCGGGCAATGCCTGACAAACATCCGTGCTACCTCTTCACCCACGTTCTCCATCCTCCTACCTTGTCTGCGAAGGCCCTCACCAGCTACATCAGCTGCTTTGTTGATCCTCAACCAGTAGTCTACAGGGTTCTCATTGGGTCTGGGTAGAGTGGCATAGAAATCTGACAACGGGAGGCATGATGACACATCACTGAAGTACTTGAGAAGGATATCATAGATGAGATCAGGGTTCTGCTTCACATCAAGTGTCTGATCGCTACGCAAACCAACCCTCACGACATCCTTTGCCTTACCCATCAGCCTTGCCAGTATCTCCTCAGCCTGTTCATGTATTGGACATTTCTGCTTTCTCAGATAAGCTTTAGACATGTCAATCCAGTCCTGGACTGAACACTTATCAGAACTATCACCTCGGAACATTGGTGGTTCCCTGTCTGATTTTACATTCACAGTAACGCGCGGAACCTCCTGTCTAACAACATTAGGATCCGTTACAGGATCTGGAGGCGATGTGCAGTTGAGGTGTGCACTGCTCATACTACTTGAGTGAACTACACCAGCTGAAATTAACTTGGTTACAATGGACTCGCCAATCTGAGCACCTAGCTGACCCATCATGTCTGAAAGGTGATGAAGAGCTTCAGTGTCATTAACACTGGGTGTGGATGTGGGAGGAGCCTCCCCTGTAAACTGTCCGACAGCAGCACAACCTGGGTCCTCCTGACCTGACCCTGTGCCTCTACCACTGTCAGTAAACAACTGGGAACACCCCACCTCCCTACTATTCAACCCACCGATGACAGCACTGTCTGCTCTGCTCTGACATGCCCCCCATGCACCCCTCCCCATAGGCAACACTGGACTGGCAAAAATCTCATCATTAAAACCTGGCCTCTGAGCCATAGTGGTACAGACTTGCGTTGTGTAATATTACTGAATGAAAAAAATAATAATAACAATAATGTTCAAAAAAAAAGATATAAAGTTACAGCAGGACATAAAAACCAAAACAATCAAAGCACTTTTTAAACTGATGTAATCACAGACCTCAGACTGAATGACCATTTACTATAATACTCTGACCACACTTGATCTATCACACTAAGACCTGGCATCCACGCAGCATCCACGGAGATCGGCGTTCAGCTGATCTTGAGATCGACGTGTCACGGCACCAGTGTAACGATGGTCAAACAGGCAACCTTCTTTTAAGCAATTCTTTT
>NC_137684.1:8065373-8067873 GCF_963989245.1 Nansenia antarctica
TTCTCGTGAAACAATCCTATTTTGTTCACAGTCTCCTTAACCAACGTAATCTGCAAAAGATTATGCGACAGAATCAGATTGGATTTTCCAAAACAATGATTTTACCAAAATGCAGGCAGCTAGTGTGACTGGCGGCTCGCCTTAGTTTAAATGCAAATACTGATACTGATGGATCAAACTTCTCATGGAGCAAATTGGTTGTGTTGATGTTTTAAACAGTAACCACTATTGTGTTGTTGTGGACTGAACACGCTGTGGTGTACTGCTGCGTCTCCACCACGAGCAGGGGGGGGTGCATTTCTTAATCAAGGGTTTTCTATGTATTATTACGCTAATTTGGACTTTTGTATGTAATTGCAGAGAGGAGCGAAAGTGTGGCCAATTGTCTTCGGTTTTCATGAAAAACTTTCTGTTCGGGGGTTCTGTTCGGGGTTTCTGTTCGGGGGTTGGTCTCGGGCCTCGGGTCTGCGTGCGCTACCCAAATGACGCCCATCTGCCCATCTCAGCCAGGCGGTGAGAGAGCGCTGGGTCTCACTCAAATTACTCACCAATTAACACAGACCTGAAACAATCAGTGCAGCCAGTTGTTTCGGTCTGTATTCATTCTTATACGTTGGAGCGAGACCCAAACCCCAGCTGGGGTCTTGGTGGGATTGGAGGTACAGCAGAACAGCAGAACCTCCCTCCCTCCAAACACAACAGACCCCAGCCCATGGACACAAGCCCAGCCCATGGACACAAGCCCAGCCCATGGACACAAGCCGGGTGGCCAAAATGCCCCATGGAACAAATAGTCATGGAAAATAGTATGGCATAAAAATGTGTTTCCAATTTTGACCCAGTTTTGCAGCTGGAGTCTGGTTGGATTGGAGCTGAATCAAAAGCTGGACAGTAGGAGCACAGCCTCTTCTCCACACACGCAAGCATCATCAAGGACACCTCGCACCCCAGCCACGGTCTGTTTGATCCCCTACCATCTAAGAGACTCAGGAAGTCCAGGATCCTCAGGTCCCGTACCCGCAGCTGTCACTCTGATGAACATTCCCCCCCTTCACACACTCCACTGAACTAATGCTGCTGACACCGTCATAGGTGAGCCGTCATAGGTTTTTTTGTTGACCGACGAAAATGTTGACAGGCACATTATTAAAGACCATAAAGCAGCATTCAGGACCCCGCTGATGGTCAGGGGACAGCCTCCTCAGCCTCTACAGCCTCTACAGCCTCCTCAGCCTCTACAGCCTCCTCAGCCTCTACAGCCTCCTCAGCCTCTACAGCCTCTACAGCCTCCTCAGCCTCTACAGCCTCTACAGCCTCCTCAGCCTCTACAGCCTCTACAGCCTCTACAGCCTCCTCAGCCTCTACAGTCTCTACAGCCTCTACAGCCTCCTCAGCCTCTACAACCTCTACAGCCTCTACAGCCTCTACAGCCTCTACAGCCTCTACAGCCTCCTCAGCCTCTACAACCTCTACAGCCTCTACAGCCTCTACAGCCTCCTCAGCCTCCTCAGCCTCCTCAGCCTCTACAGCCTCCTCAGCCTCTACAGCCTCTACAGCCTCCTCAGCCTCTACAACCTCTACAGCCTCTACAGTCTCTACAGCCTCCTCAGCCTCCTCAGCCTCTACAGCCTCTACAGCCTCCTCAGCCTCTACAGCCTCCTCAGAAAGACATCTCTCTCCTCGTTTTGAATGACACATGGACTCCAGGGAGAGGCCCTGTAAACCCACTAGTTTGGATCAAAGATAGTATTACTTCCAAAGGGTTCGGTTTGTAAGGGCCGAGCGCACCGGCCGTAGGCACCCTGATGGAGCCTGCCAAGCCCTGCGCAAGGCGCACACACACAAAGCACACACGCATGCACACACACACACACACACACTGCCCACAGTACTGAGGAAAGCCTGATGTGCTTCAGTCCTGGAGTGTATCCGATTCCTATTTCCCCAGCGAGGGGAGGAGGTTAACCCCGGCCATCATGAGTCTATTTATCATCAGGCAGTGCCGGGGACACCCACAGAGGAGCGTGTGGGAGAGGAGGAGGACCCCGACTGTGGACCTCCATATCCTGGCCCGTCGATGTGACGGAGGGGGGGAACGGAGGAGAGGTGGAGGAGACACACACACAAACACACACACACACACACACATACACACGCGCACACACAGAGTACTGGGAGCCATGCTGGCAGGGATCATTACTGGATAGTTGTGTTTCCGTCTGGGAACAACTGTTTCTCGGAGAAGAAGAAAACAGAGAGAAAATGAAAGAAAAGGAAAGAAGATATCTGTACGACGCCAGTGCTGCAGAGGTAGAGGCTTACCTGGGCTGAGCCCTCCCACTCCTCCTTCACCTCACCTCTCTCCCCCTCTCTCTATCTTTACCTGGGCTGAGCCCTCCCACTCCTCCTTCACCTCACCTCTCTCCCCCTCTCTCTATCTTTACCTGGGCTGAGCCCTCCCACTCCTCCTTCACCTCACCTCTCTCCCCCTCTCTCTATC
>NC_137684.1:8072873-8075373 GCF_963989245.1 Nansenia antarctica
ATGGAGAGAGGTGGTGGAGAGAGAGAGATAGAGAGAGGTGGTGATGGAGAGAGAGATGGAGAGAGGGGGGTGGAGAGAGAGAGAGATGGAGAGAGGTGGTGGAGAGAGAGATAGAGAGAGGTGGTGATGGAGAGAGAGAGATGGAGAGAGAGGGGTGGAGAGAGATGGAGAGAGGAGGTGATGGAGAGAGAGAGATGGAGAGAGGAGGTGGAGAGAGAGATGGAGAGAGGAGGTGGAGATGAAGAGAGATGGAGAGGAGTTGGAGAGGCAGTAGAGAGAGAAAGAGAGAGAGAGAGAGAGGCAGTGGAGAATGCACTTTCATAATCTGGCAAAAACTGCTATTTGGCTCCTACAGAGACAGAGATATACTATGGTCCGGGAGGAGGAGGACGAATGGATGGATGGAGGGAGAGAAAGAGAGAGAAATGGAGAGAGAGAGAGAGGCAGAATGACAGACAGATAGAGAGATGCAGTCAAATCAGAGAGATTCTGGTGTTGAGAAGGACGAGTGGATGAAGGGAGAGAGAGAGAGAGAGAGAGAGAACGATAGAGGGATAGATTGAGAGACGCAGTCAAAGAGGAAGAGAGAGAGAGAGAGAACGATAGAGAGATAGATTGAGAGATGCAGTCAAAACAGAGAGGAAGAGGGGTCTACAGGGGCGGGGCTGTTTGAGATGTATATTTAATGACCCCGACTGTGGATCAGCAAAAGGAATGGATAATTACCCCTCATGACGAGGAGCAGGCTACTTTTAATTAATGATGCGAGTCACAACACACAGCAGAGACACCAGACGGTACACACATACACACACACGCATGCATGCACGCACGCACACACACACACACACACACACACACACAGACACAGACACACACACACACACACACACTTCCCGGGAGAGGAGAAGCAGATGAAGAGGCAAGCAAGTCAACTTCATCCAGAGTGTAAAACAACAGCAGCTCCTCTGATGGTTGAAACACATCTAAACCAAATGCTATGATTTCACACTCAACCAAAGACAATATGAGTCATAAGAAAGCTTTTGATCATGTATGAGTGTGATTTTATCAGAGTCAATTCACAGAGGAGGCTTCAGCACCCTGAATTGCAATCTCAATGTCGCTGGTTCGATTCTCGGATTGGCAGATTTCATACGGACAATTAAATTATCATCAATGATTGTGTGTGTGTGTGTGTGTGTGTGTGTGTGTGTGTGTGTGTGTGTGTGTGTGTCTGTTTGGATGAATTCAGCCACATTGGGTGTGTGAGATCCTGCAGGAGACCGTGAGAGAGAGAGAGACCGTGATACAACTCAGAGTCTCAGAGTGCACACTGTCTGACTCCATCTCCCCTGTCTGTCTGACTCCATCTCCCCTGTCTGTCTGACTGCATCTCCCCTGTCTGCCTGACTCCATCTCCCCTGTCTGTCTGACTCCATCTCCCCTGTCTGCCTGACTCCATCTCCCCTGTCTGTCTGACTCCATCTCCCCTGTCTGCCTGACTCCATCTCCCCTGTCTGCCTGACTCCATCTCCCCTGTCTGTCTGACTCCATCTCCCCTGTCTGCCTGACTCCATCTCCCCTGTCTGTCTGACTCCATCTCCCCTGTCTGTCTGACTCCATCTCCCCTGTCTGCCTGACTCCATCTCCCCTGTCTGCCTGTCTGACTCCATCTCCCCTGTCTGCCTGACTCCATCTCCCCTGTCTGTCTGACTCCATCTCCCCTGTCTGCCTGACTCCATCTCCCCTGTCTGTCTGACTCCATCTCCCCTGTCTGCCTGACTCCATCTCCCCTGTCTGCCTGACTCCATCTCCCCTGTCTGTCTGACTCCATCTCCCCTGTCTGCCTGACTCCATCTCCCCTGTCTGTCTGACTCCATCTCCCCTGTCTGCCTGACTCCATCTCCCCTGTCTGCCTGACTCCATCTCCCCTGTCTGTCTGACTCCATCTCCCCTGTCTGCCTGACTCCATCTCCCCTGTCTGTCTGACTCCATCTCCCCTGTCTGTCTGACTCCATCTCCCCTGTCTGTCTGACTCCATCTCCCCTGACTGCCTGACTCCATCTCCCCTGTCTGTCTGACTCCATCTCCCCTGTCTGCCTGACTCCATCTCCCCTGTCTGTCTGACTCCATCTCCCCTGTCTGCCTGACTCCATCTCCCCTGTCTGTCTGTCTGACTCCATCTCCCCTGTCTGCCTGACTCCATCTCCCCTGTCTGTCTGACTCCATCTCCCCTGTCTGCCTGACTCCATCTCCCCTGTCTGTCTGACTCCATCTCCCCTGTCTGCCTGACTCCATCTCCCCTGTCTGTCTGACTCCATCTCCCCTGTCTGTCTGACTCCATCTCCCCTGTCTGTCTGACTCCATCTCCCCTGTCTGTCTACTCCATCTCCCCTGTCTGCCTGACTCCATCTCCCCTGTCTGCCTGACTCCATCTCCCCTGTCTGCCTGACTCCATCTCCCCTGTCTGCCTGACTCCATCTCCCCTGTCTGCCTG
>NC_137684.1:8080373-8105373 GCF_963989245.1 Nansenia antarctica
TTTCCGAGGCTCAAATACCCTGACAATATGGGGAAAACGGGAAAGTGCTGTGTCCCTTGTTGTATGAATAGATCCGACCGAATGAACGTTGAAGCGCACTGACCATAACGTCGGGTTGTAAAATAGCCTAGTTTGATAGGCCTATTGACAGCGAATAAAACAGTGAAGATGACAATTGTTTCTGCTGTTATTAAAATATGTTCTCCGTTGGTTGTATCTCAAAATGTGGCCTATTAAAATCTGTTCTCCGTTGGTTGTATCCATGGGCGTCACCACCATATATTTGGGGGGGGACGTGTCCCCCCCACCTTTGAAACAAGGTCGTTTGGACCCCCCCACATTTGCCATCAAAAATATGTTGCATGACTGGTCAGCGTTATTTTCATTGCTTCACAATCAAATCCGTTCCACTTTATGAGTAGGGGATTGCCCATATCCAGAAATCCACTCCGCGTTTTACTTCTGTTTTTAACGGCACGCAGCATCAGACACGCACGCAGATTCAAAACATTCAGACTGAGGCAAGACGATATTTAGATCATCCACCAAGATGGATATAAGGATTTTTTTTTTTCTAAGAAGAGAAAAGTAAGTCAAAGTCATCCAAGTTTTCCCGTGAGTGGCCAAACAGCAACATTGCGTTCTCCCAAGGTCAAACACAGCCAGCTTTTCTGATAAGAATGTTAGCACCTTATGAGACATTCTCTGTATTAGCAATAGAATTAGCATAGCCTACTAGCAACCAAATACGAGCTAGATCAGCTATATGGCACTAGCAGTTTTGTTAGGCATTACTAGTGCGGTTAGACATGTTTAAATGCAGAACAGACACAGGTGAAATGTCATCAAAAGCACAGAATGGCGACAAACACCTCACAGTGCTTACCTGTCCTGTCATTATTGCATCTCCTGCCCGTGTTCATTGCCCTGAGCATTTGCACTATTTAATTTGGCCATTGCACCCACCCAAAGAATCAATTTTGCATCTGATTGCTTGAGCTAGGGTTAAAAAATAAGAAGAAAACACCTGTTCCATTTATTTTTCTATTTCTAAAATGCTTGTGATTGTATTTTTTGTATTGATGATTGTATTTCTATGTCAAATGTTCTATTAGAGAAAAACAATATGAACAAGTGCTCAATGCATCCCCATTTCTCCTGATATAGGTGGTTGAGAGTGAGAGTGAGTCAGAGGCAGGGGCAGCAGGCAGGGGCAGTGGAGACAGCTCTAATTCACTCTTTGATTTTGTTTGTTTGTTATAGTTGTATGTTCTGCAATGCACTGAAGAGGGCTAAGTTTGATTGTAATAGGCTCTGAGTAGCCTAGGTACATATGTTATGTTTCCTCATAACTTTTTATTAAATTTGTTGACTCAAAGTTACCTCATTCTTTTCTAATTCACTTTTTGATTCTTTTTGAATCTTCATATTTAATAAAGTACCTAAAAAGTGCCACGTGTCAGTGTCAGGCCTCTGTGAGTTAAACCAAAACATAATAGTAGTCAGTAATTGCAGACCATGCCAGCTCCAAGGAAAAACAAAGAAAGAGGGAGATTATTTTGGGTGTAAAACGCACCAGAATGCAGGAAATTGAATCTACTATTTTAAAAATTTCGGGGGGAGGACCCCCAGACCCCCCGAAAAATAAGTGTCCCCCCCACATTCAAAAAGCTGCTGACGCCCATGGTTGTATCTCAAAATAATCCCGAGAGAAGCCCCGACAGGCGCACATAACAGGCGCACCCCTGCGCTTTCAGAACGAGCTACCCCAATGTCACGTCGGAATTCGACGTTTTCTCACGTCGGAATTCGACGTTTGGATGTGATGGACAGACGTCGAATCCTGACGTCTGCCGTGTGAGACCAGGTTGCTGAGAGAGACACACACTGAGAGAGACACACACCCAGAGACACACACTGAGAGAGACACACCCAGAGACACACACTGAGAGAGATTGATCAGACAAGCTATAATGCAGCTGTCTGTCTCATTAACAGTCTTTGTTTGGTAGTGTTTGAAACAGCCTTGTTCACACAGAGAGATGGACGACTTCTCATCAATCTGCTTCAATCTGCCAGGAGATTGAGACCACCCTTGTGTGTGAGTGTGTGTGTGTGTGTGTGTGTACGTGTGTGTGTGTGTGTGTGTGTGTGTGTGTGTGTGTGTGTGTGTGTGTGTGTGTGTGTGGGGAGAGGGAGGAAGTTAAAGTATGGAGAAGTTAGCTCTGCTGTGTGTGTGTGTGTGTGTGTGTGTGTGTGTGTGTGTGTGTCTGTGTGTCTGTGTGTCTGTGCGTGTGTCTCACATCCTCACCCTTTTTAATTGAAAGCTAATTAGAGTCCTGCGTTGTGATTGGTTGTTGTCTCACTCCGGCTTCGTTAGCTGATTGGACTTTAATTACCAGACAGGAGATTAAATTACAGCTGTGGGACAGACGGTGATGAAGATGAGGATGAAGGTGATGATGAAGAGGAGGACGATGAGTTTTGTCTCGTCGACTTATGATCAAAGAATAAGGCAGGAGGCACGCACACACATCTAAGCACACACACACACACACTCAGGCATACGCTACAGGCACGTGCCGTGAGCTTTTAGATTGGGTAAGCATAAGATATAGAAATACACATAATTACTAGGGCTGGGTATCGCCACTGATTTCCCAAAAGGATTCGATTCCGATTCACAGCTCCCGATTCGATTCGATTCACGATTCGATTCGATTCCGATTCGATTTAGTTACAATATCAATTTTCCTTGAATATGAAGAGATTCTCAGAACTAATGCTATAAATGGTTCAAGGAACCCTATAACATGTAGCATTCTTAAACATATCAATGTTTACATTAAGAATTGACTCCAAAGCAGTTACATGAATGTACTTCTTATTGGAACATAAATGAACATCATTGACCAACATTTTGCTAAATCAGACACTACAAAAAGTGCTTTTTAATGTGCTTTACTGCAGCCAGTGTAAATAAAGGGGCTACAAACATAGCCTATCGGTAAACAAGACATCACATATCCCTCAGGACTGTCTCAAATAGCTTATTTGCATAATATATACAGTATATATGTTATATACAAAATAAAAATGTGCAAAACTCAAACGAAAATAGTGCAATAGATGAGGGTATTTTGGGGAAGAAAAAAACACATTGTAAACCATAATGTCCATGAAACTAAAGCCCTTCATTACTGCTTTCTCACTTTTTGGAGATTGGAAGATTTTATTCAGGAATAAACATAATTGGAAAATCAATGATTATTAAAATACTGTAGTATACAGTAACAATAAGTTTGTGGAAACATAACAAATCTACGGAACCACTTATTGAGGCATCACCCTTGTAGAGTATTTGGGTTTGCATCTATTGCTCTAGCATTGTTTATTCTACCTGGCCTGAGTATGTTACGTCACTACGTTATTACGTACCTGTTGGACGCAGTGGCGGGCGGTGCATTTCACACCTAGGCCTTCAGTGATGTCCGACACATTCCTACCTGAATTATTCTACCTCTTAATACCATCGTTATGACGCCATGGCTCTAGAAACTAGACAGAAACACAGTATAACCGGGCGTTGCATCACCTTAACATAGTCAGACAAGTACAACAGAGTTATATTAATATTTCCGAAGCATTTTTTATCAATAAATCCGCATTTACAATGAAGAGTGTTAAACTAACATCTTTAAGATCGCTACATTACCCACGTCTGTCGTCTCGTCCACCATAATAGCGACAAAGGGTGCCTTTTTAATCTCCATTTTGATCTCTTCTCCCACTTCAGCAATAGCAAAAAATCAGGTCGTTTTGTATTTTGCCTGACGTCCCAGTAAACACTTTGTTTGTGGACAGGTGGTAATGTAAATCTGGGTGGTTTTCAGCCAGAAAAGAAAGAAGCTCAACGTAGTTTCCTGTTTGTGGACTCGGCGCTTTTATCGTGTCCCCTAAATGAAAGTTATTGTTTACCCAAAAACAGGACACAATCGATCAGTATTATCGATCAGTCAACGAAAGCTTTCGTTGTGGCGCTCCGTTTCCCTGGCACTTTCAAAAGTTTCACATCTACCGGCATAGTTACACATCTCAATAGTGAATATCAATAGTGCGTATCAATAGTGCGTATCAATAGTGCGTATCCAATCAAAAGACGTGCTGGGTGCTGACATCAGATTGAGCCTTCCAGCAGGCGCCGTTGTTGATTTTGCTCGCATCTACGTAGGTTTACTAGGAACGCCACAGGTTTTCTCGTTCCAACGTTAAGTTACAGGTCGAATTCGCGGCACCGTCTGTTGTGAAGGCGGGCAGATTTGGGAGCCCCCTAGCAACACATTTTGATTGGATAAAAGCTCTAACATAAAGGCCAGCCCTCCAAATCTCAATTGGAGACTGGAAGCAGCGCAACCAAGAGGAAAGCTATGAAATGAAGAGAATAGACTATGGGGAATCATTCATACATATTTGTGGAAAAAATATATTAAATAAAATGTATATTCTGATGATGTTTAGGCCAGCAGAGAAGGCCTTGCTGGCCCTGACGGCACACCACTGGTTGGACGTACCTCCCAGCATTCCTATGTAGAACGTGACATGCAATGTAACGTGGTCATTACTCCAAGTAAAGAAGCTAGTAAACTACAGTCCGTTTCTCCGTGTTTATTTGAGTAGCCTACTAACCACAGTAGGTACGCAACAGTGGCGACGAGGTGGTTGGAAAGTGAACCCTGTCTCTGATATGACCGAACTTGTTTCGCGGGAACAACAAACTGTGACTCCGACGTGAGTAGTGAAAGTGAAAGTCCCGTTATACAGCGTGGCAAGATGGCTAGAATTGGATCAATTGACCCGTTTGACGGCGCGACGGATGACTGGGTCGAATATACTGAACGCATTTCACAGTATTTCAAGGCAAATGACATTGAGGATGACAAACATGTTGCAGTGTTGCTGAGTGCAATGGGAGGGAAATCATATGGCCTGTTGCGCAGCTTAACTGCCCCAGAAAGCCTTCCGTAAAAACATTCCAACAACTGGTGGAGGTAATGAAAGAACATTTATCCCCAAAACCACTACTAATTGCTGAACGTTTCAGATTCCATAGACGAAATCAACATGAGGGTGAATCCATAGTCAGTTACGTGGCTGAGCTGAAGAGACTCACTGAACATTGTGAATTTGCAAATGGACTGAATGATGCGTTGAGAGACCGTTTGGTATGTGGCATTCTTGGTGAGGCCATACGGAAGAGACTGCTAACAGAGGCCGGCCTCACGTTCAAAAGGGCAGTGGAAATCGCAGTCTCAATGGAAACAGCAGCCAGGGATGCTGTTGAAATGCAGACAGGAGTAAAGGCAGTAAATGTAAACAAAATGGCAACCGTCACACAAACAAGAGAGCAAGAACTGTGTTACAGGTCTGGGAGGGGCTCACATTCCCCATCACAGTGTAGGTTTAAAGACGAAGTCTGCAGACTATGTAACAAAACTGGACATATCCAGAGGGTGTGTCGCTCGGGAAAATCAAGAGTGAACAAAAATGAAAAAAAGACACAGTGGAGTGCGCAAAAGAACAGGAAAGTGCACAACATGGAGGAGGCTGCAGACGACGAGTCAGACGAGGAGAGTGAACATACCAATAGCTTGGATGTTTACCATGTCAAAGGAGGCGGCAGGGAAGCTATCTGGCTTGCACCACAGGTGAATGGCAAACAAGTACAAATGGAACTGGATACCGGCTCTGCAGTGTCAGTGATGGCACACATTGACTTTGTGAAGTACTTTGGAGACCAGAAGCTGAACCCATCATCTATCCTCCTAAAAACATACACTGGAGAGAAAATCAAGCCCCTCGGAGTACTGCCTGTGGCTGTACAACACAATGGTCAACAATGCATTTTGGACTTGTACGTCGTAAGAAGAGGAGGACCAGCGTTGTGGGGGCGAGACTGGCTGAGGAAGCTGCAGCTGGACTGGAAATCCATTAAGCGCCTGCAGGTGGCGCCAAACCCCACTCACAAGTCCACAGAGGTGAAACTGGAGAAAGTCTTGGATGCCGCAGCACCTGTATTCCAAGACGGCATCGGGACGTTAAAACACATCAAGGGAAAAATCGTTCTCCAAGACGGAGCCAACCCACGTTTCCACAAAGCACGCCCAGTTCCATACGCCATACGACAGAAAGTGGAAGCTGAGCTGGACCGCCTGGAAGCTGATGGGATCCTGTCCAAGGTAGACTGGAGTCCATGGGCCACACCCGTTGTCCCAGTAGCAAAGAAGTCAGGGGCAGTGAGGCTGTGTGGAGACTTCAAGATCACCATCAATCCTGTGCTACAAGCAGAACAATATCCATTACCCAGGATTGAGGACATCTTTGCAAACCTGGCCGGTGGAAAACGGTTCACCAAGGTGGACCTGGCTGAAGCCTATATACAGATGGAGATAGAAGAAGACTCGAAGATGTTCCTGACGATAAACACTTTGAAAGGCCTGTACCGATACAACAGGCTGGTCTTCGGAGTGGCCTCTGCACCGGCCATATGGCAGCGAGCCATGGATCAGGTGTTACAAGGGATTCCAGGCACACAGTGCTACTTAGATGATATCATTGTGACGGGGGCCAACGATAACGAACACCTGGAGAACCTCCAGAAGGTCTTACAGAGACTTCAAGACTACGGACTCCGGGCCAGACGTGACAAGTGTGAGTTTTTAAAATCATGTATCACATACTGTGGCCACACCATCGATGCACAGGGCTTGCATAGATGCAAAGAGAAAATCGAGGCCGTCATGGAGGCTCCTCAGCCACAGGATGTACAGCAGCTGAGGTCGTTTCTCGGATTCATCAACTACTACAACCGGTTCATGCCTAACCTGTCCACGGTGCTCTACCCGTTGAACCAACTACTTCAGGCAGAACGGAAATGGAAATGGACCACAGAATGTGAACAGGCCTTCCAGGAAGTGAAGAAGCTTGTGACATCGGAGACAGTACTCACACACTACGACCCCTCCTTGCCTGTGAAGTTAGCATGCGACGCTTCGCCGTATGGTATAGGAGCCGTTATGTCACATGTGATGCGGGACGGGACCGAAAGACCAATAGCGTTCGCCTCACGCTCCCTGGCCCCGGCCGAGAAGAATTACTCTCAAATAGACAAGGAGGCGTTGGGCCTGGTCTGGGGCGTAAAACGGTTTAACCAGTACCTGTACGGCAGGGAGTTCATCCTGGTGACTGACCATCAACCGCTGGTCTCGATATTCAACCCCCAGAAGGCGATTCCCGTGACAGCTGCAGCACGGATGCAACGCTGGGCCCTGTTCCTAGGAGGGCACCGGTACAAGATCGAATTCAAGAGAACACTGCAACACGCCAACGCAGAGGGGTTGTCCCGGCTGCCACTTGACACAGCAACAACGACAAAGGGGGACAAGGAACCGGTGGAGATGTTCACACTCATGCAACTCGAAAGCCTCCCGGTGACGGCGGAAATGATTGAGAGAGAGACCCGGAAAGATGCAACTCTCTCACAAGTGTACAGAGCAACACAGACTGGCTGGACAACCCACGAAGGGTCTCCCCTCACTCCCTATTACCGATGTAGGGACGAGCTCACCATTGACTCTGGATGCCTTATGTGGGGAATGAGGATCGTCATCCCCACCAAGCTCAGGTCCAGGGTGCTGGAAGAGCTACACAGTGGCCATCTGGGAGTGGTGAAGATGAAAGCACTCGCCAGGAGCTACGTCTGGTGGCCGGGGATTGACCAACAGATAGAACAGCTCGCCATGCATTGCTCTGGCTGCCAGCGTGTACAGAATGAGCCGACAGTTGCACCTCTCCATGCCTGGGAATGGCCTGCATCGCCATGGCAACGTATCCACATTGATTTCGCCGGTCCATTCAACATTCCTAGTGGTGGTCGATGCATGTTCAAAGTGGCCAGAAGTGTTCACCATGAGCTCCACGACAACAGCCCACACGATCGACGTGTTGAGAAGCCTCTTTGCAAGAACTGGTATCCCCTAACAGTTGGTGAGTGACAATGGTCCTCAATTCACGGCTAATGAATTCCAGATGTTCCTGAAGCTCAATGGAATTCGCCACATAACATCAGCCCCCTATCATCCGGCTACCAACGGGCTCGCCGAGAGGTTCGTACAAACCCTAAAACAAGGTCTGCGAGCTATGGCAGATGCCTCTCTCTCTCTCTACGTCAGAAGCTGGCCAATGTCCTGTTTGCCTACCGTAACGCCACTCACGCTACTACCAACCGGACACCCGCCATGCTGTTCCTGGGACGTGGGTTACGCTCAAGACTGGACTTGCTTAAGCCAAATCTGCGGCGGACTGTAATGGATCGGCAGATCAGACAGGGTCTAAGGGCGCACGACAGGGAAACACGTCAACTAGAGATTGGACAGACTGTGCTGGCCAGGGATTACCGTGGAGAACACAAGTGGGTGCCCGGCATAATCAAAGAAAGACAAGGGCCCTTGTCCTACACTGTAGAATTAGCTCCTGACACTGTCTTGCGACGCCACCTTGACAAACTACGGAGGTCAGAGGTACGCACTGCAGAAGAGGTGGTGGATCCTGCTGCACGTATCACCGCTGCTCAGGAGAGCCTGAGCCTGCCTACCTCCAACACTGCTCAGGAGAGCCTGGGCCTGCCGACCTCCGACCGTGAAACGGGGTGTCTGCCTAGCCCTGGTCGGCCCCTGACCCCACGCCTGGGTCTCCCTGCTGGTGGTGCGAGCCCGGGGGTCACACCCCCGGAGGAGAGACGTTATCCAACACGCACCCACAGACCTCCAGACAAACTATCTCTCTGAATAAGACACTAGTGTGTTTAGTTATCCGTTTAAAGCAAGGGTATTGTTAGTTATGTTCAACCTAGTAAATGCTATGGTGTTTAATGTTGTTGTTATCTAGAAGGGGAGGAGTTGTAGAGTATTTGGGTTTGCATCTATTGCTCTAGCATTGTTTATTCTACCTGGCCTGAGTATGTTACGTCACTACGTTATTACGTACCTGTTGGACGTACCTCCCAGCATTCCTATGTAGAACGTGGAATGTAACGTGGTCATTACTCCAAGTAAAGAAGCTAGTAAACTACAGTCCGTTTCTCCGTGTTTATTTGAGTAGCCTACTAACCACAGTAGGTACACAACAACCCTGACGTGAAACATGGAAAAGCGGATCCAAAACAAGCCTCGCTGATAAAGTGGCAAGTGATTGTCAGGTACGAGTCCATTGCTCTGGATGTCCAGCTGTCACACGTTATGGCAACTCTCTGCTGGCTGAAGTGAAGTTGCGATGTCACGTTTCACCTGCGCGGACATGTCTGGGACTATCACTTCACTCAACTGTTTGCGTGTCGGTAACACGTAGCGTGGTTCTAGTACACTGACGAGGCTTCGAAAGCCAGCATTTTCGACAACGCTGTACAGGCGTATATCCTTGCAAATACAATTTGCTACAGCCTCGGTAATTTGTTGGGCACGCGGAGAATTTGATTGTAATTTGCAACCAAACGTCTTTATCAGCGAGGCTTGTTTCGGATCCGCTTTTCCATGTTTCACATCAGGGTGATGCGTCAATAAGTGGTTCCGTAGATTTGTGATGTTTCCACAAAATTTAACCTCCACTGCGCACAGCTTGCATATGGCTTTGCTTTTGTCCTGTTCATCTCTATCGTCATAAATTGTACATGCAAAATGCACCCAGACATCTGCCTTTAAGCCTGGTGGTGACTTGAGTGTCCCTGCCATCGCCATGTTTTTAGATTTTACAGTGTTGAGACCTCTCGTTGCGTGAGATATGATAAATTATTGTAGCGTGAGATCTGGCCACGAGATCTCGTTGCGGGTGAAGCTGCAAGCAGGAAAATGCATGAAAGATCGATCTCGGGATTTATGAATCGATAATCGCTCATTCAATGAAGATCGATTCAGAATCGGGAAATCGATTTTTTGAACCCAGCCCTAATAATTACACATACACGCTATCAGTGAACGCAGTTTCAAGGAAATGCAATTTTGATGCCCTAGAACCCGCTAATAAACTGTAGGGTCACTTTGTGATCAGATTACCAAAAACAAAAAAACTGTTGCCAGTTTCGACTATATCAGGGGTGCTCATTGTTCGATCTTTTTTGAACCAAGATCTTTTCAAGTAGCCAACCTGCTGAAATCTACAAGTCCAGTTTCAACATCGCAAACGCACACACGCACAACACAGACACACACCGTTTCCATCCTCCATAGTAAACTCACAACACACTTTCTTTTCACACTTTTGTCACACAGGCACTTGACATCACATCACAAACCCTCCCTCTCTATCTCTCTCAAACACTTTTGGTCCAGAACCACTGGCACGGACAGCGACATTAGGCCTATCTCAGCGATTGATTAAGCAGCTCTCTCTCCAAACACAACGGCACAGGCCTACATTCAAAGGTAAAAGCAGAGGAAGTCTTAAATAAGGAGCCATAACCAGCAGCACAGCAGTACTCAAACCATATAAACACAAATCGCCACCAGCCTCGCGAATCATATACATCATATAAACCGCTCATACCAGGCTTGCTGTAGCCCCTAGCGACTCTCCCTTTCTGGGTGTGAAGATCGGTGAGCGGTGGCTTCGGGCGGCCTTTAGCCAGTAGTTGTGTTTTTCCAGTCCAGTCCAGTCTACGAAATCCCTTTAGGTCGCTGACAGTAGTGTCCATATTCACAAAATCAAGCAAGTTATCCTTATTATTATTATTTAGATCGTTTGAGCTAGCTGGCATAAGCTATTCTGCCGGGCGAGAGAAAGTAAGGTGAACTTGAAAGTGAAAGTTGAAAGTTGAAAGTGAGCCAATCAGTAGCTCTTATCGTAATGAACGAACTACTGATTGGCTGGTAAGCATGCTTACCCTGGCCACATTAAACAGCAGGCTGAGGCATCGAAAAAAATAAAAAATACATTTTCACGCATTCGAATGTACGCGAGGGAAAGCAGAGAGAGAAGTGCTTATAATGCAACGCAATGCAAGCAAGCAGAATAGCGAGTGCTTACTCCTGCAGGTGGCGCCAAAATGAATGACTCCTGCTGCCCTGGGACCTAAAATACGACTCTTTTAATGAAAACAAACAAACGGTTACATGCACTTTTATTTTAATTTTCACTGTCCTTTTTTATTTTTTCGTTGGGTAAGCACTGCTTACTATGCTTATATGGACGACACGTCCTTGGCACACACATCTAAGAGAGCACACACACACTCAGGCATACGCACACACACACTCAGGCATACGTGCACTCACTCACGCACAGACACACTCAGGCACGCACATACAGTTAGGTCCAAAAGTATTTGGACAGTGACACAATTTCCATAGTTTTGGCTCTGTATGTCACCACAATATTTTTATACACAGTCCGCTATTTTCAGGAGCTCAAAAGTAATTGGACAAATGAACATAATCATACATAAATTGTTAATTTTTAATACTTTGTTGAAAATCCGTTGAAGGCAATGACTGCCTGAAGTCTGGAACACATGGACATCACCATGCTGGGTTTCCTCCTTTGTGATGCTTTGCCAGGCCTTTACTGCAGCAGTGTTCAGTTGTTGTGTGTTCGTGGGTCTTTCTGCCTTTAGTTTTGTCTTCAGCCAGTGAAATGCAAGCTTGATCAGGTTGAGACCAGGTGATTGACTCTGGCCATTGCAGAATATTCCACTTCTTTGCCTTAAAAAACTCCTGGGCTGCTTGTATCACACTGCCTCCACGTTTTTTTTTTTTTTACAGATGATGGTGGTGGTATGCGTCGGATCATGAGCCGTTCCAAGCCTTCTCCATACTTTTTTCTTCCCATCATTCTGGTACAGGTTGATCTTAGTTTCATCTGTCCAAAGAATGCTGTTCCAGAACAGGGCTGGCTTTTTTAGATGTTTTTGGGCAAAGTCCAATCTGGCCTTTCTATTCTTGAGGCTTATGAATGGCTTGCACCTTGTGGTGAACCCTCTGTATTTGCTTGTGAAGTCTTCCCTTTATGGTACACTTGGATAATGATATGCCTACCTCCTGGAGACCTCCTTGTTCTTCACTTGGCTGGATGTTGTGAAGGGGTTTTTCTTTACCATGTAAAGGATCCTGTGATCATCCACCAATCTTGTCTTCCATGGACGTCCAGACCTTTTTGTGGTGCCAAGCTCACCAGTGCGTTCTTTTTTTCTCAGAATGTACCAAACAGTTAATTTGGCCACTACTAATGTTCCCGCTATCTCTCTGATGGATTTTCTTTTTTTTTGCAGCCTCAGGATGGCCTGTTTCACTTGCATTGAGAGCTCCATTTACTGCATGTTGTGCATATACAGCAACAGCTTCCAAATGCAAATGCCACACTTGGAACCAACTCAGACCTTTTACCTGCTTAATTGATACATAAATAATGAAGGAGTAGCCCACACTGGCCCATGAAACAGCTTTTGAGTCAATTGTCCAATTACTTTTGGTCCCTTGAAAAAGAGGGAGCTCCATATTAAAGAGCTGTAATTCCTAAACCCTTACTTCAATTTGGATGTGAATACCCTTACCCTAAAGCTGAGAGTCTGCACTGTAAGCCCATATTCATTATATAACTGTAACTTGAACATGTTTTGCTAAACAGTTAAAATAACACAAATGATCTGTGTGTCCAAATATATATGAACCTAACTGTACATCTAAGCGAGCACACACACACTGAGGCATACGCACACACACTCACGCACAGACACACTCAAGCACGCGCATACATCTAAGCGAGCGCACACACACTGAGGCATACGCACACACATCTAAGCGAGCACACACACACTCAGGCATACACACACTCACACACACTCTCACTCAGGTACACACACACACACACACACACACACACACACACACACATGAGGACTGGTATCAGACACAGAGTGGTCAGGTTAACCTCCGTAAAGCTGAATGTTTACTGAGGATGAAGTATTCTGTTTGATTTGTTTGAAGTAGATGTGTGTGTGTGTGTTTGTGTGTGTGTGTGTGTGTGTGTGTGTGTGTGTGTGTGGGTTCAGGGGGTCCGTCCCCAGGAGGGTAAGAGAAGCGTACACGTACATAGACATCCCACTCTCCCTCCCTCCCCGACTCCCCCTCCCCCTCTCCCTCCCTCCCTCACCCTCCCTCCCTCACCCCCTCCCTCTCCCTGTCTCTCCCTCCCTCTCCCTGTCTCACTCTCCCTCCCTCCCCCCCTCCCTCCCTCCCCCCCTCCCTCTCCCTGTCTCTCTCTCCCTCCCTCCCTCCCCCTCCCTCCCCCCCTCCCTCTCCCTGTCTCTCTCTCCCTCCCTCCCCCCCTCCCTCTCCCTGTCTCTCTCTCCCTCCCTCCCCCTCTCCCTCCCTCCCCCCCTCCCCCTCTCCCTCCCTCCCCCACTCCCTCTCCCTGTCTCTCTCTCCCTCCCTCCCCCCTCCCTCTCCCTGTCTCTCTCTCCCTCCCTCCCCCCCTCCCTCTCCCTGTCTCTCTCTCCCTCCCTCTCCCTCCATCCCTCCCTCCCCTCTCTCCCTCTCCCTCCCTCCATCGCCCTGCGTCACTCCCTCCCTCCCTCCCTCCACCGCCCTCCTTCCCTGCCTCCCTCCATCTCCCTGCCTCCCTCCCTCCCTCCATCTCCCTGCCTCCCTCCATCTCCCTGCCTCCCTCCCTCCCTCCCTCCATCTCCCTCCCTCCATCTCCCTCCTTCCCTCCATCTCCCTCCCTTCCTCCCTCCATCTCCCTGCCTGCCTCCCTCCCTCCCTCCATCTCCCTCCCTCCCTCCATCTCCCTGCCTCCCTGCCTCCCTCCCTCCTTCCCTCCATCTCCCTCCCTTCCTCCATCCATCTCCCTGCCTGTGTGTGTGTGTGTTTGTGTGTGTGTGTGTGTGTGTGTGTGTGTGTGTGTGTGGGTTCAGGGGGTCCGTCCCCAGGAGGGTAAGAGAAGCGTACACGTACATAGACATCCCCCTCTCCCTCCCTCCCCCCCTCCCCCTCCCCCTCTCCCTCCCTCCCTCACCCTCCCTCCCTCACCCCCTCCCTCTCCCTGTCTCTCCCTTCCTCTCCCTGTCTCACTCTCCCTCCCTCCCCCCCTCCCTCCCTCCCCCCCTCCCTCTCCCTGTCTCTCTCTCCCTCCCCCCCTCCCCCTCCCTCCCCCCCTCCCTCTCCCTGTCTCTCTCTCCCTCCCTCCCCCCCTCCCTCTCCCTGTCTCTCTCTCCCTCCCTCCCCCTCTCCCCCCCTCCCCCCCTCCCCCTCTCCCTCCCTCCCCCCCTCCCTCTCCCTGTCTCTCTCTCCCTCCCTCCCCCCCTCCCACTCTCCCTCCCTCCCCCACTCCCTCTTCCTGTCTCTCTCTCCCTCCCTCCCCCTCCATCCCTCTCTCCCTCTCCCTCCCTCCCCCCTCCCTCTCCCTGTCTCTCTCTCCCTCCCTCTCCCTGTCTCTCTCTCCCTCCCTCCCCCTCCATCCCTCCCTCCCCTCTCTCCCTCTCCCTCCCTCCATCGCCCTCCATCACTCCCTCCCTCCCTCCCTCCATCTCCCTGCCTCCCTCCACCGCTCTCCTTCCCTGCCTCCCTCCATCTCCCTGCCTCCCTCCCTCCCTCCATCTCCCTGCCTCCCTCCATCTCCCTCCTTCCCTCCATCTCCCTCCCTCCCTCCCTCCATCTCCCTGCCTCCCTCCCTCCCTCCATCTCCCTCCCTCCCTCCATCTCCCTCCTTCTCTCCATCTCCCTCCCTCCCTCCATCTCCCTGCCTGCCTCCCTCCCTCCCTCCATCTCCCTCCCTCCCTCCATCCATCTCCCTGCCTCCCTCCCTCCCTCCTTCTGCTCAGAACCTCAAACACTCCCAAGGGTTAAAAACACGCACACACACACACACACACACACACACACACTAAGGGGTGGCCTCCTCTCCTCTTCTATTCCCTCACTCCCTCCCTTCATCCCTTCATCCCTTCATCCCTTCATCGCGTACTGACGGAGAACAAAGCGGGCAGAGGGCTGGAGGTCGGAGCAGTAAAGGTCAGGAACACACACACACAGAGACGTGCACACACACACACACACACTCACACACACACACACACACACACATCCAGGCCTGCAGACAGCAGACGCTGTGATCTCCTGTGTGTGTGTGTGTGTGGGGGGGGCGGCGGGTTTGTGTGTGTGTATGTGTGTGTGTGTGTGTGTGTGTGTGTGTGTGTGTGTGAGTGTGTGTGTGTGTGTGTGCACGTCTGTGTGTGTGTGTGTGTGTGTGTGAGAGAGAGAAGAAATGGCTCAGCGTGATCATGACGAGGGTGTGTGTGTGGGCCTGAGGGTCACACTGCATGAGACACTGACATCAATGAAGACAAGATGGCCGACATAGCTCCTGAGATGTGACAGGACCAGACCTGATCACACACACACACACACACACACACACCTCCTCAGAATCTCAACCCTACCTCGTTCCCACCTTCCTGCTGGTCGTTGACGGTAGCCCCAGCATGCACAGAAACATAACTAGGCAGCAGAAAATAACTTCACGTTGTCGTGACAACTGGCAACAGGTTTTTTCATGCTTTGATGACAGTTCCTCTCCCAGTGATGACACTTGCAGCTGGTGTGTGTGTGTGTGTGTGTGTGTGCGTGCGTGTGTGTGTCTGTGTGTGTGTGCGCGTGCGTGTGTGTGTCTGTGTGTGTGTGTGTGTGTGTGACGTGTGTGTGTGTGTGTGAACGGCGTGTGTGTGTGTGTGAGGGGTGTGTGAGTGTGTGTTTTTGTGTGTGTGAGTGAGTGAGTGAGTGAGTGAGTGAGTGTGTGTGTGTGTATGCATGTGTGCGTGCGTGTGTGTGTCTGTGTGTGTGTGTGTGTGTGTGTGTGTGAGGGGTGTGTGTGTGTGAGGGGTGTGTGAGTGTGTGTTTTTGTGTGTGTGAGTGAGTGAGTGAGTGAGTGTGTGTGTGTGTGTGTGTATGCATGTGTGCGTGCGTGTGTGTGTCTGTGTGTGTGTGTGTGTGTGTGTGTGTGTGTGTGAGGGGTGTGTGTGTGTGAGGGGTGTGTGTGTGAAGGGTGTGTGTGTGTGTGTGTGTGTGTGTGAGGCTGTGTGTGAAAGAAAGGAAAGACAGAGAACAAGATGGATGAAGTGAAGACTGACAGCAAGGAGCTCATTCACAAAGACAGTCGGTCTGTTCTGTGAAACACAAGAGAGAGAGAAGAAGAGAGAAGAAAAGAGAGAGAAGAAGAGAGAGAAGAAGAGAGAGAGAAGAAGAGAGAGAAGAAGAGAGAGAGAAGAAGAGAGAGAGAGAAGAAGAGAGAAGAAGAGAGAGAAGAAGAGAGAGAAGAAGAGAGAAAATAAGAGAGATGTGGTCGTGACAGAGAGAGACGGTGGCTGACCCTTCTCTCACACTGCCATGTATGTGTGTGTGTGTATGTGTGTCAGGGTTTCCGTTAGAAAAATTTGCCGTCGGACATCGTGTCCGGGAAGAATTCGATTTACCGGACAAACGTGATATATTCCGGTCATCATATTAAAATATATTATTTTATTTTTTTTCCAAAATCATATATTTTTTTCCTCCAAATCTAATGTTTGTCGCGGTGATTACTGTTGTGTAGCGGCCTATATATGCCATTTAATGTCTATTTCTCATCCGATACGATTAGATGCGAGCTATATAATATATAATAATATAACATGATTTGACGCATGCGCGCTATGCCATGCGTCAAATCCAGCGCTGAACGGGTCCAGCGCTGAACGGGCGCCTCACTGGGAACTGAACAGACAGCATCGATCAATGAACGGACTCCACATTACGTTAACTGAAGTTTGTTAAATTGTTTGGGATTAATGTGAGTTTTCTATTTTCTCTTTACAGTTTTACCCTTTTTTTTTTTTTAAATCAATAAAACAACGTCATTTCTATAAGTCTCGCTGGTTGGGAAGGCATTTCGTTTAGCTCGGGAGTATGACAATGGGAAGAACATAACTGTTTATTGAGAAACAATTGATAGGCAGTCTGGGATACGTATATAAAGAAATACCACAATGTCTAGATGTATAACATTTTATTGAACAGTAACAGTGCAAGCATGTAGGCTACGGGGAACAGGGATTTTGGTCAGTAGGTCCTTTGTACAGAGGGCGTTTCTCTCCGACAACGCGTTCCCAGGTACCATGGAAGTCATAGGTAGTCCAGCACACTGACAGACAGACAGACAGACAGACAGACAGACAGACAGACAGACAGACAGGCAGACAGACAGACAGATAGACAGACAGACAGACAGACAGTCAGCTTACTTCTACCCTTTTGAGTGGAATTACTCCTTTAATTAGCTGTTAGCCATCTCAAAGCCCCCTGAGTTGCTCGTCAACACTGAGAATAGACCACATTATAGAAACCAAAACACCGTTTTTTTAAATCCACAGGGAATAACCGAGAGTGTAAGGAAAGGCACACCCAGCGCTGTCAGTGGTGGGGAGACTTGAAGTGGCTTTGCTTGATTTCCATCACAGATTCAAGGATTGAAACACTGATGAAAATAGGGAGTAATAGTGATGGGATTATTTTAGATTATTTTAGATTAGATTAGATTAGATTAGGTGAGATTCAACTTTATTGTCATTGCAGAGTACAAGTACCAGACAACAAAATGCAGTTTAGCATCTAACCAGAAGTGCAAATAGTGATATAAAAACAAACACTTAACTTTCGGGGAAACTGCTAAAATAAAATAAATTAAATAAATTAAAAAAGAAAGCGACTATTAGCACCGCCGAATGACAACAAACGTATGAGTAATGAGTAAAACAATGTCACTTTTATAGTATGTTGTTTAACTTGCCGTTCGGTCGCCATGGCTCTGGTGTGTGTAGCAGCTTCAGCTAGCTGGCTGGAAACTTCTAGGGGTGCGTTCGTAAACACGCTCTGAGAGCGCCGGAGCGCACGCTGGCTTCGATGTCACAGAGCGACCGAGTCGTTCGATTGGACGAGAGGCGTTCCGCGAGTGCTGATCGGATTTCCAGAGCGTGTTTACGAACGCACCCAGCCAGCTTTAGCGAATTGTATTCAAAGGGAATTATTTTCACCGGACAATATGTCCGACGACTTTTCAATTTGTCGGACTTCACCAAATTTTACCGGACAAAGACCGGCAATTGCCGGTTAACGGAAACCCAGATGTGTGTGTGTGTGTGTGTGTGTGTATGTGTGTGTGTATGTGTGTGTGTGTATCTACTTGCGTGTGTGTGTGTGTGTGTGTGAGAGTCTATGAGAGTGTGTGTGTGTGTGTGTGTGTGTGTGTGTGTGTGTACATGTGTGTCTGTGTGTGCCAGTGAGTAACAGCCTGCTGGTGAATGGAGATGGAAGCGGTTTTGGAGGCAGGCCAAGGCCCTGATTGGCTGGTCTCTCAGAGAGGGAGCCCACATGCCTACATCCCTGGAACACTGCCTCCAACACACGCTGGCATGGCGCACACACACACACACACATACACACACACACACACACACACACACACACACACACCAGTGGCATAGTATAGACAGTCCATTCCACCTGGCCTTTGAGCCAACAAAGAGAAAGTTTAAGAGAGAGAGAGAGAGAGAGAGAGAGAGAGAGAGAGAGAGAGAGAGAGAGAGAGAGAGAGAGAGAGAGAGAGAGAGAGAGAGAGAAGCAAGAAAGAGAGAAAGACAAATTACAAGAAAAGGAAAGAGTAGATGGAGGACATCAAAAAGGTTGGGGAGAGGAGGGGGGGCAAGGGGAAACATTTTGGAAAAGAGGAGAGATTAGGAGAACAAGGATTGAAACAAGGATTAGACGTGAGGAGAGAGGGAGTTTAAAGGTAATGGCAGAGAGAGGGAGGGAAGGGGAGGAGAGGGGAGAGAGGGAGGGGACGTGAGAGGGGGGAGGGGAGGGAGAGAGGGGAGAGGAGACAATGGAGAGATAATGCAGAGAGAGAGGGGGGGAGAGAGGGGAGAGAGGGAGGGGAGGGGAGAGGAGATGGAGAGAGAGGGGGGAGAGGGAGGGGAGAGAGAGAGAGGGAGGGAGCAGGATAAAGTGAGAGGGAGAGAGAGTGAGAAAGATGGAGAGGGAGAGAGAGAGAGAGAGGGAGAGAGAGAGTGAGAGAGGGACAGAGAGAAAGGGAGAGAGAGAAAGGCAGAGAGACGGATAAGGAGAGAAAGAGAGAGAGAGAGAGAGAATGCCCTATCCCTGTACTGGACCACCAGGAAGGACAAGACATCTGTTCAACATTCTCTTACACACACACACACACACACACACACACACACACTACAGGGAGCATTTACTGTGATGTCTGCCTGTCACACAGAGGACCGCATGAGGAACTACCTGCTGTGAATCTGAACGCACACACACACACACACACACACACACACACACACACACACACACACAGAGACACAGGTACACACAGACACACAGGTACGCACACACGCACACACACACACAAACACACAGGCATGCACACACGCACGCACACCACACACACACATACCGGTACACCACTCTCACAAATACACAAACACACACGCACACACCCACAAGGAATACAACTAGGATTGCCGCCATTGTTCCAATAAGCTCCCCATGTTGTTGTTAAATAAAGGCTCATCTTCCATCAACAACAAAGACGCCATCTCCCAGGCTGACGTTTCTCCATGGTGCATCAATGCTGCTGTGCTGTTCACACAAGGCCACCTGGATCACCTTCAGGAAACTAACTATACAGTATATAACACATCTGACAGCAGCTGGTGAAACCGGAAACAAGTCGGCAACCGACAGACCGTTCAGACTTTTATTCCGAAAAATGGCAACGTTGTTGAAAATCAATGACACACTCGGAAGTCAAGCCAAAATATTGCGCAAAATACGCAATGGAATCGGGTGATTAATCCCCACTACTACCTAACTAACTATAACACTACTTTACATTGTTAGCGGGCTCACAAAACAAGCTGTGTTAGTTGACAAGCGAGTGTGTCATTGATATTCAACAACATTGATTATTTATTTATTTTTCTGAATAAAAGTCTTAACATTTTGATCGGTTGGCGACTTGTTCACGGTTTCACCAGCTGCTGTCACATACAACACACTGTTACATACAACACACTGTTACATACAACACACTGTTACATACAACACACTGTTACATACAACACACTGTCACATACAACACACTGTCACATACAACACACTGTTACATACAACACACTGTCACATACACACTGTTACATACAACACACTGTCACATACAACACACTGTTACATACAACACACTGTCACATACAACACACTGTTACATACAACACACTGTTACATACAACACACTGTCACATACACACTGTTACATACACACTGTTACATACAACACACTGTTACATACAACACACTGTCACATACACACTGTTACATACACACTGTTACATACAACACACTGTCACATACAACACACTGTTACATACAACACACTGTTACATACAACACACTGTCATATACAAGACACTGTCACATACAACACACTGTTACATACATACTGTTACATACAACACACTGTCACATACAACACACTGTCACATACAACACACTATCACATACAACACACTGTCACATACACACTGTTACATACAACACACTGTCACATACAACTAGGGTTGGGTATCGTTTGGGTTTTATCCGGTACCGGTACCTAACCGATACTTTAAAAACGGCACCGGTACCGAAACGGTACTTAATTCGGTACTTTTGATTTTTTTAAATGACATATATATATAATAATAACACGGTCGACAACATTAAACAGCTTTTCACTTTTTTATTGCTGAGGCACAATATACAGTATATTAGTTAAATATACACTCAAATTAAAATAAATTAAAATAAAACTCCCACCTCAGCAATTATTTTGCAAAAAGATCAGCATATTTGCCTTCTCTGGCAAAATACGACACCTCTCTTGACTAATTGCATGACCTGCACATGAGACATGAACCATGGACCTCCGGAGTCGGGAAGAGTTACTCTGAAACTCTTATGTCTTCGACCACTAGTTCGTTTTGTGGCGCTGTTCCGACTTTTAGTACTTCAGCAAGCGGAGAAGTAGTCTCCGAAGACTAGAATAAGTCTGACATGAAATGTAACAGGCGATGTCACGTCACGACTCAGTCACGTGTGGTTGATTGTTGCATGACACCGGACACCAGGGGGAAAAAAAGTAGAAAAGTACCGAGATGAGGTACCGAAATCTCCTTTGCAATTCGGTACGGTAAATACCGAATGTAAAGTAACCGGTACCCAACCCTACATACAACACACTGTTACATACAACACACTGTTACATACAACACACTGTCACATACAACACACTGTCACATACAACACACTGTCACATACAACACACTGTTACATACAACACACTGTCACATACAACACACTGTTACATACAACACACTGTTACATACAACACACTGTTACATACACACTGTCACATACAACTCACTGTTACATACAACACACTGTTACATACAGTACAACACACTGTTACATACAACACACTGTTACATACACACTGTCACATACAACACACTGTTACATACAACACACTGTCACATACAACACACTGTTACATACAACACACTGTTACATACACACTGTCACATACAACACACTGTCACATACAACACACTGTCACATACAACACACTGTTACATACAACACACTGTCACATACAACACACTGTCACATATAACACACTGTTACATACCACACACTATCACATACAACACACTATCACATACAACACACTATTACATACACACTGTTACATACAACACACTGTTACATACACACTGTTACATACAACATACTGTCACATACAACACACTGTCACATACAACACACTGTCACATACAACACACTGTCACATACAACACACTGTCACATATAACACACTGTTACATACAACACACTGTTACATACAACACACTGTCACATACAACACACTGTTACATACAACACACTGTTACATACACACTGTTACATACAACACACTGTCACATACACACTGTCACATACAACACACTATCACATACAACACACTGTTACATACAACACACTGTCACATACACACTGTCACATACAACACACTGTTACATACAACACACTGTCACATACACACTGTCACATACAACACACTGTTACATACAACACACTGTCACATACAACACACTGTTACATACAACACACTGTTACATACAACACACTGTTACATACAACACACTGTTACATACACACTGTTACATACAACACACTGTCACATACAACACACTGTTACATACAACATACTGTCACATACAACACACTGTTACATACAACATACTGTCACATACAACACACTGTTACATACAACATACTGTCACATACAACACACTGTTACATACAACACACTGTCACATACAACACACTGTTACATACAACATACTGTCACATACAACACACTGTTACATACAACACACTGTTACATACACACTGTCACATACAACACACTGTTACATACAACACACTGTCACATACAACACACTGTTACATACAACACACTGTTACATACAACACACTGTCACATACAACACACTGTTACATACAACACACTGTTACATACAACACACTGTTACATACAACACACTGTCACATACAACACACTGTCACATACAACACACTGTCACATACACACTGTTACATACAACACACTGTCACATACAACACACTGTTACATACAACACACTGTCACATACAACACACTGTCACATACACACTGTTACATACAACACACTGTTACATACAACACACTGTTACATACAACACACTGTTACATACACACTGTCACATACAACAGACTGTCACATACAACACACTGTTACATACAACACACTGTCACATACAACACACTGTTACATACAACACACTGTTACATACAACACACTGTCACATACAACACACTGTCACATACACTCTGTAACATACAACACACTGTTACATACAACACACTGTCACATACAACACACTGTCACATATAACACACTGTCACATACAACACACTGTCACATACAACACACTGTTACATACAACACACTGTTACATACAACACACTGTTACATACAACACACTGTTACATACAACACACTGTCACATACAACACACTGTCACATACAACACACTGTCACATACAACACACTGTTACATACAACACACTGTCACATACAACACACTGTCACATACAACACACTGTCACATACAACACACTGTTACATACACACTGTCACATACACACTGTCACATTCAACAGACTGTCACATACAACACACTGTTACATACAACACACTGTTACATACAACACACTGTTACATACACACTGTTACATACAACACACTGTCACATACAACACACTGTTACATACAACACACTGTTACATACAACACACTGTCACATACAACACACTGTCACATACACTCTGTAACATACAACACACTGTCACATACAACACACTGTCACATACAACACACTGTCACATATAACACACTGTCACATACAACACACTGTCACATACAACACACTGTTACATACAACACACTGTTACATACAACACACTGTTACATACAACACACTGTTACATACAACACACTGTTACATACAACACACTGTCACATACAACACACTGTCACATACAACACACTGTTACATACAACACACTGTTACATACAACACACTGTTACATACAACACACTGTTACATACACACTGTCACATACAACACACTGTTACATACAACACACTGTCACATACAACACACTGTTACATACAACATACTGTTACATACAACACACTGTGTAAACAGTGGGACAGTAAAGTATTGTTTTCTTCTTTTGGCTCTACACTCCAAAGGTTTGGATTTGAAATGAAACAATCACCCTGAGGTTACCATGGAGATTCTCAGTGGTTGTTTGACTGGTATTTATGTACATATTGGTTTGACCGTTCAGAAATGACAACACATTTCAGACTGACCCTAGTCCTCCTCTCCCCTCTCTCACAGAGAACATCAACAGAAAGAATAGTACAGTTGTTAAAATGATAATGACCTTGTCAGAAGAGACCTTGACGAGGTATCGATCACTCTCTCCACCCCCTCCTCACTACCCCCCCTCCCCTCCTCACTACCCCCCTCCCCTCCTCACTACCCCCCCTCCCCTCCTCACTACCCCCCTCCCCTCCTCACTACCCCCCCTCCCCTCCTCACTACCCCCCCTCCCCTCCTCACTACCCCCCCTCCCCTCCTCACTACCCCCCCTCCCCTCCTCCACTACCCCCCCTCCCCTCCTCACTACCCCCCCTCCCCTCCTCACTACCCCCCTCCCCTCCTCACTACCCCCCCTCCCCTCCTCACTACCCCCCCTCCCCTCCTCACTACCCCCCCTCCCCTCCTCACTACCCCCCCTCCCCTCCTCACTACCCCCCCTCCCCTCCTCACTACCCCCCCTCCCCTCCTCACTACCCCCCTTCCCTCCTCACTACCCCCCCTCCCCTCCTCACTACCCCCCCTCCCCTCCTCACTACCCCCCCTCCCCTCCTCACTACCCCCCCTCCCCTCCTCACTACCCCCCCTCCCCTCCTCACTACCCCCCCTCCCCTCCTCACTACCCCCCCTCCCCTCCCCACTACCCCCCTCCCCTCCTCACTACCCCCCCTCCCCTCCTCACTACCCCCCTCCCCTCCTCACTACCCCCCTCCCCTCCTCACTACCCCCCCTCCCCTCCTCACTACCCCCCTCCCCTCCTCACTACCCCCCCTCCCCTCCTCACTACCCCCCCTCCCCTCCTCACTACCCCCCCTCCCACAGTAGTCAAATAACTGTCAACCTGACGTTGGATGAGAGAGAGAGTGTGTATGTGACTGTCTCACACA
>NC_137684.1:8112873-8125373 GCF_963989245.1 Nansenia antarctica
CTCTGACTTCCGAAATAGAACCCGTCTGTTTACTGAATACTGGAGAATTCCGAACGGAATCCGATTTTTTCCCGCCTTTTCAAAGAGTGTTTGAAGTTCCACAGATGTTGTTTTTAGTTCATGTCAGAGTTGTATGTATTTATTATTTATTTGTTGTTGTTTTTTTTTTTGGGGGGGGGTTCTGCTCTTTCCCCCCCACCTCTCTCTCCCTCTCTATGTCTCTTTCTCTGTCTCCATCTCTCTCTTTCTCTCCATCTCTCTGTCTCTCTCCCTCTCTATGTCTCTTTCTCTGTCTCCATCTCTCTCTTTCTCTCCATCTCTCTGTCTCTCTCCCTCTCTATGTCTCTCTCTCCGTCTCTCTCTTTCTCTTTCTCTCTCTCTCGCTCTCTCTCTCTGTGACACTCCCTCCTCCACTCCTACTCCCCTCCCCCCCACCCCTCCATCTTCTCCCCTGATCACCGGGAGAACGTTTTTTCAGCAGAAACAGTTTTTTTTAAAAGTTGTCTGCGTCTCGGTGGGGCGAGGAGGCAGCAGATCAGCAGCTGTTCCATTAGCATGCTGCACCCCACCCACGCTGCACTGCTAATAACACACACACACACACACACACACACCCCACCCACGCTGCACTGCCCTGTCTGGCAGGACGCTGCTAATAACACACACACACACACACACACACACACACACACACTGAATGTTCAAGCACGCACACACACATACACAAACTGATATAAATGGACAGAGAGGCACACACACGCACATAAACACAGAGACAGACACACACACACCCCCCCACATAAACACAGAGACAGATAGACAGATAGTCACGCACACACACACACACAGACCAAACACACACACACACACACAGGCTACACCCACATACACAGACAAAACACACACACCAATAACACACACACCACCCACCAGCAGACAAACAGAGATCAGCAC
This sequence comes from Nansenia antarctica, assembly GCF_963989245.1. Lineage (NCBI taxonomy): Eukaryota > Metazoa > Chordata > Actinopteri > Argentiniformes > Microstomatidae > Nansenia > Nansenia antarctica. Next base: position 8,113,828 of record NC_137684.1, read on the forward strand.
GAACTCTCTTCAGTCAAGTAAGGCTTTTATAGCGCATCATTATGTACAGATAATGTAAATGTCAAGTATATCAACAACATCAAAGATACATTTCAATTGTGCAAATTCATAGGTATAATGGAGACAATACAGCACCATGAACCCAGACACACACACACACACACACACACACACACACACACACACACACAATTAACAATCGCACCTTGACAGAATAAACAACCATGACACATATATCAGAGAAGAGTTTCACCCAAAGAAGGAGGCCATGGAGGGTCAGGGGGTAGACAATTAAAAACTGCCCAGCGGTGGACACCCCCTCCCGGGATACAGACCTCAGGAAAGCTGGGTGCTGCGTGTTGTCGGCTAGGCCCAAGGCCTCTGCTCTCTCCCCTTTAAAACCTTAAACCTTAAACAACACTATCAGATGATATACAGGACATTTCCCTGCTCTATAAACGCTGTTTAATGTGAACGGGGTCACCCCATAAAAGAGAGATTGCGGGGTGGCAAAGGGTTTATGGTTCAAACACGACTCAGGGCGCTGAACCTTTCTCGCTCCCTCGACCGCACTGCTGGACCACTCTCTCTCAGGTTAACAGTGCGGTCAAACCGCTGAAATCAATCGCTTTTTTTTTACGACCTTCCCTATCTCTCCCCAAGGGCAGGCCTTCAGCAGCGGAGGAGAGGAGGGAGGGATGGGGGGAGGGAGGGAGGGGAACGGAGGAGAGAAAGAGAGAGGGAACAGCGAGGAGGAAGGGAGGGAGGAGAGAAAGGGGAGGAAGGGAGGCAGGAGAGAAAGACAAAGGGACCGGGGAGAAAGGGGGGGAGGAGAACGAAGGAGAGAGAGGGAACAGGGAAGAGGAAGGGAGGGAAGAGATAAAAAGAGAGGGACAAGGAAGGGAGGAGAACAGAGAAAGAGAGAGGGACCAGGGAGGGAGGGGGGGAGGAGAACAGAGGAGAAAAAGAGAGAGGGACCGGGGAGGGAGGGAGAGAAGGACGGAGGAGAGAAAGAGAGAGGAAAAGGGAATATATCAAATCAAGAAGCACAAGGGGAAAGTGAATGTGTGAAACCCGGCTGATAATTCTCACACAGCAGAAATGGGCCAGCCTTGACTTTCCCTCCCTTTTTCCCTCCCTTTTTCCCTCCCTTTTCACTCTTCCATTAAAAATGGAACTCTTCATCACGCTAGTCACAATATCATGCCGCGCAGCACGGAATGTGGGCCACAGTACAACGCAGAGAAGAACAAAGGTTCTGGATCAAAGGTTCTCCATGAGCTAATTGGAATATTAGTTGTCCCACGCAGCGAGCGAGAGAGAGAGAGAGAGAGAGAGAGAGAGAGAGAGAGAGAGAGAGAGAGAGAGAGAGAGAGAGAGAGAGAGAGAGAGAGAGAGAAAGAGAGGACGCACAGCCAAAACTAATTAAGAGAATAACGCTGCATACTGTGATTTAACAGAAAGAGAGGGAGGGAGAGAGAGAGAGAGAGAGAGAGAGAGAGGGGGAGAAAGAGAGAGAGAAAGAGAGAAGGGGAAGGAGAAGGAGTGGGGAAAAAGAGAGAGAGGGAAAGAGAGTGAGAGAGGGAAAGAGAGGGAGAGAGGGATAGGAAGGAGAGGGGAAAAAGAGAGAGAGGGAAAGAGAGTGAGAGAGAAGGGAAAGGGAGCGAGAGAGAGAGAGAGAGAGAGAGAGAGAGAGAGAGAGAGAGAGAGAGAGAGGGGAAGAGAGGGAGTGGGAAAGGGAGATGAAACAGAGGGAGAGAGAGAGAGAGAGTCACGCCAGAACGGAGTGTGTGTGTGTGCGTGCGTGTGCGCGTGTAACCCGGCTGGCTCTTTACAGATTAATCCAACCCTGACTGTTCTGATCACCAGGGCTACTTCAGACGTCACACTCTAATCCGTCAGAGTGAAACAAGCAACAGAGGGGGAATTGGTTCCTGATCCCAGCTCAGCAGCATCAGAGGCCTGTGGAGAGGGACAGGGGGAACCACACTGTGGAACAATCTTATCACAGACCATCTCAGACCAGGCCGCTATCACAGATCTGTCAGGCCATCACTCACTAAACTCATCAACACACACACACACGCACGCTGCACGCATGCAGACATGCACGCACGCACTATGGGAGGGAGAGAGGAGTAGAGAAGTGGAGAGGAAGGGAGAGGAGGAAGAGAGGAATGAAGGGAAGAAGAGAGGAGGGAAGAGAGGAGTAGAAAAGTGGAGAGGAAGGGAGAGGAGGAAGAGAGGAATGAAGGGAAGAAGAGAAGAGGGAAGAGAGGAGTAGAGAAGGAAGAGAGCTGGAGAGGAGGGAAGAGAGGAGGAGAAGAGGAAGACAGGAGGAAGAGAGGAGGAGTGGGGTAGAGGAGGGTGACAAGTGGAGGAGGAAGAGAGCAAGTGAGGAGTGGAGGAAGAGAGGAAGAAAGGAGGGAAGAAAGGAGGAGAAGAGGGAAGAGAGAAAAGGAAGAAAGAAGGAGAAGAGGGAAGAGAGAAAAGGAAAAGAGGAAAGAGCTCTGATGTTCTTTTTGATTATGAGTCTTTTTTATGTAAGAGCAGCAGAGGAACGACCACAGGACTTAATGAACCCTCAGGGGAATCAAATCTCTCTCTCTCTCTCTCTCTCTCTCTCTCCCTCTGTGTGTGTGTGTGTGTGTGTGTGTGTGTGTGTGTGTGTGTGTGTGTGTGTGTGTGGAGGTTGGCACCTGTCCAGTCTGGGGCAGTGAGCCATGCTGTTTTCACTGACCCGCTATGGCCCTCTGTCCAGACATGCGCACACACATAACACACACACACACACACACACACACACACACACACACACATGTATACACACACACAAACAAACACAGTGACATGCTCCCTAGGTGCATTAACCTTTCAAAAGCCCTTGAAACAGTTGAAAGGGCTCTATTTCTTTGTGCGTGCGTACGTGTGTGTGTGTATGCATGTGTGTGTGTGCGTGCGTGCGTGCGTGTGTGTGTGTGTGTGTGTGTGTGTCTGTATCTGAGTTTGTTTGTGTCATTGAAAAAGCAGGACATTAAAATGATGGAGAATGACACAAAGAAGACAGTGACTTATTTCCATTGTGGTGCTCTACTGACATTACTCTACTGACATTACTCTACTGACATTACTACTGACATTACTACTGACATTACTACTGACATTACTACTGACATTACTACTGACATTACTACTGACATTACTATTGACATTACTACTGACATTACTCTACTACTGACATTACTACTGAACAAACACATCTTGGTGGGTTGCAAGACCAGTTTAACTCAAGGAAGATACACCTGGCGCCACAACCAAGTGCTAAAGTGCTTGGCTGCCGAACTTGAGCACAAGAGGGTAACCACCAACGCCATGCCTCTAAATGCCCAGACTACCTTTCCACGGAAAACAATCTTCATCCGGGAAGGGGAGAAACAGCGGACCAAGCCATCACCTCCAGACTCAGGCCCACTGAACGCAGCCCGGGATTGGGAAATGCGGGTAGACCTCAGCCAGAGGCTCACCTTCCCACCCGAAATTGCAGCGACCAACCTGCGCCCAGACCTAGTCCTCTGGTCCAAGTCCTGCCGGCGTGTCTTCATCGTAGAACTGACGGTCCCATGGGAGGAGGCCATCGATGAGGCATTCGAACGGAAGAGGCTGCGGTATGCCAACTTAGCAGTCGAAGCAGAGGGGCGGGGCTGGAACGTGAAGGTGTGGCCAGTGGAGGTGGGCTGCAGAGGCTTTGTAGCCAGCTCCACCACAAGGCTCCTGAGGGCAGTAGGGATCAGAGGACAGGCCCAACGGAAGGCAATTAAAGAACTGTCCACTGCAGCAGAACGGAGCAGTCACTGGCTGTGGCTGAAACGTAGGGACCCAACATGGGCTCCCAAATGACCATGTGGTGCCACCGTGCGACACACACCCAGGCCTGATCAGCCTGTGGTGGGCCAACCTCGGCAGAGGGTGTCTTGTGATAAATGGCCGAAACACCCAATGAGGTCGGGGACCACAACTGAAGATGTGTCGTACTGGTGGCACCACGTGATCATTGCCAAATTCCACTCCACCCAAGAGGACATCTCCAACTCCACTCAGTCAATTGTTGTGCTAATTATTTAGGGATTTTAACATCTAGTCCTATTAAGAATCCTGACATTACTACTGACATTACTACTGACATTACTATTGACATTACTACTGACATTACTCTACTGACATTACTCTACTGACATTACTACTGACATTACTCTACTGACATTACTACTGACATTACTACTGACATTACTCTACTGACATTACTACTGACCAGAGGTGTCAAAAGTATTCACATTCATTACTCAAGTAGAAGTATAGATACTATGGTTTAAAAAGACTTCTGTAGAAGTTGAAGTATCAACTCAAGCTTTTTACTCAAGTAAAAGTATAAAAGTACTGGTTTCAAAACTACTTAAAGTATAAAAGTAAAAGTAATGTAAGGGGGAAAAAATGCCATTAAGGACAAAAGCTTAGGCCACGCCACAGGGGCCTATAGTGCACTACCCCACCTCCCCCCCAAAAAACATTTTTCTAAAGGCCATAATGACTATTATGTTATTATTAAAATGTTAATGTTGAAAAATTTGGGATGCACTTGTTTCAGACGCATTTATGCCCCTTGAAAATGAACACATTTTAGTACAATGCAAATACATTAAAGAACCATATATGTGTACTACTGAGCATTAACATGTGAACACAGAAGATATGATGACTAGTTGCCTAAGTATTGTAATGGTGCAAAAAGTCAAACGTCAAAAGTCAAACGTCAAAAGTCAAAAGTCAATAGCCTTTATTGGAACTGTGAGGGCAAAACCATACAAACCATAACAAAGAAGTGATTAAATATTTCCTGAAAAAACACACACATACACACAATCTACATCAGCATCAGAGTTACCAATAAGCTTTGTTCAGCTGCAAAAGCAGCAGGTTCTCAAAGTTCTTTGAGCCAATGCATGCTCTTTTTGGCCTGAGGATCAGCCCTGCGACACTAAACAGTCTTTCACAGGCTGCTGAGGCAGGGAGTCCCGTATTAAGTTTGAGTGATAGCTGGCACACAGCTGGGAAGGTATTCAGTACCTCTACTGTGTCTCCTGGGCACCCCAGGTACGCATCCAACTGCTGGGACGTTTCAAGAGGGCCGGTCTTCTTCAAGGAGGAAAATAAGTCCTCTTCCTCAGACGATTGGGAGCCCTCACTGAAGTGTTTCTCGGCCTGACAGTCCAAGTGGCTTCTGATATAGTGAAGGCCTGTGGAATAATGACAATTTAGACTATATGGCAGTATTGTAACTGTGTATTGGATAGTGTTGTGTGTGTGTGTGTGTCATTAAATGTAATTTCAAACTAATTTCACTGTCTTCATAGAAATTACACATATTAAGCGGAAGTGAGACACTTACCAAGTTTGAGGATATTTTCGTCACTTGTCCAACAGGTCTTAAATTTGGGAACTAGAATGGCTGCGGCTATCAGTTCTGGATCTGCAAGCATCTCTCCGAAGCGTTTCTCAAGGCCTGAAAGAAGTGCAGCAATCAAAGGCTCACAGAACTTGGAGGCGACTTGAAGGTGCTGTAGCTTGGTCCTTAGCAGAGTTATGGTGGGGACCAACCATCCCATCTGCACACTGGTTTCTCCCTGAAGAACATCCAGTGCCTTTGCAACTGGGCTCATTGTCTTCGCATATTCTGCAAGAAATGCAAGTTCCACTGGAGTAAACCTGTACAAAGAAGAAGAGAAAAACACAACATGGAACATTAAGTCTACTTGATGTAGCACCTTCAACTGGAGGAACTGATCATTAAAAAGGAAAAATATTGTAATCTGAGACTTTTAGAAATTAAGTTGTGTTGCTACAAATCACATTCATAGTAAATATGGGGACTGCATTGGCATAGTGCATACGTGTTCTACAGTATTCCAAGTATAAAACTGTGACTTAATCTATTGTTAATCACTTCATTAACTGTAAGGCAGAAAAACAAGCACTTACTTGGGTGTATCTAGTTCACTGCAGACAGCTGCAAGGGCTCCCTCGCCTTGTTCTCGTGTTATTCTCACTATTCTTTCTACGGCTGAGAAGAGTGAATTCCATTTTGTAGCAACAGGCCTTACGAGTTGGAGTTTGCAGTGGTCTTCAATTACTTCAGATGCGGTGGTTGATCTTGAACTTTTATTCCACAGGCTAGAGCATTTGGCAAATGTGGACCTTGACACGCGCTTGTACAGTGGGTTGACCTCTGCTTTTGAAGCATCAACTGTGGACACTAAATTGAGGAGGTGGCAGGCGCAGCGATGGTGCTTGGGTAGCTGGTATTCTAAGTAGTCATCTTCTTCCAACAGGGCTCGGGCATCAACAAATTCCACACCCTCAAGGCTTTCCTCTTCTTCATCGTTATCATCATTTTGGCCACCATCATCCTCTTCTCCATCACCCTCTCCTACAGGTTCAGCATTGTTGTTCTCGTCAGTCTGCCCATAAACTCTGAAGGCTTTCAGGAAGTTTGATCCGTTGTCAGTTGTAGTGCGAACGATCTTCTCTCTGACATTGAATTCTGTGTGAATATCATTTAGGGCACCAGCCAGGGCAGAAAAGGTATGTGACCCTTTAAGTTGCTTGCATGCCAGGGCAGCACAGGATCTCTGCATGGTCTGGGGGTTAAACCAGTGCGCAGTGACACCAATGAAACCCCGACGGTGTGCCGTCCAGCAGTCTGTTGTTGTTGCTATGAACTCAATTTCACAAAGGGCAGCTTTCAGTTTTCTTTTCATTTCAACAGAGGCCTTTGTGACTTTGTTAACAACAGTATTACGCGTCATGACATTTGTATTTGGCTGAAGATGTTGCACAAGCTCAATGAATTCCTGTTGCTGAACAATGTGTGGTGGGTGCAAGCCTTGGACAATGAATTTGAGGACTACTTCATCCACACTTGCCTGGGACACTCTTCGAGCCTCCCACAGCTTGGTTTGTTTGGAGGGTGGGGTCAAAGAACCTTCAGTGGATGACTTCCTTTTGAGGGCTGTTGAAGAAAGTTGCGTGTACCTCTCTAGTGTGTGCTGGAGAGCTGGCGGACACATTCCAACATCTCTTCAGTCTATCTCTAAGACTGAGGAGGGTGCCACAGCTCTGGAAGACCTCTTGCATCGTCCCAGTGCCAAAGAAGGGACGGCCCAGCACCCCAAACGACTACAGACCTGTCGCCCTGACACCACAGGTCATGAAGATCCTGGAGAGGCTAGTGCTGCAACACCTTAAGCCCCAGGTGAAGGACTTCCTGGACCCCCGGCAGTTTGCATACCAGGAGAGCTTTGGGGTGGAGGATGCCATCATTTACATGCTGCACAGGGCCTACACACACCTGGAGAGGCCACAGAGCATGGTGAGGACCATGTTCTTCGACTTCTCCAGTGCATTTAACACCATCAAGCCATCACTGCTGGCTGACAAACTAGCAGTGATGTGTGTGGAGGACTCCCTGACGGCTTGGATCCACAACTACCTCACAGACAGACGTCAGTATGTGAGACTGCAGGGCTGTCAGTCTGAGGTGGTGGTGTGCAACACCGGCGCTCCCCAGGGAACTGTTCTGTCACCCTTTCTCTTCACCCTCTATACCTCCGACTTCCAGTTTAGCTCCGACCAGTGCCACCTGCAGAAGTTTTCTGATGACTCCTCTATCGTCGGTTACATCACAGACGACAGGGGCGAGGAGTACAGGGCCCTGGTGGAGAGCTTTGTGCAGTGGTGCGACACCAACTACCTTTTGCTTAACACCAGCAAAACAAAGGAGTTGGTGGTGGATTTTAGGAGGAAGAGAAGGACCCCAGCCCCCATCACCATCAAGGGGGTGGAAGTCGAGAGGGTGGACTCCTACAGGTACCTGGGAGTACAAATTAATAACAAACTGGACTGGACTGACAACACCGAGGCTCTTCTCAGGAAAGGGCAGAGCAGACTGTTTTTCCTGAGAAGGCTGAGGTCGTTCGGCGTCTGCAACAAGCTGCTGCGAATGTTTTACCAGTCGGTGGTCGCCAGCGTTCTGTTCTTCGCCGTGACCTGCTGGGGTGGAAACATCTGTGCCAGGGATGCTGCGAAGCTGAGCAAACTGGTGAAGAAGGCCAGCTCTGTGGTGGGGACCGGGCTGGACAGACATTACTACTGATATTACTCTACTGACATTACTACTGATATTACTACTGACATTACTACTGACATTACTCTACTGACATTACTACTGACATTACTACTGACATTACTCTACTGACATTACTACTGACATTACTCTACTGACATTACTACTGACATTACTCTACTGACATTACTGGGATGGCAAAGGAGAGAGGGAGAGGGGGATGACAGGGTTGCCAAAAGAGAGAGAGAGAGGAAGGGATGGGAGGAGAGAGAGAGGAAGGGATGGGAGGAGAGAGAGAGGAAGGGATGGGAGGAGAGAGAGAGGAAGGGATGGGAGGAGAGAGAGAGGAAGGGATGGGAGGAGAGAGAGAGGAATGGATGGGAGGAGAGAGAGAGGAAGGGATGGGAGGAGAGAGAACATTGCTGACTGACTGCTGATGACGCTGCTGCCCATAACAGATGTGTGCATGTATCCTATATATATATATATATATGTTGTGAGTGTGTGTGTGTGTGTGTGCGTGTGTGTTCACCCCCTACTCCCTCACCTTGGTTGCCAGGCTACCTGAGGTGCTGTGCCTGACCAGAATCCAGAGTGTCTGATTGGCTGAGAGTGGGGCTCAGGTGGGTCCCACGGCAACAGCGTAGACCACCACCAGCAGTAAGGGCACTCACACACACACGTACGCACAAACACACACACACACTCACTCTCACACACACACACACGTACGCACAAAAACACACACACACGTACGCACAAACACACACATTACTCTACTGACATTACTCTACTAACATTACTACTGACATTACTCTACTGACAATACTACTGACATTACTACTGACATTACTACTGACATTACTACTGACATTACTACTGACATTACTCTACTGACATTACTCTACTGACATTACTACTGACATTACTACTGACATTACTACTGACATTACTCTACTGACATTACTCTACTGACATTACTACTGACATTACTACTGACATTACTACTGACATTACTCTACTGACATTACTCTACTGACATTACTACTGACATTACTACTGACATTACTACTGACATTACTCTACTGACATTACTACTGACATTACTACTGACATTACTACTGACATTACTCTACTGACATTACTACTGACATTACTACTGACATTACTACTGACATTACTACTGACATTACTACTGACATTACTCTACTGACATTACTACTGACATTACTCTACTGACATTACTGGGATGGCAAAGGAGAGAGGGAGAGGGGGATGACAGGGTTGCCAAAAGAGAGAGAGAGAGGAAGGGATGGGAGGAGAGAGAGAGGAAGGGATGGGAGGAGAGAGAGAGGAAGGGATGGGAGGAGAGAGAGAGGAAGGGATGGGAGGAGAGAGAGAGGAAGGGATGGGAGGAGAGAGAGAGGAAGGGATGGGAGGAGAGAGAACATTGCTGACTGACTGCTGATGACGCTGCTGCCCATAACAGATGTGTGCATGTATCCTATATATATATATATATATGTTGTGAGTGTGTGTGTGTGTGTGTGTTCACCCCCTACTCCCTCACTTTGGTTGCCAGGCTACCTGAGGTGCTGTGCCTGACCAGAATCCAGAGTGTCTGATTGGCTGAGAGTGGGGCTCAGGTGGGTCCCACGGCAACAGCGTAGACCACCACCAGCAGTAAGGGCACTCACACACACACGTACGCACAAACACACACACACACACTCACTCTCACACACACACACACACACACACACACGTACGCACAAAAACACACACACACGTACGCACAAACACACACACTCACACACGTACGCACACACACACACGTAAACACACACGTAAACACACATGTAAACACACACACACACACACACACACACACAAGCACACCCACACACAAGCACACCCACACACACACAAAAACACAGACACACAAACACAAACATACACACACCACATGTAACAGTGGCACCTAAAAGCAAGCAGGCACTAAAACAGAAGTGTGTAAAATGTAAAATCAACACACACACACACACACACACACACACACACACACAAGCACTCACACTTCTGCACACCTGGTGTCGTTTCCTCCTCCTCTCTCCTGAGTCTCCTGATATCCCATTAGACACACACACACACACACACACACACACACACACACACACCTCGCTCTCTCGTCTCCCTAGCTCCCCCACTGATTCTGAATGCAATTCTCACTAATCATATTTCTATAACCTACTATTTCTATTTCTTCACTTTTTCAATCTTCACCCTTTTCTTCTGATGATCCCAGCTCATATCCCTGGACCCCTGGGCAGCTGTCTCTCTCTCTCTCCTTATCTTTCTCCCTCGCTCCATCTCTCTCTTTGTGTGTCTCTCTCTCTCTCCCTCTCTCTCTGTGTGTCTTTCTCTCTCTCTCTTTGTGTATCTCTCTCTCTCCCTCCCTCCCTCCCTCTCCCTCTCTCTGTGTGTCTCTCTCTCCCTCTCTCTCCCCCTCTCTCTCTCTCTGTCTCTCTCTCTCTCTCTCTCCCTTTCACTCTCTCTCCAATTCTCTCCACATTTATCTGTTCTCTGTTCTCCCTCCCTCTTTCTTCTTCTCCTTTATGTTCCTTATCTCTGTTGTCTTTGTATCAGTCCTCTTCTCCCTCTCTTCCTCTCTCGCCTCTGCTGTGTGTGTGTGTGTGTGTGTGTGTGTGTGTGTGTGTGTGTGTGTGTGTGTGTGTGTGTGTGTGTGTGTGTGTAAGAGAGGTAAGAGTGAGAGTGAACATGACCATGGTTGATGTACCTGTTCTAATACGATGCCTGACTGCACAGACAGGGGTATGGAAGCCACACACATACACACACATACACACACACACACACACACACACACACACACACCTCAGCTATTCCATCGCATCATCCACAGCACCATGACTGGGAGAGCAACGTTTTTCACGGAGAGTTGATTTGACAAAGTGACACCAGTTGTATGGTTAGTCCTATGACCAATCACGCTCTAACGCAGACTGTGTTCTCTAAACAAATGTGTTTCTCGGCTGATAGGAGTCTGACTACACGACAGTACCTGCCTAACATCCAGCTAACAGCCACCAGTCACACCAGAGAGGGGGGGGGGGGGGGAGGATACTCTCTCTCGAACAAAAACATCATTATAGTATAATCATGTAATATGTCCGAGTCCATTGTTCCTGAAATACGATGGCACATTACCTGCACTTTCTACCAGGCCCCAAATTATATTCCATTTTCCTTCCCTCACTGTGGTGGTGTATGTGTGTGCGTGTGTGTGTGTGTGTGTGTGTGTGTGTGTGTGCCTGCGCTGTGATGGGCCCCATTACAACCTGAGAGCTGG
>NC_137684.1:8130373-8135373 GCF_963989245.1 Nansenia antarctica
TGCCTGGTATGCAAGCACCAGGGTCTTGAATCTGATGCGAGCTGCTATCGGGAGCCAGTGCAGGGTGCGAAGGAGAGGGGTGACATGCGAGTATTTGGGGAGTATTTGGGGAGTCCTCCCCTCCCTCATCCTACCCTCTAGTCCTCCCTCATCCTACCCTCTAGTCCTCCCTCCCTCATCCTACCCTCTAGTCCTCCCCTCCCTCATCCTACCCTCTAGTCCTCCCTCCCTCATCCTACCCTCTAGTCCTCCCTCCCTCATCCTACCCTCTAGTCCTCCCTCCCTCATCCTACCCTCTAGTCCTCCCTCCCTCATCCTACCCTCTAGTCCTCCCTCATCCTACCCTCTAGTCCTCCCCTCCCTCATCCTACCCTCTAGTCCTCCCTCCCTCATCCTACCCTCTAGTCCTCCCTCATCCTACCCTCTAGTCCTCCCTCCCTCATCTTACCCTCTAGTCCTCCCTCATCCTACCCTCTAGTCCTCCCTCATCCTACCCTCTAGTCCTCCCTCCCTCATCCTACCCTCTAGTCCTCCCTCATCCTACCCTCTAGTCCTCCCTCCCTCATCCTACCCTCTAGTCCTCCCCTCCCTCATCCTACCCTCTAGTCCTCCCTCCCTCATCCTACCCTCTAGTCCTCCCCTCCCTCATCCTACCCTCTAGTCCTCCCTCCCTCATCCTACCCTCTAGTCCTCCCTCATCCTACCCTCTAGTCCTCCCCTCCCTCATCCTACCCTCTAGTCCTCCCTCATCCTACCCTCTAGTCCTCCCCTCCCTCATCCTACCCTCTAGTCCTCCCTCACCCTACCCTCTAGTCCTCCCCTCCCTCATCCTACCCTCTAGTCCTCCCTCCCTCATCCTACCCTCTAGTCCTCCCTCATCCTACCCTCTAGTCCTCCCTCATCCTACCCTCTAGTCCTCCCCTCCCTCATCCTACCCTCTAGTCCTCCCTCATCCTACCCTCTAGTCCTCCCTCATCCTACCCTCTAGTCCTCCCTCCCTCATCCTACCCTCTAGTCCTCCCTCATCCTACCCTCTAGTCCTCCCTCCCTCATCCTACCCTCTAGTCCTCCCTCATCCTACCCTCTAGTCCTCCCTCATCCTACCCTCTAGTCCTCCCTCATCCTACCCTCTAGTCCTCCCTCATCCTACCCTCTAGTCCTCCCTCCCTCATCCTACCCTCTAGTCCTCCCTCATCCTACCCTCTAGTCCTCCCTCCCTCATCCTACCCTCTAGTCCTCCCTCATCCTACCCTCTAGTCCTCCCTGCCTCATCCTACCCTCTAGTCCTCCCTCCCTCATCCTACCCTCTAGTCCTCCCTCATCCTACCCTCTAGTCCTCCCCTCCCTCATCCTACCCTCTAGTCCTCCCTCCCTCATCCTACCCTCTAGTCCTCCCTCATCCTACCCTCTAGTCCTCCCTCATCCTACCCTCTAGTCCTCCCCTCCCCTCCCTCATCCTACCCTCTAGTCCTCCCTCCCTCATCCTACCCTCTAGTCCTCCCTCATCCTACCCTCTAGTCCTCCCTCCCTCATCCTACCCTCTAGTCCTCCCTCCCTCATCCTACCCTCTAGTCCTCCCCTCCCTCATCCTACCCTCTAGTCCTCCCTCCCTCATCCTACCCTCTAGTCCTCCCTCCCTCATCCTACCCTCTAGTCCTCCCCTCCCTCATCCTACCCTCTAGTCCTCCCCTCCCCTCCCTCATCCTACCCTCTAGTCCTCCCCTCCCTCATCCTACCCTCTAGTCCTCCCCTCCCTCATCCTACCCTCTAGTCCTCCCTCCCTCATCCTACCCTCTAGTCCTCCCTCCCTCATCCTACCCTCTAGTCCTCCCCTCCCTCATCCTACCCTCTAGTCCTCCCCTCCCCTCCCTCATCCTACCCTCTAGTCCTCCCTCCCTCATCCTACCCTCTAGTCCTCCCTCCCTCATCCTACCCTCTAGTCCTCCCTCCCTCATCCTACCCTCTAGTCCTCCTTCATCCTACCCTCTAGTCCTCCCTCCCTCACCATGCCAGCGTCCCCGTCCCCCCCACACACACACCTTCTCCTGTTTGGAACATTACCACAGCCATGCCAGCGTCCCCGTCCCCCCCACACACACACCTTCTCCTGTTTGGAACACTACCACAGCCATGCCAGCGTCCCCGTCCCCCCCCACACACACACCTTCTCCTGTTTGGAACACTACCACAGCCATGCCAGCGTCCCCCCCCCGACACACACACCTTCTCCTGTTTGGAACACTACCACAGCCATGCCAGCGTCCCCCCCCCCCCCCCGACACACACACCTTCTCCTGTTTGGAAGTCATGACAGTGTTTTGAGTTGTTGTGGTTTATAGGGCTCTTGGTCGCATATTATCCCTATAATAGTTCAATAATTGATCATGTTTACAATGGTAATGGTAATCTGGTATCTGGGATGAATTGAGTATCTGAGAAGAGATGGCAAGTGTAATTGACTGCATCATCCAACCATCTGTGTCAGGGTCAGGACTGTGGCACAGGTTGTGAGCTTCACCTCCACTGGGTTGCTGGTTCAAAACATGCTACTGAAGGATTTAGGACTAGTGTGGGATCTCAGTGTGCTGCTTATCAAGTGTGCTGCATGGTTTGTGTAAAAGTGGGTACATTTCAAGCAGTCCCTTGAAGGGCGAAATGGACTACACAAGGTTAGTTGTTGTTTCTCCACCTGTTGCATACATAGTGTATCTGCTAAATGTTCATTTCAGATTAAATATGGCACTAACAGTTCCAGCAACAGACATATACAGTACGTTCATAGGGAACACATATTGTGTTGTGTCTGTTGCTGGAACTGTAGAGCCATATTTAATCTGAGATTAACATTTAGCAGAACATAAATATGACAAATAAATGTAGTAAAAAAAATATACACATGTAACTCAGATATGATTATAGGACTAATATGCTGTTGGTATTATGCTGGGCGCCCAAGACCCTATCGCCGGTTTTTGGTTTGTCCCTCCTCGGACCACTGTCGGTAGGTACTCACCACTGCTGACCAGGAGCACCCCACAAGCCTTGCTGTTTCAGAGATGCTCTGACCCAGTGGTTTGGCCATAACAATTTGTCAAAGTGGCTCAGGTCTTTACTCCTGCCCATTTTCTCCTGCAACCAACACATCGACTTCAAGAACAGACTGTTCACTTTGCTGCGTAATATCCAGCCCTTGAAAGGTGCCATGGTAACAAGATAATCAACGTTATTCACTTGGTCATAATGTTTTGGCTCATTGGTGTAAATAACAGATGGACGGACAGACGGACAGACAGACAGACAGACAGACGGACAGACAGACAGACAGACAGACAGATAGATATTGATCCCGCAGGGCTTACAGCAGCTCAGACCACAAAACCACAACAACAAAATCAAATAACAATTGAATAATAGGCTAAAACAAAACAGATTAAAAAAATACAAAATAAGAAATAAGATAAGACCAATAGACATTTGGGACGTATACAATAGGTAGTAAATTAATAATTAGGTAAGATGACTTCACTTACTTGACAGTGAATCTTAAAGAAACATCGATATGCAATTATCAGGTAGTAATGCTTTGTACTGGCCTAATATCAGGCTAAACAATGAAGTGAGCAGGCTTTAATATCCTCTCTCAAGGGAAAGGTATTCAAAGTTTGTCATTGCACAGAGTACAATGAAATGCTCTATTATTTATTATAAATGTATGCTCTAGAGGGGGCATATAGGCAACGAGTCACAGCCATTGAAGGCGACCCTGGAGCAATCAGGGGTTCAGTGCCTTGCTCAGGGACACTTCGACACGTGGCCAGCCGGGGATTCGAACCGCTGCGAGCTGCCGACTTTGCGATCATTAGACGCCGGCTCTTTTTTTTAATATATTTGTTTATTATAAAAATATTATTTTAATTACAATCATAGCTATACATATAGCCACAGCCACCCCATAATACCCACTCCCAAGGGGAACACAGATGCCGCATAACAGAATCCAACAGAGTGATATATTCATCATGATAGCTTGACATTTCCTGACATTTCCAGAAAGGCTTATTCCTGTTGTTTCATTCATGAAATATGTACTTTTTGCTTTGTTTTGTTTTACTAACCCTTATTCATGAATTTGAAAAAAGATCAGGTAAGATGGCTGTGTTTGTTGCCTTCCACCTGGAAGAGAGGACTCAAGCCTGCGTACACTTCTGACTCAAAACAACTCTTAACCAACTCTGGATCTGCGTGTGTGAGTGTGTGTGTGTGTGTGTGTGTGTGTGTGTGTGTGTGTGTGTTGGCCTAAACTCTGACGTCACAGCTCCCGCTAGACAGAGGGGGTAAGAGAGAAGCAGCTTTCTACCCCAGGCGTGTGTGTGTGTGTGTGTGTGTGTGTTGTGTGTTGTGTGTGTGTGTGTGTGTGTGTGTGTGTTTGTTAATGCTGGATACATGAGTGTATGTGTGTGTGTGTGTGAATGTGTATGTCTGTGTCAGTCTGTGCGTGCATGCGTGTGTCTGTCTGGCTGTCTGTTTGTGCCTGCGTTACTCTCTGCTCCATTCATCCAGGCCCATTGGCAGCCGGCCTAAAGCCTGCAGGCTCTCTGACCCTCTCAGAGCAGCCCTCCTTAGAGCTGTGATCCTCTGGCCTGGCTCTGGCTCAGACACACAGAGAGCCAGAGAGAGAGAGAGAGAGAGAGAGAGAGACAGAGAGAGAGAGAGAGAGAGAGAGAGAGAGAGAGAGAGCAACACACAGAGAGAGACAGAGAGAGAGAGAGGTAGCTCCAGGTCAGACACACAGAGAGAGAGAGAGAGAGAGAGAGAGAGAGAGAGAGAGAGAGAGAGAGAGAGAGAGAGAGAGAGAAAGAGAGAGAGGAGGTTCCTGCTCACCCAGAGAGCTAAAGACAGAGGACTACTGTACCAGGCCAGCTACATCCTACACACCAGTTTAGAGAAGAGACACTTTCAACACAATCAATCCAGAAGAGGCCCAGTAATGAGCACCATTC
>NC_137684.1:8152873-8155373 GCF_963989245.1 Nansenia antarctica
TTGTGTTCAAGAATTTTATTGTAAAATATGAACGCAAATAAAGATATTAAATGTGTGTGTGTGTGTGTGTGTGTGTGTGTGTGTGTGTGTGTGTGTGTGTCTGTCTGTGTGTGTGTGTGTGTGTGCGTGTGTGTCTCTCTGTCTGTCTGTGTGTGTGTGTGTGTGTATGTGTGTGTGTGTGTGTGTGTGTGTGTGTGTGTGTGTGTGTGTGTGTCTGTGTGTGTGTGTGTGTGTGTGTGTGTGTGTGTGTGTGTGTGTGTGTGTGTGTGTCTGTGTGTGTGTGTCTGTGTGTGTGGAAACGTGAACTCTACTGGTGCGTCACCGCCAAGCAACAACATGCCTGATTTCACACAAGGGAGAGATGAAGGCGCACACACACACACACACACACACACACACACACACACACACACACACACACACACACACATTAAGGGTGAGCATCTGACCAAATGTTCTCACCTACTGTCCCCTGTGACTCACTCTATGACATTCTCTCTCCCTTTCTTCATCCTTCTCTCCCTCCCTCTCTTCTTCTCTACCTCCCTCCCTCTCTTCATCCCTCCCTCTCTCCGTCCCTCCTTCTCTACCTCCCTCTCTCTCTTCATCCCTCCCTCTCTCCCTCCCTCCTTCTCTCCCTCCCTCCCTCTCTTCAACCCTCCTTCTCTCTCTCCCTCCCTCTCTTCTTCTCTACCTCCCTCCCTCTCTTCATCCCTCCCTCTCTCCGTCCCTCCTTCTCTACCTCCCTCCCTCTCTTCATCCCTCCCTCTCTCCCTCCCTCCTTCTCTACCTCCCTCCCTCTCTTCATCCCTCCTTCTCTCACCCCGGTTTCTCATTTATGATTGAACAGAAAATGCTTCTAGGTCCTGATTCATATCTCACTCCTTCCCTCCCTCCTTCCCTCTCTCCCTCCCTCCCTTTCCCTGTCCACTCTCCTCCCTTCCTCCCTCTCCCTGTCAAGCCCTCCTTCCCTCTATCTCTCCGCTCTCCTCTCCTCTGTGGTTTGTCGTTCATGTCAGAGCAGGAACTCTCCCAGTTCTTGATTCATATCTCGCTATTCTCTGTAGAGTACTCCACATAAAACACCAAGAACACTTTATGATAATCTCTCTCTCTCCCTCCTTTTCTCTCTCTCTTGCCCCCCTCCCTCTCTCCCCCCTCCCTCCCTCCCCTCTTGGTCACAGAGAGAGAGTGTATTAGATGCTGGTCTGTCTGGTTCCAGAGTCTGATACCTTATCAGTATACAAGGAGTGGGAGAAAGGCAGGGAGAGGATGGAGAGATATCACACGCACACACACACACATACACACACAGACAGACAGACATACAGTACACACTAACCCGTGCACGCGCGCACACACACATACGCACATGCTAAAACACACACACACACACACACATGCACATGCTAATGCACGCGCACACACACACACACATACACACACACAGACACACTGCTGGGGGCCTTATGCCTCTATCATGAAATTGAAATGTGCACTTAGAACACCAGTTAGAACATCAGCTAGAACATCCACTGGAACATCAGCTAGAACATCAACTAGAACATCAGCTAGAACATCGTTTCTCAACGGGGGCGTTCAGACAACATCGGGGGGCGCTGGAACAAATATTTTTAAAAGGGGGGCGTTGAGGTGTTCTTGGGGGGCGTTCACGCATAAAGTATTTTTCTCATGAAAAACAGCTGTCAGCAGTGTTATTACGGGTACGTTCGTAAATGCACGAACGGTCAGTTTGCTCGGACAAACCGTCTTTTCAGTCAGAGCACCCATCTCTGAGCGGTCCCAGAGCGCAGTGTTCTGAACTTTGGAACTTTGTTAACAAAGTCTAATCAAAAATTAATAAATATTAGCATCATAAAACAGTCTGTTTGTATTCTCTGATGTTGTCTGAGTTTGTTTAACACTCATAAACAGCATTTTTATTCACATTCACATGGCTTTTCTGCTCTCTGGTAAACTAATGATAATGATATTCCAACTGCCCAGTTAAATCAAATCTATTATTTGGCATTCAGTGACATGCTTTTTAAATGATATAACACAGAATATTAGTCAACATTAATATTCAGGGAAGAAAAAAAGCCAACTTTTTTTGATGGGGGGCGGTAAGAGGCCTGGATAATGGACAGGGGGGCGCTGGCCCAAAAAAGGTTGAGTACCACTGAGCTAGAACATCAGCTAGAACATCAACTAGAACACCAGTTAGAACATCAGTTAGAACACCAGTTAGAACATCAACTAGAACACCAGTTAGAACATCAGTTAGAACATCAGTTAGAACATCCGTTAGAACATCAGTTAGAACATCAGTTAGAACGTCAGTTAGAACATCAGTTAGAACATCAGTTAGAACATCCGTTAGAACATCAGTTAGAACATCAGTTAGAACGTCAGTTAGAACGTCAGTTAGAACACCAGTTAGAACATCAGTTAGAATGTCAGTTAGAACATCAGTTAGAATGTCAGTTAGAATGTCAGT
>NC_137684.1:8157873-8160373 GCF_963989245.1 Nansenia antarctica
CTCCTCTCCTCTCCTCCTCCTCTCCTCTCCTCTCCTCTCCTCTCCTCTCCTCTCCTCTCCTCTCCTCCTCCTCTGTTCCCCTCCTCCTCTCCTCTCCTCCTCTGTTCCCCTCCTCCTCTCCTCTCCTCTACTCTCCTCTCCTCCTCTGTTCCCCTCCTCCTCTCCTCTCCTCTCCTCCTCTGTTCCCCTCCTCCTCTCCTCTCCTCTCCTCTCCTCTCCTCTCCTCTCCTCCTCTGTTCCCCTCCTCCTCTCCTCCAAACTCCACAGTCCAGTGTGGATATGTGGGGGGGGTGTTTGTGTGTGTGTGTGTATGTGTGTGTGTCTGTGTGCGTGGCTTTGTGTGCCTGTGCATGTACATTTGTGTGTGTGTGTGTGTGTGTGTGTGTTCTTCGGAGCGACCACTCCAGACTGAAATGGAATATGAGATGGTAGCACACCATGAAGCAATAGCCCCACACACACAGCTCAGCCAGGCACACACACACACACACACACACACAAACGCACAATACAGCCTCCGTGCTTACGCCAGCGGTTATCAGATATACAATAACAGACTAGAAGGATTATATCTGATACCTGACATATTGCATATAAGTTATCTCTCTCAGTCTGAACACATAGTGGACAGATAGAGATAGAGGCCCATGTTCAGTAATACACAGTCTCCTCACAGTGGCACTGGTATCAGATGTCATTGGAAGCAATATGAAACCATATGTCAATCCTCCATACTATATCAAATCCATGGACACACACACACACACACACACACACACACACACACACACATATAAGCTATTGCACAATTGAATGGCTTGGCTAAGCCTCAGTCACATACACTGTCGGACACACTCCCACTGTGTCTCTCTCTTTCTCTCTCTCTATCCCCCTCTTTTTCTATCTCTTTGTGTTTCTCTCTCTGTGTTTCTCTCTCTCTCCCCTCTCTCTGTCTCTGTCTCTCTCTCTCTCTCTCTCTCTCTCTCTCTCTCTCTCTCTCTCTCTATATATATATATATATATATATTTCTATCTATCTCCCTCTCTCTCTATATCCCCCTCTTTCTATCTATCTCCCTCTCTCTCTCTGTACAATGACACACACGCACACACGCGCACACGTCTACTATAATAAACACATTAACACATATAGGGCCCTATTATGCACTTCTTAACTTGCCGTCTTAAGTCTTAATTAAGACGCACCGCCAGGTTAAGACCTACCGCCACCCTTATTATGCGCTTCATACGCGCTACTGCTATTATGCAGGTGTCGCTACTCGCTAGGCGCCCACACATAAGACGTAAGACTCCCGTGCATATATTACTCATTGTGGGAGTGTTCATATGTTAATGAAGTGCGCTAGGCGCCCCTGCTATTATGCGATCTGACTTTACGCCTAGCGCTAAGAAGTGGTTTGAAAAGTTCTTAGGCGCTAGACTTCATGCACGTTTTGAAACACGAGCGCGCCTCCGCGGTTTGTGCATGCGCGCCGACCGACTTCTTAAGAAGTGGGTCAGCGCGCATGCGCAAACCGCGGAGGCGCGCTCGTGTTTCAAAACGTGCATGAAGTCTAGCGCCTATGAACTGCATAATAGCATAGCGCTTATGACTTAACGCAGCCGGTTCTTAAAGGGAATGGCACCTGGCACGCTGATTGGGTTGATTGAGAAGACGCCCAAAACACACCCATGACTAATTTCTGGGCTTAGCGCGGGGTCTTAGGCGCCCACTACCGCACGCATAATAGCAAAGTGGCCTTGACCACGCCTCCACGTCTTAAGTTTAGATCTACCGCCTCGTCTTATTGCTTAAGACTTATGAAGTGCATAATAGGGCCCATAGAGTTTATTCAAAACAAAAAACTACATTTCAAGTGACATACTGTAAAATATTGTAAAGCCGAAAAAGCACAAGAAATTCAGCTGAGCCCCAGAAGTCTATATATATCGTCTGCATAAGGATTTCCAGCACAATCGCTGACTCACCCTACTACAATACAACACCGTGGCTGTGTACCAAAATGGGTTGTTTTCTGCTCAAGAGCATAGGGCAAGTACAGATATGTGACACAGTCTGATCATTTGGTCCTCATGTCGGCAACCAATCAAAATGTTCAGACTTTTCTTTTGAAACACGGAACTACGTTTCAACGTTGTTGAGAATCAGAACACTTGTACAGTGTGGTAGCTTATGTACAGTATGTAATGTGCAGATGTATACAATAAGCTATATCATGCGCAACGTGCAATATACAGTATGTGCAAAGTAAACATCAGTAGGTCAAAGTAAACATCAGTAGGTCAAAGTAAACATCAGTAGGTCAAAGTAAACATCAGTAGGTCAAAGGTTATAGAGTGATCACATTAACATCCTCTCAGCACTGGGCTGGTGGTTTAGGACACCTCCTCTAAAACAGCCCAAACCTGACAGTTCAGAGAAGACCTTAATAAAGAGGGTCGCAATAATATAATAGTCTAAAACAAGCACCTCTTACAG
>NC_137684.1:8165373-8167873 GCF_963989245.1 Nansenia antarctica
ACCTCTATTTGTGACGGCAGCTGGTGAAAGCGGGAATAAGTCGGCAACCGACCAAAATGTTCAGACTTTTATTCAGAAAAATGTAAATAAATGTCAACGTTGTTGAAAATCTAATGGCACACTCGCTAGTCAAGCCAAAATGGAATCGGTGAGTAATTACCTAGTTACTACCTAGTTAGGATGGTTCTGAGGTAACCGCTGTTGAAGTCCACTCAGGACTTGGGGTAGTGGTGGTCTAGTGGATAGTGAGTTGGACTTTGATCGGAAGGTTGTGAGTTCAAATCCCGCCTGAAGCCACACCACTACTAGTGTGCCCTTGGGTAAGGCACTTAGCCCTCAGTTACTCCAGGGGGAATGTCCCTGTAATTCGTAATTGTAAGTCGCTTTGGATAAAAGCGTCTGCTAAATGGCAAAATTAATTTAATTAAATTAGGACACTCACACTGAGGCTCCAACATAATGAGATATGCCATTTTGCTGAACCTTTTACCCAAACCTAAAGCTAAAGACTTACACTGCAGTGAGTGAACACCATGTATGGTCTCAGCAGGAATTGAACACACAACCTAAGCGTTGTTAGCGTCATGCTCTCCCAACAGAGCCAAAGAGGAGTTTTCAATGAAGACTTTTTGTCTGACATTGAGCAAATCACATAGCTAGCTAGCGATGCGTTTGTCAGCTTAACCTTTGGTACCCTATAATGCAAGGCAGCCAGTTAGGCTAGCCAGTGAGTTGACAGTTAAATGTAATACAGTTACTAGCCTACTTATATTTCTTCGATATCATTGTACTAAATGTCTGGCCCCAGATTTGATTCACAAACCTCAGCCTGGCCCTCAGTTTGAATTTGACATCCCTGATTTAAGGCTGAACAGTTTATTATTAGCTTTAAAACAGAGTGAAATGGATACAAAAACATTTGCTGTTCTAGTGGAATCTGTTAAAATCCCAAAACAGCCCATGTAACAGATCTGAGGAGGATGGTGGTCATACGGATTAGGGGGCGGTGCTGCTTGTTGGAACTCAAGATGACAAGTCATGTTGTCCCCTGATGTGCCTTTTTTGACATCTGAACTTTGACCACTTGCACATTGTGGGTTGAAGGTCATAGTCTCCCAGGCCTTGCGAAGGGGAACCAAAGTTACTGGAGCTTAGTGTTTCCCTCAGGACCTTGGACAGTTCCCACAGTCCTGCCAGCACCTGGACAGCTCCCTGATTCTCCTCTCTCTATCTCTCTCTCTCTCTCTCTCAACCCCCCATCTCACTCCCTCTCTCTCTACCGCCACCCTCTCCCCCCCTCTCTCTCTCCCCTGCCCCCCCCCCCTCTCTGTCTCTCCCCCCCCCCCCTCTCTCTCTCTTTAATCACTGATAGAGGAGGACAAATTGATCCAATCCAGACCCATGATTGGTTTGGATTGGGCAGCTGATTGGAAACAGAAAGGGCCATAAGGACCAGTGCTGAGTAGCGCGCACACACACACACACACAGACACACACACACACACACACACACAGCACACACACACACACACACAGAGAGCTGGCCTGCAAATAGAAGGGTTTCATCCTGTCTCATTCCACCTTACAGAGGATGCTGTACTGTTCTGCCCTCCTCTTAGTGACAGTCTAACATCACTATGGAGCCAGAGTGTGTGTGTGTGTGTTTGCGCACCACATGCTCACACACACACACACTCACACTCACACACAACACACACACACACTCACACTCACACTCACACACACACACACACACACACACGCACACACACACACACACACACACATACCGTGCTGCTGGTTCTGCTGACCTCAGCCCAGTATATGTCATGGTTGATCTGAGTCGCTCCACACACTCAGCACACAGGAAACTACCTTTACACACACACACACACACACACACACACACACACACACACACACTCAGCACACAGGAAACTACCTTTACACACACACACACACACACACACACTCAGCACACAGGAAACTACCTTTACACACACACACACACATACACACACACACACACACACACACACACACTCAGCACACAGGAAACTACCTTTACACACACACACACACACACACACACACACACACACACACACTCAGCACACAGGAAACACACTCGTATTACACTCGGTATGAAGACTATTTTGGTGCTGATTCAAAGGGCACTCATGTCCAAGAGAGAATACATACATATATAAAATATATAAGGATGAGGCACTCAGACATACATTCTGTTTGAGTATGTGTGATATGCGATAGTATTACTGTTCCTGATTGATCACACACACACACACACACACACACACACACACACACACACACACACACACACACACACACACACAATCAAATAAGCCAAAGGTCATCCAAATAGTCATGGATACAGGTAACACAGTCTTCACTAACCAGTTAAGCTTCCCACAGCCGCTGACACACACACAAACACACGCGCACACACACACACACACACACACACACACACACACAG
>NC_137684.1:8172873-8177873 GCF_963989245.1 Nansenia antarctica
GCTGGTTGTATTCTCTCACGGATGAAGCAAAGCTGCGTTTCTATCCAAGCTGTCAGCGAGTCAGGTGTAAGGTCCACCGGGAAATCGACAGAGGGTGGGAATTTCTTCAGGATTCTGGCGACATATTTCAGAAGCTTGAATCCGTATGGACGCGCGTTTCCTTGCGTCGCGGAGAATATTCCTGTTACGTCTGTGTTTACGACAGTTTGGGCTTTACGACATGTGCCGTATTACGTTTTGTGTTACACTCGTGTTTGATTAAATGGAGTACACGTTCCAACTTGAAGCTCTGAGTTCAGTCTCCATTATTGAACATAACATTGGCGACGAGGATGGCTGATTGTTCTCTACAAACACCCCCTCCTTTCCTAGCAGTCCCGGCAGAACCACCGATTCCGTGGGGCCGCTGGATTTCCTCTTTCGAAACGTATATCCTAGCCGCCGGTTTGGAGGACATATCAGACAAGAGGAAATGCGCGCTGCTGCGGCACTGCCTGGGAACGGAGGGTCAGCGCGTGTTTGGAACTCTTGGCACTGCGGCGAGATACACAGACGCTGTGGAACTATTGAAGGAACACTTCGCCCCTCCACAAAGCGCTCTTCTCCGCCGCGTCATATTCAGTCGAAGACACCAACGAACAGGTGAGACAGTGACACAGTATGTGGCTGATCTGCGGGGCTTGGCGAGCTTATGCAAGTTCGGGGCATTACAGAACGAAATGATAAGAGACCAACTCATCTTACACACGAACTGTGACAAGATTAGGGAAAAACTGTTACTGGAAAATGATGAACTTACATTATCAACAGCTCTGAACATGGCGGCCCAGGTTGAAACAGCTTTAGAATGTGCAGTTAGTTTTTCAGCCTCTCCCAGCTCACCGGCAGAGGGCGCGCACAGCCTACAGGTGCCCCTCCTCCACGTGAGTGCAACCAGCGGCGGGGAGAGCATTTTACTGGCCTCTCGGTCACGCGACCAGCCACACCAGCCGTGTGGGAATTGCGGCTCTTCTGCACACAATTCAAGAGCTCAGACATGCCCAGCCCGTGGTAAAACCTGCTCCAACTGCGGGAAACTAAACCATTTTCACAAAGTCTGTAGGTCTGCCCCAGCTAGTGCTTCCCAGTCACCTACCACAGTCATTCATAATGTCAGCTCAGGACGAGCGCCATTCAAAACATGCTCGTTGATGGTTGGTGATGTCACTCTGCCGCTCCTCCTAGACACTGGAGCCACAGTGTCCCTTGTGAACTTGACGACCTATACACAGTTCTTCTCCCATGTGCCCCTGGGGTTGCCCTCCACCACCCTGCGTGGCTATGCCAACTCTAAGATTGACATTGTGGGCTCTTTTCAGCTGCCTGTGAAGTACGGGGAGAGGACACTGCCGGCTTTCAGGTTCAATGTTGCACGCCACGGGACCAACCTGTTAGGCCTCGACCTGTTCAACGCCCTCGGTTTCACCCTGCTAGACACAGCTGGCTCAGAGATTCACACCGTTTCCATCCCCTGGCAGCAACAGTGGCCTGCGCTGTTCAGCGGTGTAGGCTGCCTCGACACTTTTGCCCACCAGCCTCTGTTAGATCCTACAGTGATGCCTGTTATACAGCCCCTCCGCCGCTCCCCCCTGGCTCTCCGCGATGACATCTCCTCTCAACTACAGAGCATGCTCGATAGCGACATCATTGAGCAGGTGAATGCATCGCCTTGGATCTCCAACCTGGTGGTGGCGAAGAAGAAGTCTGGGGGGCTGCGCATCTGCGTGGATCTGAGAGCGGTAAACAAGGCCATCATCCCTGACAAATACCCCCTGCCAACGATAGAGGAGCTCACCGCCCAGTTCTACGGGTCCAGCGTGTTCTCTAAACTGGACCTCCGTCAGGGTTACCTCCAAGTGCCACTACACCCCGAGAGCCGCAACCTCACAGCGTTCATCACTCACAGAGGGGTTTTCCGCTACAAACGCATGGCTTTCGGTTTAAGCTCCGCCCCCAGCTGCTTCCAAAAGATCATGGCCTCCATCTTCGCTGGGATCCCAGGTGTGGCCATCTATCTTGATGACATCGTGGTTCACGGGGCCACTGTCGAGAGCCACGACGAGCGTCTCCACAGTGTGTTCAGTGCATTGGCCAAGCATCACCTGACACTCAATGGTGAGAAGTGTGTATTCGCCGCCCCAGCCATCGACTTTGTGGGGTTCCGCCTCTCAGCTGATGGCACGTACCCGCTGCACTCGAACACCGAGGCCATCCATCATGTCCCGGAGCCCACCACAGCCGCTCAGGTGGCCTCCTTTCTAGGCATGACGGCATACTACCTCCGTTTCCTGCCACAGTACTCGGCCACAACCACACCGCTGCGGAAGCTGTTGAAGCATGACGAGCCCTGGCTCTGGACGTCTGCCTGCTCAGACGCCGTACGCCTCCTGAAGGCCCAACTCACCTCGCCACCGGTCCTGGCGCATTTCGACCTGGCCAGCCCCACTCTTGTCACGTGCGACGCCTCTGCCACAGCCATTGGTGCGGTGATGTCCCAGCTGCAAGGGGGGGTGGAGAGACCGATCGCCTTCGCCTCCCGTGCTCTCAGCCCCACGGAACAGAAGTACTCGGTGGGGGAGCGGGAGGCCCTAGCATGCCTCTGGGCATGTGAGCGCTGGCACATCTACCTCTATGGACGGCTATTCACACTGAGGACAGACCACCAGGCCCTCATCACCCTCCTGGCCACGTCTGGCACCGGTCACAAGCCACTCCGCCTCCACCGCTGGGCCGACCGCCTGCAACAGTACAACTATCGGCTACAGTTCACGCCAGGACGAGACAACGTGGTAGCCGACTTGCTATCACGCGCAATCCCCAGCCCACCCACAGCCCCAACCTTGACCCCCGGACTGGACCAGGCTGAGCATGACCTCGTCCAGCTCCTCCACACACCCCTTCAGGAGACGGTGTCGCTGAAGGAGCTCCGGGATGCCTCAGCCGATGACCCCACCCTCTCTACACTCTCAACCTACATCACGCAAGGGTGGCCGGTAAGAGTACCTGACGAGCTACTCACTTACTCCAGGATCAGGGAGGAGTTGTCGGTTTGGAATGACACCTGTGTCGCTCGCGGGTTCTGCACTGTGGTCCCAGGTGTCCTTCGGGCGCGTATCCTTGCTATGGCGCACGAGGGTCACCTGGGCATAGTCAGGCTCGAACAGCGCTGTCGTGAGGTTGTGTGGTGGCCAGGCATCGACAGGGAACTCGAAACCCTGGTCAAGGATTGCACTGCCTGTCTCCTTAGTGGTAAGACCAGGGCTCCAGCTCCACCCCCGCCCATGCAGCCGTTGGACTGGCCATCTCAACCCTGGGAGCACCTGCAACTGGATATCTGCGGCGAGCTGCATGGGGTACCACATCACCAGCGTTTTCTCGTTGTGACCTACGACCTCCACTCTAAGTGGCCAGAGGTGACACCTGTGGGCTCGGTCACAGCAAAGGTGCTGATCGACATTCTCGACGCTCTGTTTGCGCGTTGGGGCCTGCCCAAGAGGATCACGACTGACAACGGTCCTCAAATGGTTTCCCATTAACTGTCCTCCTATTTAGTGGGTAAAGGGATCCACCACATCCGCACAGCGTTCTACCACCCTGCTGCGAACGGGGGGGTGGAACGGCTGAACCAAACACTGAAGAATGGCATCAGGGCCCACCTGGCACAAGGGTGCACGCTCACCACCAGCCTCCTCCAGACGCTGTTGCATTATCGGGCCACGCGACACGCCACTACAGGAGTCTCCCCAGCCTCCCTCATGCTGGGGCGGGAGCTCCAGCTGCCTCTCGATAGGCTCCGCCCTACACTAGCTCAGCCCCCGGTCCATCCAGTTCAAGCCACAGTCACCAAACACCAGCGCTTGATGAAGGATCGTTTCGACAGGGCCAGACGTGCTAGGCCACCTGTCATCGCTGTGTCGGACTGGGTCAGGATCCGACGACCTCATCGGGACAACAAACTCCAGTCGTTTTGGTCTGACCCTGTCCAGGTCAGCAAACAGCTTGGCCCGGCCTCGTTTAGGCTCGCCGACGGCACTCGCTGGCATGCTACCCGCCTGCGTAAGGTGCAGCCTCCCCCTGGCCCAGCGCTGAGTGTGGCCTCTTCCACAGTCTTGCCAGCCGCACGGTTGGATGAAGCAGCAACCCCGGCCTACCAGGCTCAGCCCCAAGGCGTGGAGCCGCCACCAGTGGCTGTGGCTGCACCAGAGCCACGTCTGGTTCGAGCACGCAACAGGCCCGAGCACTAGCGTGATTACATGACTGAGTATCACACCTAGGTTGTGTGAGGGGGGGGGAAATGTTACGTCTGTGTTTACGACAGTTTGGGCTTTACGACATGTGCCGTATTACGTTTTGTGTTACACTCGTGTTTGATTAAATGGAGTACACGTTCCAACTTGAAGCTCTGAGTTCAGTCTCCATTATTGAACATAACAATTCCTTTATGGAAAAACTTAGTCCACTCGTAGTTAGGGATGCTCCGATTTATCGGCCACCGATTTAAATCGGCCGATTTCACTCCAAATGACTCGATCGGTGATCGGCAAAAATGGCCGATCGCAAAAAACGATCTTTTTTTTTTTTTTTTTTTCTGGGGAAGACAGATAACTGAACAGAAAACATAGGAGGACGTAACAGTATGTAAACCATGAAGGCCACGTTTATGATGTCTTTTATACAGCCATATCGACTGACTTGGGCTTCAGGCCCTAACTGGGTGATAGGCCAGACTTTTACTATGCCATAAAAATGGGTCTGCGTTTGCTTGGTGCCTAATGGATCAAAACTTTTGTCTAAAAAGCCAAAAATATGTAGGCTATCCAGTCAGTAGGCCTACAGTTATGTATTTTAAAAAAAATCGGTATCGGTATCGGTTGATCTTGAGGAAAAAAATCGGTGATCGGTATCGGCCCCAAAAATCCAGATCGGAGCATCCCTACTCTAGTCTGTCATTGGTCGTCTTG
>NC_137684.1:8182873-8197873 GCF_963989245.1 Nansenia antarctica
ACAGGCACACACTCATTCAGGCACACCCACATTCATGCACACACACATTAATGCACACACACAATAATGCACACACACACACACACATAAATTAACTCTTCCCTAAACTCTCTAAAGCCCAGTTTACGCTCCTGCGTAAAATCTACGGCGTAGGCTACGCGTAGCCTACTTAGCCTACGGCGTAGATTAACGCGCACCTCTCCAAAAATTTAAGTACGCGTCAGTTTCTACGCAACCGTAAGCTCTGTGATTGATCCGCTTGGTAGCACAAGATTCCGACTCTCTCGTCGGCCAAAATGCGGAAGCCATGACAGAAATGTCATTTACTTTTTCTGTAATTACTTATTAATAAAGATTTGAAAAATTATGATAACCATCGTATTATCTTAGTTTAATGTCATTTAAATGCATCAGAGAAACTTTTATTTACAACAAGCATAACAAAAAAAATCACTATTATGCTGCTTTGAGTAGAGCACCCTATGGAAGCGTCAGGCACAGCCTTCCTATAAGGAGCGCGATTCACATTTACGAGATGTACAATCCTGTTTATTTAGAAATAAATGATAAGTTACAGCAGTCATGTCAAAGTCAAATACACAGGGGGCCAAAATAAAAAAATGGTACAAGTGGAGGGCCGGGCTGGTTCAATGTTTATTAAAACTCGCAATTATTGCACATATTGAACCAATACCAATAACACAGCCTATATTGCACTTAACATTAATCATTAAATTAAATTAAGTAAAACATAAATAAAATCAGTTGCAATATTTTCTCAAGGCTCTTTCAGTAATAAATTAAAAAACGTTTTTTTTTGTTGTTTTTTAACAGGTAAACAGCAAAATGTCATTTTCATTCAAAGCTCAATGGCAAGATAAATGCAAAAATGAAACAGCATGCATTAAAAACAAATCAGTGTGCTGCTCTGATCCTCACCAATGACTGTCTTTTATAATAACATTAGAAAAGTTAGTGCAAACTTGCAAAAGTGCAAAACAGTTGCATTAATTTCTTAGGCAACATTTCCCTGGGTCCATTCAACTGGAGAAAAAAAAAGTTTTCCCTTCAAAGAAATATCAAGTCCAAGTCCTTTCTGCTCACTTGTCTGAGGCTGAGCCCGATACTTGGTGTCTCATCTTGAGTACAAGTTCATTAATGTTTGGGGTCAGGCTCTGAGCTGAGTAAATCCTCAGGTTTGAGTTCAGGTGTTCATCAGTAAGATGCACATGCCCAAGATGCTATGTGATGTTTTGTTTAGTTTCATCAACGAAAACAGTAGTTCACACACGTATGTGCTGCGAAACATAGACAGTATGGTGCTGCGGGCACATAATACTGCGGGACGGTTTTAATAGTAATTAAACAGCTACGCGAGACTGCTCTTTGTGGACTTCAGCTCTGCCTTCAACACCATCGTTCCAGACAGGCTAGTGACCAAACTACTAGACCTGGGACTATCACACTCTATGGGCCCTATTATGCACTTCATAAGTCTTAAGCAATAAGACGAGGCGGTAGATCTAAACTTAAGACGTGGAGGCGTGGTCAAGGCCACTTTGCTATTATGCGTGCGGTAGTGGGCGCCTAAGACCCGGCGCTAAGCCCAGAAATTAGTCATGGGTGTGTTTTGGGCGTCTTCTCAATCAACCCAATCAGCGTGCCAGGTGCCATTCCCTTTAAGAACCGGCTGCGTTAAGTCATAAGCGCTATGCTATTATGCAGTTCATAGGCGCTAGACTTCATTCTTTCTTAATTCTTTTTATTGATTTTTAGACATATACATTAGACATTACACGTTACTTATGGGATGATCGGGTGAGCTGGTTCATATCAGGCATAGAGGCATGTAGACAGCGTTTACATGTTTTTTTTTTTTTTTATAAGTATATATATATATATATATATATAAACGGTAGTAAATACCTAGAAAATGGAGAGCCACCTCCATCAGCCCCTATACAGCCTAGTATGCCCCTAGATGTTTCCCACCCCCAGTTCATCATTGATAAAAAGAAAGAAATAGAACGTAATGGTAATATCCCTAAAAGAAATGAGATTAACACAAACCCAAAGCATAACCCCAAACAAACCATAACATAAAATCAAAATCATAATAGAACAATAAGGGTAAGGAGGGGGGGGGGAAGGGGGGGGGGGGCATCTAGTCATCATCTGGTTGAATAGTGATCTTACTCAGGTGGTCGGCGAAAGGCTTCCAAGTCATGTCAAAGGTTGTATTGTACTTTCTAAGTGAAAATCAAATTTTTTCTAGTTTAATGTGGTTCAGGATCTCTTTGAGCCAGCTATTATGTGAAGGGGGGAGGGTGTGCTTCCATTTAAATAGGATAAGTCTTCTTGCCAGTAGCGTTGTAAAGGCAAGGACGCGTCTCTTTGTAAGCGAAAACATCGGTGTTGTAGGCGGTGGGATACCAATTCCAAATAGGGCTGTGAGAGGTTCAGGATCGAGGTTCCTGTCAAAAACTGTCCCGAGTGTGTCAAATACCTGGCGCCAAAAGTCTGTCAATTTCGGACAAGACCAAAACATGTGGGTGTGGTTAGCAGGTGATTGTTTGCATCTGTTGCAAGTGTCGCTGGTGTCTGGATATATTTTTGCCAGTCGAGCATTCGTGTAATGTACTCTGAAGAGGACCTTGCATTGTAATAAGCCGTGTCTAGCACACATAGAGGTTGAATGGACTAGATCAAGGATTTGCTCCCACTGATCGTCAGGTATCGGCACCCCAATTTCCTGTTCCCAGGTCTGTTTCAGGTGGGCTGCTGGAGCCGGGTTGAGGGAGTCAATGGAGTCATAAATTATGGAGATGGAGCGTTTCTGAGCGGGCTTTGGACTGAGTAAAGAGTCGAACGGGGACCCGGGTGGGTGATTGGGGAAGTGGGGGTATTTAGTTTTAATAAAATGTCTGACCTGGAGAAAACGGAAAAGGTGAGATTGGGGCAGTTCAAACCTGGATGAGAGCTCTGCAAAGTCTGTAAAAATTCCGTCCTTGTAGAGATCGTTGACACAAGCTAAGCCTTTGTCACGCCAAATACGAAAGGTGGGGTCAAAAGAGGAGGGTGGGAATAAGTGATTTTCATAGATTGGGGCCAGGGTGGAAGGTTTATCCATTCCATAATGTTTACGGAATTGTAGCCAGATCTTAGTCGAATTGGTGACAACTGGGTTTTGGGAGATGTTGTGGATTTTAAGAGGAAGTTGTGCCGTGAGGAGAGACTGAAGGGAGACCTTTGATGACTGTAGTTCTATCTGGGCCCATGAGGGAGGTGTTTCGGCCCTGTCTTTGAACCAATGACGAAGTTTATCGATATTGCACGACCAGTAATATTGAATGAAGTTGGGTAAGGCTAAACCGCCGGATTTCTTGGGAAGTTGTAGGATAGCTTTCTTAATTCGTGGAGGTTTATTAGCCCATAGGAACGAGGATATCAGCTGATCTAGTTGACAAAAAAAGGACTTACTCAGAAAGATCGGGACGTGTTGGAACAAGTAGAGAAGTTTAGGGAGAATCACCATTTTAACCAGATTAACTCTGCCCGTCAGAGACAGGAAGAGAGAGGACCACCGAGTCATGTCGAGCTTAGCCTTATCAATGAGAGGGCGGACGTTTTTTGCAAAGAGGTCGTCAAATGAGGTGGTGACGAAAACTCCCAGGTATTTAAAACCATCCAGGACCACTCTAAATGGTAGGGAGGACCGGGGTAATTTCTTAGCTGATTTGTTGATGGGGAGGAGCTCGCTTTTATTAAAATTTAGCTTGTAGCCGGAATATCTGCCGAATTGTATTAGGATGTCTTTGACGACTGGGAGGGATGAGACAGGGTTAAAAACATATAATAGCAAGTCATCCGCGTATAATGACAGCTTGTGAATAGTGCCCATCCTGGTGATGCCTTCTACTCTCTCCTCCCCTCGGAGCCAAATGGCCAAGGGTTCGATGGCCAGAGCAAATAGGAGAGGGGAGAGGGGGCATCCCTGTCTGGTGCCACGGTGGAGAGCAAAGGGAGGCGACCTCACACCGTTGGTGAGAACACAAGCCATGGGGGATTTGTAGAGCAGCCTAATCCAAGCAATAAAGTCGGGGCTAAAGCCAAACCTTTCCATAACGTAGAACAGGTATTCTCATTCAACCCTGTCGAATGCTTTTTCAGCATCTAGGGATATTATTACCTCAGGGACGATTGGGCTGGGGGAGCTAATTATGTTGAGCAGCCGTGTTAAGAGGAATTCCTCCCGACCATGAAACCAGTCTGGTCCAATGAAATTAAGGTTAGTAAGGCTTGTTGTAATCGCGAGGCTAAGACCTTAGCCAGGATCTTTTGGTCCACATTGAGGAGGGAGATAGGCCTAAAATTGCCACAGTCAAGAGGGTCTTTGTCTTTCTTCAATATGAGACATATAGGGCCCTATTATGCACTTCATAAGTCTTAAGCAATAAGACGAGGCGGTAGATCTAAACTTAAGACGTGGAGGCGTGGTCAAGGCCACTTTGCTATTATGCGTGCGGTAGTGGGCGCCTAAGACCCGGCGCTAAGCCCAGAAATTAGTCATGGGTGTGTTTTGGGCGTCTTCTCAATCAACCCAATCAGCGTGCCAGGTGCCATTCCCTTTAAGAACCGGCTGCGTTAAGTCATAAGCGCTATGCTATTATGCAGTTCATAGGTGCTAGACTTCATGCACGTTTTGAAACACGAGCGCGCCTCCGCGGTTTGCGCATGCGCGCTGACCCACTTCTTAAGAAGTCGGTCGGCGCGCATGCGCAAACCGCGGAGGCGCGCTCGTGTTTCAAAACGTGCATGAAGCCTAGCGCCTAAGAACTTTTCAAACCACTTCTTAGCGCTAGGCGCAAAGTCAGATCGCATAATAGCAGGGGCGCCTAGCGCACTTCATTAACATATGAACACTCCCACAATGAGTAATATATGCACGGGAGTCTTACGTCTTATGTGTGGGCGCCTAGCGACACCTGCATAATAGCAGTAGCGCGTATGAAGCGCATAATAAGGGTGGCGGTAGGTCTTAACCTGGCGGTGCGTCTTAATTAAGACTTAAGACGGCAAGTTAAGAAGTGCATAATAGGGCCCATAGTGGCTTCAGATAGAGTTGGGGGCAGTCGACCATTAACAAAGGATTCGTTGTAAACTTTAGCTAAGAGCGGGGAGATTAGATGTGAATATGACTTGTAAAATTCTACAATGTAACCGTCCGGGCCTGGGGATTTGCCGTTCTGTAGCTGTTTAATTGCCTCCTGTACCTCAGCAGTCGAAATTGATATTCCTAGTTCATTAGCCACATTAGCGCTAACCTTGGGAAACATGATCAGTTCCAGAGGGTTATGGTCTCTCCAAGCCTCAGGTGAGTATTCGGAGGAATAAAGGTCAGAGTAAAAGTTTAGGAAGACTTCGTTCACTGCTTTTGGGTCAGAGACAATAGTCCCCTCTGGTGACTTTATCCTGGGGATCACTCTAGAGAGAGCTGCAGATCTGGCCTGATGGGCGAGGAGTTTGCCAGCCTTCTCACCCATTTCAAAATAACGTTGTTTTGATTTCAGCAATTGTCTTTCAATTTTAGCTGTTGATAACAGATCAAACTCGGCCTGAAGCTTAAGGCGTTGGCTATAAAGTATAGGAGTGGGGGAGATAGCGTACTGCGTGTCGACCCTTTGGAGTTCATCTGAAATCCCTACCATGCTAGCTGTATCTGCCTTCCTCATATGTGACGCAAGAGAAATAGCCTGTCCCCTCACTGTGTCCCACAGTGTGCCTTTCGTAATGCCGGGGGTATCATTTATCTGAAAAAAGTTAGTGATCTCTTCCGAAAAGAACGTTCTGAAACGTGTGTTGGTTAATAAAAGAGGAGAGAGTCTCCACTGTCTGGATGGGAGGTTGTGGTTAGGGAAGTGTAAAGAGGAGAGAGTCTCCACTGTCTGGATGGGAGGTTGTGGTTAGGGAAGTCTCCACTGTCTGGATGGGAGGTTGTGGTTAGGGAAGTGTAAAGAGGAGAGAGTCTCCACTGTCTGGATGGGAGGTTGTGGTTAGGGAAGTGTAAAGAGGAGAGAGTCTCCACTGTCTGGATGGGAGGTTGTGGTTAGGGAGGAGAGAGTCTCCACTGTCTGGATGGGAGGTTGTGGTTAGGGAGGAGAGAGTCTCCACTGTCTGGATGGGAGGTTGTGGTTGGGGAAGTGTATGTCGATTGAAGTGGGGGCATGATCAGAGATCACAATGCTGTGGTACGTGCTGGAGTCAGTCCAATGGAAAAGTCTATTGTCGACGAGAAAGAAATCAATTCTCGAGTATGAGCGATGTACGTGGGAAAAAAATGAAAAGGCTTTGGTGGATGGGTGGGAGGACCTCCAGGGGTCAGTTAGGCCAAGCCTATCTGTAAATGATTCCAGCGCCATGGCAGATTTAGACAGAGCGGATGGTTTAGATGACTTGTCAAGATGGGGATCTCGGATAAGATTAAAATCGCCTCCCAAAATCGGGTAATGGCTATCTATATCGGGAAGGGAAGAAAAAAGGTGAGCGATAAATCTGTCATCGTCCCAGACGGGGGCGTACAGGCTTACTAAAATCACTGGGATATCAAAAAGTCTACCTGACACGGCCACAAATCTTCCATTAGGATCTTCTACAGTTTTCGAGGGTTCAAATGACACGTTTTTGCCAATTATGATGGCTGTCCCTCTTGCCCTAGCGGAGAATTTGGAATGAAATACATGACTCATCCAGGGTCTTTTAATACGTGAGACCTCCGAGGATGTGAGATGGGTTTCCTGGAGAAAATAAACATCCCCTCTGAGCTGTTGTAGGTGTGCTAACACCTTACCCCTTTTAGTGACTCCATTGACTCCCCTTACATTCCATGAGACAAACCTGCAGCCCTGACTCTGAGGTGTTATAGCGCTACACATTACTCACCCACTGTTGTAATGGTGTGTACCTGATGATGATGTATCGATGCCGGGGGCGGGAGGGGGAGGGGGAGGGGGGGAGGGTGCTAGCATGACTAGCGGGGGAGAGAAACAAATAAAAACAAAGCAAGTTATACAAAAACATAAATAAACACAAAAACCCACCCTGTTACTAATCCCAAAACCCTTATCAAGCTTCCTGTTTTTTTCCATACTCACGACTCCCTTTCGGCCGCGGTTCCCATGGTGAACTATGTAACCCTTGAACACGCAGACAGTAATAAATAAATGGAATAAAAACAAAAGAAAACTCCATAAATATCTGTCTGAAAGTATAGCTTGGGCAGAAAACTTCTGATAAACTCAAGACAAGCCATAACAAATAATGGTAATAACAAAAATAAAGAAATGTTATTATATATTATACATCTTTCAGGAGAGTATACTCTTTGGTTTAGAAAAATAGATAAAAATAAAAATATAATAATTATTATAATAATGAAAAAAAGATTATATATATACATATATGTAAACAGGTTCAGTGCAAAAATATATTATGACGCATTGCTTCTATCTGTCGGAGAAGTAGACGATAAAGCTGCAAAAAATAAAGAGTTCATAGACAATCCTGTTGCCTTTGAGGCGTTTCTAGGAGATGATGGGAATAATCAAGTCCTCCCCCCGCCTCCTGGGCACAAGGGGTGCTGTGGTCTCCGCATGCATACAAAATGGCGGCGCCCTGAGTGATGTCTGTCGCTAACCGAGTAGCATAACTAAACACTGTTGCATCGCCTCAATTACTTTCAATCCAATCCACAATTATCGGTTATTCAGGGCATTATGAGGCCTACCGTGTTTTTAGCATTAGCTGCTACTCACGTAGCGTTAGCATTGTGGCCATCCTCGGGCTCAGATTAAAGTGTCCTCAGCTTAAACTACACGGTAGGCCAGGAATTAGGAACTAAGGAAGACGGTGGCTTCCTTGACCGAGGAGAACCGTGTCTTGTTGCCTTCTTTATCGGTGATTTGGAGCCTCGCCGGGTATAGTAGAGCTGGTCGTAGGCCCAGGTTGTATAGTTTGGCCATGACATCGCGGTAGACCGCCCTCTGCTCCAGGACATCGGGACATTAATCCTCGTAGATGCGTATCGGTGTGTCCTGGTACTTCAGGTCATTCCACCGCTTTCGGGCCTCGCGAACCACCCGTTCCTTGGTTTGGTGTCGGTGAAAGCACACGATTACGGGTCTGGGTCTGTCCCCCGGTCGTGGCTTGGCGGCTAGCGTACGATGGGCACGGTCCAGCTCCGGGGCAGTTTGCAGGACTTGGCTGCCGAGTATTTCCACCAGGGCCTCCGAGAAAAAGGTTGTGGGTCGAGGGCCCTCAATAGACTCAGGTAGGCCAACAATTCTTATGTTGTTTCGGCGGCTTCGCCCCTCCAAGTCTGAGTTTTTGGCTTTGAGCTTAGCGCAAGCCTCAGTTAGAGTGGAGCACGAATTCTCAAGGGCCTGAATGCGGTCCTCGGTCGAGTTGGCATTAGCCTCTAGGCTTTCAATTCTCTCACCAAAGTCAGTCACTGTGGCCTGCACGGCATCTAATTTGGTTTCGAGAGAGGCGAACGAGGACTTAAATTGACTGGAGAGGGCTGATGCTATGGACTGGCGATGTTCTTCCAGTAGCCTCGTCAGGGCTAGCATGTTAACCGG
The DNA here is from genome assembly GCF_963989245.1 of Nansenia antarctica. Lineage (NCBI taxonomy): Eukaryota > Metazoa > Chordata > Actinopteri > Argentiniformes > Microstomatidae > Nansenia > Nansenia antarctica. The sequence continues at coordinate 8,191,510 of NC_137684.1, forward strand.
GATGGCCTCGGTGAGTGTCTCGTCTTTTTCGACGTCTTCCTTCTGAAGTTTCTGCCTAGTTCCAGAAGCCATGGTGCTGGCTAAAAATAATAATTAGCGTCTGCCTTCGCTAACGGACGGAGATGTATTTAGGGTTGCAAAAGGTTGTAAACGATCAGGTCATGGGAGAGTGCGAGATATGCAACTACTCCATTCCTCTCTCCACCGGAAGTCCCCGGCGCTAGACTTCATGCACGTTTTGAAACACGAACGCGCCTCCGCGGTTTGCGCATGCGCGCCGACCCACTAGCGCCTAAGAACTTTTCAAACCACTTCTTAGCGCTAGGCGCAAAGTCAGATCGCATAATAGCAGGGGCGCCTAGCGCACTTCATTAACATATGAACACTCCCACAATGAGTAATATATGCACAGGAGTCTTACGTCTTATGTGTGGGCGCCTAGCGACACCTGCATAATAGCAGTAGCGCGTATGAAGCGCATAATAAGGGTGGCGGTAGGTCTTAACCTGGCGGTGCGTCTTAATTAAGACTTAAGACGGCAAGTTAAGAAGTGCATAATAGGGCCCCAAATGTGCATGGATCAAGGACTTCCTGTCTGACCGCCCCCAGAGGGTGCGGATGGGCTCCCACACCTCCACAGCCCTCAGACTCAGCACTGGGTCCCCCCAGGGCTGCGTGCTAAGCCCCATCCTCTACAACCTCTACACCTACGACTTCACCCCCGTCCACCCCAGCAACTCCATCGTAAAGTTTGCAGACGACACCACCGTGGTGGGCTGCATCTCGGGGGGGGGCGAGGCGGCGTACAGGGATGAGGTGGAGCAGCTGGGCAAGCTGTGCAAGGTTAACAACCTGCTGCTGAACCAGTCAAAGACCCAGGAAATCATCGTGGACTTCAGGAGGAAAAAATCTGAGGTCCAGCCCCTGCTCGTCGATGGAGGGAGCGTGGAGAGAGTCTCAACCCTCCGATTCCTGGGGGTGCACATACAGGATGACCTGTCCTGGAAGATCAACACAGCAGCCATCATCAAGAAGGTAAAACAGCGGCTCTACTTCCTGAGAGTCCTCAGGAAAGACCACATCGGACAGGAGATGCTTGTGACCTTCTACCGCTGCGCAGTGGAGAGCATCCTCACCTACTGCATCTGCGTGTGGTTCTCCAGCTGCACAGCCGCAGAGAGGAATGCGCTACAGAGAGTCGTGAGATCGGCCCAGAAGATCACCGGCGCCCCCCTCCCCTCTCTGGAAGAGCTGTACAACACACGCTGCCTCAGGAAGGCCTCCAAGATCTCCAGAGACCCATCCCACCCTGGGTACGAACACTTTGCTCGGCTGCCCTCGGACAGGCGGTTCAGGACCATGTTCGCAAGGACAAACAGACTGAAGCTCAGCTTCTACCCCAGGGCCATTCAGGCCCTGAACACAGCAAAGACCTAGGTTCTAGGCCCTGGACAATCTAGACAATTTGATGGCAGCTACTAGATTGAAATCAAGTGCAACACTGAAACACAACTGTGAACATTTCAAACCTGCAAACTGCGACACTTTAAATGAATGTGCAATAACACTATGTGCAATATGACAACCCTCGGGTACATAAGGTTCAGAGATAGGAAATGTTAGAATAGGTATACTAGCATAGCATAGAGTACAGCACAGTGTTTTATTTGTATAGCATAGTATAGTGGATAGTGTACATAGCCTTTATTTATGTAAACCAGCTCTTTTCCCTTCTTGTTTTTAGTTTTTTTTCTTCCTAGCACCAGGGGAGCCCCCCCTCCCAAATTTCGGTGTTTGGTACCTGTACTATATCAATGACAATAAAGACCATTCATTAAAATATCATCCCGCGGGCGAGAGAGAACTCATTCACGGGCCTGATCTGGCCCGCGGGCCTTGACTTTGACACATGTGAGTTACAGGGAGCCCCATGGCTGTTGGTTGGGTTTAAATTATATTTATGATAGACATATTTAATGTTAAGTTATCTATAAGAACTGTGATTGGTCCGCTTGGTAGCGTCACATTCCGACTCCCTCGTAAATGCGGAAGTCATGACAGAAATGTAATTTACTTTTTCTGTAATTACTTATTAATAAAGATTTGAAAATGTATGGTAACCATCTTATTATCTTAGTTTACTGTCATTTCAATGCATTATAGACATTTTCTTTACAACAAGCATAACAAAAATAAGTTTTTTGATCACTATTATGCCGCTATGAGTACACCGACCAACGCGACGCGTACGTAGCAACGTAGAACTATAAACTTGGAGACCCCTTACGTAGGCTACGGCATAGACGCGCGTAAATTCAACGCAGAAGCTTAAATCGACCTTAAGTGTTCACCATTCCGCTGACAAAGCCCCCTGTTTAAGAAGCTCCATGTCCACCAGTGAGTCGTTAAAAAGCCTGTTCAACTGTTCAACTGTTCAACTGGCACTCCAGGGCACATTTGTAATCATGGTGAAACTTCTAATTCACAATAGATTATCTGAGAGCAGCATTCATCAAAGCAGTCACCCTGCCGCATAATGACTATTTAACATAGCCAACTATCTCTCTCTCTCTATCTCCCTCTCCCACTCTCTCTCTGTTTTGGCATTTCCTTTCCTCCGTAAACACACACTAAATGAAGTGGCATTTACAAGAGACAGATTATCTGATCTCATATTCAGAAGGCACATGTTATGCTGTGTGTGTGTGTGTGTGTGTGTGTGTGTGTGTGTGGGGGGGGGGTGATAGGATGTGAGGTGAAGAACATCTAATTTATCCTGAATTAGTAACCGTGATTCCGAGATTACAGAGTCTAACGCCGCTTCTGAAGCCCTGACATAAACGTGGCATCTGTGTAAACATCAACAGATTTACCAGAGTAAAGTGTGTTCTTATCTCAGTGCGGAAAAAAGGGGAAAACATAGGAAACTTTGTTTATTCTGGCCTTCAAACCATAAACTGTTCATACAGAGGGAATACCGATATGTTATTCAAAGTTAAATACTAAATGGATTTTTTTTCTCCATTTTCTTTCCATTTCTATTCAACAGGGTTCCTAACCTGTGGCGTGCATACGCAGGGAAAGGGTTATTCTATCATTCACTTCCCTCGGCCCAATCACAAAGGAAACATACCATTCTGTGCCATGCGTCCCTACCCCCCCCAACTTGACACACACGCGCACACACACACACACACACACACACACACACACACACACACACACACACACACACACATCAGCATGTTTATTTAAAGTGGCATGTCTATTACAAACACATAGAAAATGGAACTAGGCACAGGAGTCAATAGAGACCAACGTGTGTGGACACGTGGAGAATTCTGCTCAATTGAACAAGACAAATCAAATCAAATCAGACTTTATTTATATAGCGCCTTTTGTGCCAAAATTGTAATTCAAGGTGTTTAACAATACAGTGAAAATACAACAATACAGTAAAACAATAAACAGTTATATGAGGAAATGATTAGTATACGAAATTAGGAGATATGGTAGATCGCAGAGACCAGTGTAGCACATAAAAGAGGGTCAATTTAAAACAAGATGGATTAAGAGAACGCAAAACTAAAAAAGGTGTTTTAAAATGTATTTTAAAGGTGTTTAACGATTGTGACGCCCTCAGCTCTTCTGGCAGCCTGTTCCAGAGGTAAATAGCGCCTCGCCGTAGGTCTTTGTCCTCACCCAGGGAACAACTAAGAGGCCAGTGCCAGAGGAGTGATCTAGAGCAGTGGTCTTCAACCGGGGGTCCGCGACCCCTAGGGGGTCCGCAGAGGTACTGCAGGGGGTCCGCCATTTTTTGTCATAATAATTGACATTTTTCACCAAAATAATCAGTGAGAATTACAAAATATAACAAAAATGATATTGAGTAAAGTACAAGCATTAATAGGCAATAATAAGCTACCTTTGACAAAAAACTATTTACAAAATAAATGATGCCCATGATTCTAGAGTCTCACATAACGTCAGCTGAAAAAGAAAAAAAACCACACCTGTCTAGCAAGCTAGGTGTTGGCTAAAACGCTGCAGTTCGGTCTTCATTGCGAAATTAACGTTAATTAATAACTAGCATAACGTTACTAATTTAGTTAGTTTGATAATAACAAACCCGCCTCTTTGCTTCTCTATGCGCCGCTATAACGCGCTCCTTTACCATTCCGAGGTCAGATGGCTTTCCCGTGGATCAGTATTGGCGCGCGTCTTTGAATTACATACAGCTATCCACGAGATTCTGCTACCGCGCGGAGCTGGCTGCGCATTTCAATGCATTTCCGCGGATTCCGCGGTGCCCTCGCCTGACGTGAAATGCGCAATTGTTGATCACTTGGAGGCTCTCGAAAGTCAATTTGAGAAGTACTTTTCTGAGACTAAGTCTTGGAGAAAGCACAAGACATGGATACGGTTTCCATGCAAAGACAATGCATCCGACGGCTCAAACCTGACCGCCGCTGAGGAAGATCAACTGATCGACCTAACCACAGACAGTACACACAAGAATGTGTACGAGTCACAGCCTCTCACCCAGTTCTCGATGAGCCTCTTGCCTTTTGCAACAACTTATCTTTGTGAAAGTGGATTCTCCTCCCTCACCTACCTGAAGAGCAAATACTGTTCCAGACAGCAGTCTGAGGATGACATGATGCTCTGCCTGACAACCTCCATCTCCCCCAGAATAGACAAGCTGTGTACCACCAACCAGGGCCAGTCATCTCACTGAGGTAGGCATACCTGGCTTCCTGAAGCTAAAAGTTTCATTGTTGAACAATAATAATAATAGAAAATATAAGCCTCATCAACAACAACAACAACAACAACAACAATAATAATAATAATAATAATAATAATAATAATAATAACCAATCATAATTATGCATGAACGTTTTATCAATCATAAACACATATAGGCTAATAACCCAGTATATTAGTAATAACCCAGTATATAAATAGGTGAATACGGTGAAAGAAAAGGTGAATGAAGTAAATATACAAGTTATTATAGGCTTTAAAATGTGAGACATTTAAAAATATATATTACATGTGGGGGTCCCTGTTCTGTTTGTCTCTCGTCCAAGGGGTCCTTGGGTTGAAAAGGTTGAAGACCCCTGATCTAGAGGGAGTGTACAGACATTAAAAGCATGTCTGACAAGTATTCAGGCGCTAGAACATTGAGTGATTTAAACACCATTAAAAGGATCTTAAAAAAACCTATTCTAAAACTGACCAACCAATGAAGGGCCTTTAGTATACGATAATACTTTGATGGCTGCTCATCCCTGGTTAATGTGATCACTCTATAACCGTTGCATTACTGATGTTTACATTACTACATTTGAACATACTCTATATTGCACATTGCACATGTCTCCTGATATACTTCCTTTTATACTTCTGCACATTAGATACTGTACATAAGCTACCACACTGTACATAGCTCATAACTGGATATAGCCCATAACTGTAAATACCTCTAAACTAAACTAATGTTTACAACACTCACTACCTCTGCACATACTGTATATTGCATAGTTACCTATCACTACCATTCTTGTTCTATTTATATCATGCCCTTATCACTATTTTCATTTTTGGTTGGATGCTAAACTGCATTTCGTTGTATAGTACTTGTACTCTGCGATGACAATAAAGTTGAATGTACATTTTAGGACAAGTGAGTCCTTCTGGTCTTGGTCAGTATACGTGCTGCTGCATTCTGAATGATCTGTAGCTTATTTATAGCTGATGGAGGTCAGTTCAATATTCAACTTGGCTCCATACAACCTCTTCCTGTCCCTTCGATTCTAGAATCTAGGGAGAGTTCTGTAGCATTCCAGTTCCATAGCATTCCAGTTCCATAGCATTCCAGTTCCATAGCATTCTCAGACTCTGACCTCGTCTCTGTGTGCCAGTCCTCCACAGAGAGGCCACTAGGCTCCTCCTGTCTTACACGAGGGAGGTTCTAGATGTTTCTATGGCCGACTGCACAGACTGACAAGCAGTGGCAGGACCCCTATCAATGCCAGTGGCACAATTCTGGGGCTCTGATGGAGTCAGAGGTGTCAGGGCTTCAACTGCCGAGGCTGACCCTGTCACGGCCTTGTCAATGACGGACATTCTCTAAGGGGGTACAGGCTTCAGTGTGTGTGTGGGGGGGGGGGGGTGTTGTTAGGGGGGGTGTTGTTGGCTGGTTGGTTGATGCTGAGGCTTCAGGAGTGGGGTTTGGTTGGTTGGTTGGTCTATGATGGCACAGCAAGAGAAGGACCCCCACCGTGCCGGAGATAACAAAGAAAGGAAAGATCCACCAACAAAATGTCCCCTCCAACAACCACTACCATGACAATCATCC
>NC_137684.1:8202873-8205373 GCF_963989245.1 Nansenia antarctica
ACCTGTTACACAGTTATCTGATGACTGTGTTTACCTGTTCATATGTGACGATTTTTAATCGCGTTGCACAGAAGTCGCAAACGGGAAAGTGTTGAAAAAAGCGTTAAAAGTTATGATGACTGTGTTTACCTGTTTACCTGATGACTGTTTACCTGTTTACCTGATGACTGTGTTTACCTGTTTACCTGATGACTGTTTACCTGTTTACCTGATGACTGTTTACCTGTTTACCTGATGACTGTTTACCTGTTTACCTGATGACTGTTTACCTGTTTACCTGATGACTGTGTTTACCTGTTTACCTGATGACTGTTTACCTGTTTACCTGATGACTGTTTACCTGTTTACCTGATGACTGTGTTTACCTGGGGGCCGTTCCACTATAGGTGGCTTAGTATATCGGCGATTGAAATAAATGCGGCGATCAGGCAACTCGGGATTGGAATTCAAGCCTCAGGTGATTCCTCGAACGAGGATCAGCCTTGTGTCATCAGTGGTCACAGAAGACAGGCTTACAAATCTTCGATATGGGCGCGTGCACGCAGACATAAAGAGCCCCGAAGAGTCGATCTGTCGAAATGAAGATACTCCACTCTGCAGGGGTCCTACATTTGCGCAGCATTCCGAATTATTGATTTTTATGAAGACGGAAAAATAAGATGTCAAATAGTGCAATACTGCTGCAATTAACAAGGCGAGGGAAATGGTTTGGCAAGAAATTGCTGACCGATTAAATGCGTAGGTCATACTATCCCTAGTTATTGTTATATGTTCATATTTTAATAAATGAATATTTACTACTGTGGTGATATCAGCAGCAGGCTAAAATCTTCTTATCGTCACGATGGCCTAGTGGTATTTACCGCTGCCATGGTATTTATTCGTCTTTTTAAGACGGTGGTTCGAATCCCTCTTCGAACACACTTTTTTATTGCATTTCGTTGTCTGAATCTAATCTAAAATCTAATCTAAAATATAGTAATAGTAAGTATATAGGCTATAAAATGATGGTGCAGGCTAATTTACAAGAACTGACACGATTACAATGGTGTTTGAAGCCTTTCTGAGTAAATGATGTTCTTAAACTAGACCCTGGATTTGGCATAGATCTTTTTTTTTTTACGATTACTGATGGATAGATGATTCACTTAGACAGATATATATATATATATATATATATATATATATATATATATATATATATATATATATATATGTTGTAAATCGATTTGCATGAAGGCTTCGGTTAAATGTAAAAAAATAATAATAATAACTTAAATCAAGTCTCGAACACGCAACCTTTGGAACTCTAGCCGGCTGCCTTTTTTAAAATCTTTTATTATAGCCTTAACCACTGCGCCAGCCAGACCGCTGTGATGACAGTAATGCAAGTTGAGACAATTACTTTTTTTTTTTTTTTTTTTTTACACTCTTTTATTTATTGATCTATCGATCTATCTATCACACTTTCAAAATATCAAGTTATCTATCACACAATCAAACTATCTATCGATCTATCACACTTTCAAAATATCAAATTATCTATCTATCACACAGTCAACCTATCCATCTATCAATCTCGTGTGAAGTGGGAACTAATATTTCCTAAAAGAGGAACTGTCGTTCGGGATGAAGTTTCCGCCTGTGAGCCTTTTTTGACGCGCGTCTTACTTTAGCCAGTGTTTTAGCCTGGTCGCGACCAGGCTAATTATATCTGACTCAGAAGGAGCTCAAACAAGCAGCGAATTATTTGAGCCACATTGATGGAACCGAACGCAAGCTAACATTATCGAGGCTTAGAACTTTATCGAGGCTTAGAAGATAATCGACCTTAGTGGAATGGGCCCCTGTTCATATGATGACTGTGTTTACCTGTTTACCTGATGACTGTGTTTACCTGTTCATATGATGACTGTGTTTACCTGTTCATATGATGACTGTTTACCTGTTTACCTGATGACTGTTTACCTGTTTACCTGATGACTGTTTACCTGTTTACCTGATGACTGTGTTTACCTGTTCATATGATGACTGTGTTTACCTGATGACTGTGTTTACCTGATGACTGTGTTTACCTGTTCATATGATGACTGTGTTTACCTGTTCATATGATGACTGTGTTTACCTGATGACTGTGTTTACCTGTTCATATGATGACTGTGTTTACCTGATGACTGTGTTTACCTGATGACTGTGTTTACCTGATGACTGTGTTTACCTGATGACTGTGTTTACCTGTTCATATGATGACTGTGTTTACCTTTTCATATGATGACTGTGTTTACCTGTTCATATGATGACTGTGTTTACTTGTTAATTTGGCCATTTAGCAGACGCTTTTATCCAAAGCGACTTACAATTACGAATTACAGGGACATTCCCCCTGGAGTAACTGAGGGCTAAGTGCCTTACCCAAGGGCACACTAGTAGTGGTGTGGCTTCAGGCGGGATTTGAACTCACAACCTTCCGATCACAAGTCCAACTCACTATCCACTAGAC
>NC_137684.1:8220373-8222873 GCF_963989245.1 Nansenia antarctica
ACGCACTCTGTAACTCAGTCCATTAACCAGTGTTACCGTTGCAGCTGACGTTGCTTGTGAGCGGGGGGCCTTGAAACTGTTATGGCCACTTCACTCGTTTACACGAGCCTAAAATAAAAGCATGTGCGTGGTTCAGTACTCACGTAACCTCGTGGGGAACTCGTAGGTAAACGAGGGGTTTGAAAGATGGTGTAAAAAGAGGCAGAGATGAGGGGGGATGGGGTCCAGCGCTCTCCCACGAGCGCAGGAGAATGATTGAAGTACACTGAAGCAAGATTCACTGGACGGTCTCGAGTTACCCCAGGCGATTGGAAACGGTCTCCTTGTCCACCGGAGAGCTTTCCTTTTGCTTGGTCTCTCGACTTCCAATTCTGAATTAACAGAATACACTGAGCTACAAAATCCAATAGCTATTTCGTTTTGATATAGCTAGAAACAATTGATCACTCAGCAAATGCTAGCAACATGCTAACGTAATTATGCTAAGCTAACCACTTGCCGCGATTAGCTATACAGTCAAATATAACATACTACAACGAGTAGATGTAGCTTATAAACAAACACCAGACATATGTATTTACCTCTGGTAGCTTCAATGTGCACCAACATCCAAAGGAATAACTGTTCGTTGATTCCCGAATTGTTATACACACAGCTTATACAGGTCTTACTTCACTCGACGATGTCCTCAATCATTCTGACACGTTACTTAGTGCAACCTATCGCTATTAGTACAAAGTCCCGCCCCCTCTATCTCAGCATACATTACAGTTGGCTAGCTCTTCCCGATGGACCAATGAAATAAAGAAATAGTATTTTAACCAATGAGCGAACTCACATTAGAGCTTGTAAACAAGTACACATTATAAACGTATAACAATGTTAATAACTGTGTACATAACCATGAAATGATGCTTATTTATTAAATGGACTTATTTATTTAACTTATGGACTTGTGGACTTGTGTTATGAAATGCTCATAGCTCACTTTAGTAGCTGGGCTACACAACTATATCTCAACTATACCTCCATCTGTATCTCAACTATACCTCAACTATACCTCCATCTGTATCTCAACTATACCTCAACTATACCTCCATCTGTATCTCAACTATACCTCAACTATACCTCCATCTGTATCTCAACTATACCTCCATCTGTATCTCAACTATACCTATAACTTAATTACATTTAAAATGTATACCTCAACTATACCTTCATCTGTATCTCAACTATACCTCCATCTGTATCTCAACTAGGGATGTCCCGATCCGATATTGATATTGCATATCGCTGCGATATTGGTCCTGAATGCTGGATCGCAGATCGCACCAGATAAAACATAGGCTGCGATCTGCGTGCCCGATCTGGCGTGTCACTCGTGATGACAACAGTAGTAGTCAGTGGTCACGAGCATGAGAGTTGGCTAGTAGCTACCTGTGTGTAATGAGTCTGACAATGTCATGATGCCAGCTGGTGAAATCATAAACCATTTGCTTAAGTAATTTTTCGGTTATTTACATAGTCTGAAACTACAGATGGTAAGCTTTCAAATGATGCGTCATACATTGAAATCGGAAAAAAATTAAAGACGACACGAATATTTGAATGTTGGTGCACCGAATGGCAATGCGACAGGAGATTCAGATTCAGATTCAGATTCAGATAACGTTTATTGCCACTATGCATTACACATATAGTAGTAGTAGTAGTTTTTTATTAACTACTAAGAAAGACAGAAAGAGAGAGAGAAAGAGAAAGAGAGAGGGACTGCTGTTTGTGCTCCCGGACCACACAGCGTTATTTGCATCGAGTTCGTTCCATCACGCCAACAACCACCGCACACAATACAAAGGCGCAATCAGGGACGTCAAAAGAGCCACCAACACAACAGAAGATAGAGAAAAAGGCTATTTCCAGTCTTATTGACTGGCTGGAGGGAATGAGATTAAGTGTAGGGGACAAAAGGAGGAAAGAGGAAAAATCTTTAAAACGTTTTTTTTTTTTGCCCGCCTCGCGTTGTATGGAATATAAATGCTAAGTCAGGGGAAAGAGAGAGAGTGCTTTTTAAAGACTAAACACTCTGAGGCGAAGGGAGAGGGAGAGAGAGGGAGAGAGAAGGACAGAGAGAAATAGAGAGAGAGGGAGAGAGATAGAGAGAGGGAGAGAGAGAGAAGGACAGAGAGAGATAGAGAGAGAGGGAGAGAGAGAGAGAGGACAGAGAGAGATAGAGAGAGAGGGAGAGAGAGAGAGAAGGACAGAGAGAGAGGGTGAGAGAGAGTGCAGAGAGAGGAGAGAGATAAAGAGAGGGAGAGAGAGAGGGAGAGGGAGAGAGAGGAAGAAAGAGAGTGAGAGAGAGAGTGATAGAGAGAGAGAGAGAGTGACAGAGAGAGAGAGAGTGACAGAGAGAGAGAGAGTGACACAGAGAGAGAGTGACAGAGAGAGAGAGAGTGACAGAGAGAGAGAGAGAGTGTCGCCCCTGCACTCCATTTCATTAACT
>NC_137684.1:8225373-8250373 GCF_963989245.1 Nansenia antarctica
GTGTGTGTGTGTGTGTGTGTGTGTGTGTGTGTGCGTGCGTATGCGTATGCGTGTGCGTGTGGATGTGGGTGTATGCGTACGTGTGAGTGTGTCTGTGTGTGTGTGTGTGTGTGTGTTTTAATTAAAGGTCCTGGTTGATTTAGTGCCGCCCTCAGAGACTGCTAGGGTCAGTATGATTGAGTTGAAACTGAGAGAAGAGGTCCACACACAGCCAAGAAGACCATTTTTCATTGGTCTAACGGCCAAGAAGACCATCTCTCATTGGTCTAATGAGACTGCTCTAGTCTCCAAGAGCTGTGTGTGTGTGCTTTCAAGCAACAAATCATCTGTCTGTGTGTGTGTGTGTGTGTGTGTGTGTGTGTGTGTGTGTGTGAGTGTGTGCACGTGTGGTTGTGCGTGTGCATGCATGTGTGTGTATTCACAAAGAAATGGTCGTTACCCTATGTAGTACGATGAAAATAAGTACCTGAGGTAAATTCGTCCCTAAACTGGTTACAACATAATATGAAAACACGATGCAGAGAGACTGAGTCCATTAGTACGTTAAATGGGTTATTAAACTTAAAGAGAAAGCGTACATTATATGACCATCTTTATATGACCATCTTTATATTATATATTATAACTGCTTTCACCGCAGTTTTCTGTGTTTTCACCAGCAGTAGTCTATTCCTGTTCAATTACCTAAGCTGTTTTATCACCTGTTAGTGAGTGTGTGTGTGTGTGTGTGTGTGTGTGTGTGTGTGTGTGTGTGTGTGTGTGTGTGCGTGTGTGTGTGTGTGTGTGTGTGTGTGTCTGTGCGTGTGTGTGTGTTGGGCAGCATTCAGGACAGACCGGCTGTTCCTCCTCTGACTCATCGCTGGCATCTGCATACGCTCCTATCAGCACTGACACACAATTAGCAGCTCAGGTCCATAAAGCCAGCAGGGCCTGTGTGTGTGTGTGTGTGTGTGTGTGTGTGTGTGTGTGTGTGTGTGTGTGTGTGTGTGTGTGTGTGTGTGTGTGTGTGTGTGTGTAGGAGATGAATTGGGATATTCTCCTCCCTACACACTCAATTAGCCTTTTTAAACTTAGGCATTAGATAAAGTGCATGTGTGTGTGTGTGTGTGTGTGTGTGTGTGTGTGTGTGTGTGTGTGTGTGTGTGTGTGTGTGTGCGTGCGTGTGTGTCTGCTTGTCCGGTCATGCCTGTATGTGTGAGTCTGAGAGAGAGACAGGGAGGGAGAGGAGAGACAGAGAGAGGAGAGAGAAGGGGGAGAGAGAGAGAGAGGAGGGGGGGGGGGGAGGGAAGGAGAGGAGAGAGAGAGGGAGAGGAGAGAGAGACGAGAGACAGGAGGGAGAGGAGAGAGAGACGAGAGCGAGGAGATAGAGAGGAAGGAGAGGAGAGAGAGAGGAGGGAGAGGAGAGAGAGAGGAGGGAGAGGAGAGAGAGAGGAGAGAGAGAGGAGGGAGAGAGAAAGAGGAGAGGGAGGACAGAGAGGAGAGAGAGAGCGAGAGACAGGGAGAGGAGAGAGAGTAGAGAGAGTAGAGAGAGGGAGAGGAGAGAGAGAGTAGAGAGGGAGAGGAGAGAGAGAGGAGGGAGAGTGAAAGAGGAGAGGGAGGACAGAGAGGAGAGAGAGAGTAGAGAGGGAGAGGAGAGAGAGAGGGATGACAGTGATAGAGTCTAAGGAATGCAATGGGATCAGAGGAGCAGCTGCTCTGCCCTGAATGCTGCTGCATCAGCCCCCCCCTGCCGCACACACACACACACACACACACACACACACACACACACGAACATACACACACACGAACATACACACACACACACACAGGCTGACAGGAGGGACTGCTGTATCAGCCCCCACACACACATACACGTAAACACACACACACACACACACACACACACATACAGTATACACACACACACACACACACACAGGCTGACAGGAGGGACTGCTGTATCAGCCCCCACACACACATACACGTAAACACACACACACACACACACACACACACCTGGATATGGCCTCGAGCTGAAACAAACAAACAACACCCAACTTACTGTTCTCTACCACAGTGGTTCCCAACCGGGGGTACGCGGACCCCTAGGGGTACGTGAGGGGATTGCAGGGGGTACGTGGAAAGATTTGGAATTATAATTTATTTCCCCTTCCAAAAAAAAAAATATATATACAAGTAATTTCATAAACCTGTTGTTAAAATGGTACGCTGCAACTTAAGTTCCTCCCCGACAGGTGAGGACTGTAACACAAGTGGTAGTCACGTCACATTTAAATCATGTTCACGATCATTTTCGCACGCAAGTCAGCTAGGCCTGTCAGTATACCGCAAAGACGACCAGCTACAGTAACGGTCAGATCAGAGGCAGATCAGACGGTTAGATCAGAGAAAAAAAAAAAAAAAGGACCCCGCTATTATTTGGAAACATATGTTTTGTGGGGATTTACATGTACATCGGCTGATCCACCACAGCCACAGTGCTTTTTCTGCGGCGAAGTCCTGGCTAATAATTCAATGAAGCCATCCCATTTACAGCGACACCAGAGCACCAAACACCTAGCAACTGTTGGTAAAACTGACGACTTTTTCAAGCGAAAACTGTCAGAGTTCAAGTCAAGTCAGGCTACACTGAAGAAAGCGGCGAGTGTGTCAAGCAAAGCACTGGAGGCGTCCTATGCTGTTTCATTACTGGTGGCTAAGTAAAAAAAAAAACATTCAATCGCCGAAGATCTGATTTTGCCTGCCGCTATGATTTTGGCTAAAACTATGCTGGACAAGAAAGCAGCTGACGCGCTCAAGTTGGTACCATTATCAAACAATACCGTCTCCCGTCGGATTGATGATATGTCCATAAATATTGTCGGACAAGTGGTGGATCAAATGAAGCAAGCAGGTCAGTTCGCTTTGCAATTAGATGAAATGACCGACGTTAGTGAGGAGGCTCAGCTGCTTTGTGCGTTAGAAAGTAGAGTCGGACATAAATGAGCATATCTTGTTTTGCAAGACGCTGCCAGAAAAGACAACTGGCGAGGAAATATTTCTGATTATTGACAGCTTCTTCAAAGACAACGATCTGGAGTGGAAATCCTGCAGTCACATCTGTACCGATGGAGCGGCAGCAATGACAGGTAAGGTGCGTGGGCTGCTTGGGCGTGTGATGAAGGTGAACCCCCAAATTAAGTGGATACACTGTATTATTCACCGGGAGGCACTCGCCAGCAAAAGGATGAGCCCCGAGTTAAGTGCAGTTATGGACGACGCAGTTAAGGTGATTAACTTCATTCAGTCCCGGCCAATGAACCACAGACTGTTTCAAACTCTTTGTCATGGCAGCGGGTCAGAGCATGAGCAGCTACTGCTTCACACAGACGTTCGCTGGCTGTCTCGAGGCAGTGTGTGTGTGTGTGTGTGTGTGATGAATGAATTAAACATTGAGGTGGCCAGGTGGCACATGTATTGGCCAATTAGCTCATGTAGTCTAATTTTGAATGGCAGTGTTTTGAAATGGCAAACATGTGACTTTATGTCAGATTGTTGTGTCTTAGGCAGAGAACCGTGTTTAGTGCATTTAAAAAGTGCCATTTTGAATAGCAAAATGTGTGTAAAGCAGAAAATGTGTTTAGAGTTTTGGAGACTCGAGAAGAGGTTTTGCTCTCTGTGTGTCAGTTTAAATAATTGTGCTATGCATGTCATTTTATTGTGTTAGCAATTGGAAAAAACTGTAATAGAACACATGTGCGGTGGACAGATACAGATACATATAGTTAAAAGTCCCAGTGCTGTTATACTGTATATCGGCACTCATGGAATGCCTCTTGTCCAATCAAATGACTTGGTCGGAACTAACTGTTGTATAATAAATGTTATATTTGCAAGTTAGTGTTTAATTGAACATTTTTGGAAATAATCAACACGCATGAGTGAGGGGGTACTTCTGGCATGGCAAAACAGCTCAAGGGGTACACAAGACAAAAAAGGTTGGGAACCACTGCTCTACCACACACACACACGCATGCACACACACATACACACGCACACACACACACACGTGTGCATGCGTGTGTGTGTGTGCATGCACGCGTGTTTGCATGTGTGTGTGTGTGTTGAATATCTCCTATTGTGCAGGTCCAACACATTCCTCTCACTCCTCTCTGAAGCCCATTACTGTGAGATCAGCCTGCTACCTGTGTGTGTGTGCGTGTGAGAGACTGTCCTCACAGAAGCACTTCCTGCTGTGCCTGCATTTAGCACAGTGAGGGGGGGAGGAGGGGGGGAGGAGAGGAGAGGGAGAGGAGAGAGGAGAGGAGAGGAAGGGAGAGGAGAGGAGAGGAGAGGAGAGGGAAGGAGGGAGGAGAGGAAGGGAGAGGAGAGGAGGAGAGGAGAGGAGAGGGAAGGAGGGAGAGGAGAGGAGAGGAGAGGAGAGGGAGAGGGAGAGGAGAGGAGAGGAGAGGAGAGGAGAGGAGAGGAAGGGAGAGGAGAGGAGAGAGGAGAGGAAGGGAGAGGAGAGGAGAGGAGAGGAGAAGGAGGGAGAGGAGAGGAGAGGAGAGGGAGAGGAGAGGAGAGGAGAGGGAGAGGGACAAGAGAGGAGAGGAGAGGAGAGGGAGGGGTGGGAGAGGAGAGGAGAGGGAGGGGTGGGAGAGGAGAAGAGAGAGAGAGGAGAGGAGAGAGGAAGGGAGAGGAGAGGAGAGAGAGAGAGAGAGGAGAGGAGAGAGGAGAGGAAGGGAGAGGAGAGGGAGGGAGAGAGAGGAGAGGAGAGGAGAGAGATAGAGGAGAGGGAGGGGGAGAGACACTGTGTACATACTGTAGGTAGCTACATCATCAAGTAATGACCAGACAACTCATCCTGTATACACACACACACACTCAACATGTTAATGTATACACTCACTCACACACACACACACACACACACACACACACACATAACAGATCACCTATCTCCTTCCAGCTGGTACCCAGTAGAGCTGGTCTACTTTAACATGTTAATATTCATGTCCAGGTTCTTCTCAGGTTAAATAGAGGACAAGCTAGGGGGAGGGAGGGAGGACTACCTCTCTGAACATGCTAAAGGCAGGCGTGTGTGTGTGTGTGTGTGTGTGTGTGTGTGTGTGTGTGTGTGCATGTATATATCTGTGTGTGTGGGGTGTGTATGTGTGTGTGCCAGGGTTTCCGTTAACCGGTAATTACCAGTCTTTGTCCGATAAAATCTGTTGAAGTCCGACATTTTTAAATCTCTTCGGTCAGAATGTCCGGTGAAAATAATTCCCTTTAAGCACAATTTGAATACAATTTGCTCAAATTAATTTGTCACATATTCTGATTCCTTCTACATTAAAAAAGACGAATATATAGGCTATATGTTTTCTTTTATTATTAATGTGTAGACTAGCCTACGCGATGAAGAAACAGCGGCAGGGTTGCCAGATGGGATTGACAATGTACAGCCTAACTAGTCCGCTAAATAACCGCTAAACCCAGTAGCCCATTCGGCGGTAACCCCCCCCCCCATCTGGCAACCCTGTCTCTCAACGGCGCGAGTAGTTTAGTCAGTTAATTTAGTTTGATCTAGTCTAAATAAAACCACTGCAGTGACCGGAGTCAAGGTTATTGTTCTGCGTGTTTTGGATGTGCTAGAGCACAGTGAATGACCACCGAGGGCCGTGAGATGCGGCTAGTAAAGGACGCTAGCGGCCATCTCAACCCCGTTCATTGATTGAGCCTGCCGTGCCCGTTCCAGCCCTGAGTCGGGAGAAGTACTACGGGAGTAGTGCGCTATTATCGACAACCTGGGCTACTGGTACCATTAATTAGGATTGATTAGGTTAGGTTGACAATACCACACTACATTTGAGTTTAGGGATATCAATGTTATATATTTGTGTATGTTTTATCTTTATGTATTAAATGTTATAATTGTTCCACATTTGAGACCTGTCTTCCCCCCACTCAGTTATTCAGTCGGTGTCCATCATTTTAGTTCAATTTAGTCTATCTATAGTGTTAGAGTTTAATTTGTGCCACTAAGTTGAAATGTGGGGTGTGTATCCCCCCGATACATCCTCCTCATTCTCATACTCCCGAGTCCGAGTAAGTATGATTTGACAGGCAGCTAGACTTAATGCCTTCTCTATCAGCGAGACGTGGTTATAGAAATGACGTTGTTTTATTGATAAAAAGGGTAAAACTGGAAAGAGAATATAGAAAACGTACATTACTGTCGTGAAACTATTTAACACACTTCAGTTAACGTAATGTGGAGTCCGTTCATTGATCGATGCAGTCTGTTCCGTTCTCAGTGTGGCGCGCGTTCATTTACATTTACATTTACATTTTTGGCATTTAGCAGACGCCTTATTCCAAAGCGACTTACAATCAATACATTTGAATACTAAGCATGTGAATCAGCAGTCCACTATTCGTTGCAGGAAGAGTACTCTAGCTCGGGCCCGGGGCCACTGATAGAAGGAAAAACCTTCTCCCTATTATCGCCTTCTACTAAAACTGTTTTTTTTATATTACTGGAGAAACTGAGAAACAGTACAAGGGGGGCAATAGAAGTTCTTAGGGACACAGTAGAGGGGAAAGCGGGTGTCTTTAGGAGACGTAGTGGTGAGGGTCAGAAGATGTCTCAGGAGGAGCAGTTAACACTAGAACAGCCGTGAGGTGTTAAACAGCACCAGTGAGTACAAAAAAAATTCTACCTTTGCACTCGATCACATTTCAGGACCCTCCTTTCATGACTTTTCCTAGATATGTGCGTTCTACCACCCAGCATTTTTACATTTTCAAAATCGAGTTAGTATAAAGCGTTTTAGCAGTATTTCTGTGTGTGTCTGTGTATTTGTGGCTGCTATCTTTTTCTCCAAGCCTGCAATTCTCTTTTATATCAGCAGAGGTAGCAAGGGGGCACACACTGTGCTCAAATTCAGGCTTCAGTGCTGAATGAGACACAGTGCATAAGACTGATATTTGTGTTTATATATAGGCTATAATAACAATCAAAATAAGATATGTATATGTGCAGACAGTTATGAAACTGTACAGTATGTCTCCCAATCAATGTTCGTTCAGACAATACAACCAAAGGCGTAAAAATACTGATGTTCTCATAATGTAATTATAGATATAGCTAAATTAGACTGTAGACTGCTATGGAGGTATATTGAAACCAATATATAGATTATATATATAGATTATATATACAACCTGATTGGATTAAATAAGATTCTGTTGTGATTGTGTTGACATTGTTGTGATTGCAAAATAAATCTTGGTTATGTAATGTGTAAAGAACATGATGACACGAATGCCTATTATGATGATATGCAAAAGGGACAATCTGTGTCTATGAATCTTGAACAATCACCGGTTGAATATGCTAATATAGGAACAGTGCCTAAAACCCCACTTCAAAAGGTTGTTATTCAAAGGCAGCATCCAAAGCCTACTAACACATTGCACAGTAAAAGAGAACATGATCAAATGTCAACAATGAATAATCAGTCAACAATGGATAATCTTATCAATCAAGACACCATGTCCAATATAGAGCAAAAACATGACATCGCTGATATCCTTCTTATGCGTTGTTTTTTTGATTTTGCATTCCTTGTTTCGTGGTAAACTAATCTCTTTCTGATCGTCCCGTTCACAAAAACCTAAGGTGCATAAGTCACGTAATTATGGTGAAATAAATGTTCGTTCAGACAATCACTGTATGGGACAACTCGTTTCTAAGTTACAAACTTCTGAGTTACAATCACTTGATTCAATTCATGAGCGAGCCAAGCGGGTTTCAAAGCTTACAAGCTTACAGCAGTCGATTGTCTGCTGATGTTAGGGCCGGCGTGAAGTTCACAACAAATAAACAGACTTTGTGAAGCTCATAACTATGATAACACAATATTGCAATATTTATTACTATTCTTTTTTTAATAATGATAATCAACTTTCATTCATTAGTAAAGCTCCCGCAGTCTCAATCAATCTCCTCTCCATATATAGCATTTAATCTGTTCCATAGTTCGTTCTCAGCTGACTCAAGCTTCATATCAGATTGCTCTAATAATTTCCCCACTTCTCTGCTCATAGGAACTTTATGCATTTTAGAGAAACATGCAGAGCATGTATTTGACAAATAAACGTGTAGGCTATGAACTAGTTTCTAAAGTGAGTTACAATCACTTGATGCAATGGTTGACGGGGAGGGTAATCTTATTGATCGTTTCCCATCAGCAAAACAATAGCTGCCAATTCATGAGCGAGCCAAGCGGGTTTCAAAGCTGCCAAGCAGGTTTCAACGCTTACAAGCTTACAGCAGTCGATTGTCTGCTGATGTTACGGGCACGGCCGGCGTGAAGTTCACGACAAATAAACAGACTTTATCACTGTGAAGCTCATAACTATGATAACACAATATTGCAATATTTATTACTATTCTTTTTTAATAATGATAATCAACTTTCATTCATTAGTAAAGCTCCCGCAGTCTCAATCAATCTCCTCTCCATATATAGCATTTAATCTGTTCCATAGTTCGTTCTCAGCTGACTCAAGCTTCATATCAGATTGCTCTAATAATTTCCCCACTTCTCTGCTCATAGGAACTTTATGCATTTTAGAGAAACATGCAGAGCATGTATTTGACAAATAAACGTGTAGGCTATGAACTAGTTTCTAAAGTGAGTTACAATCACTTGATGCAATGGTTGACGGGGGAGGGTAATCTTATTGATCGTTTCCCATCAGCAAAACAATAGCTGCCAATTCATGAGCGAGCCGAGCGGGTTTCAAAGCTGCCAAGCAGGTTTCAACGCTTACAAGCTTACAGCAGTCGATTGTCTGCTGATGTTACGGGCAGGGAGCGTGCTTATTCTGGCAGATTGTGAAATATTAAAACCAATAACATTCTGAATGATTTATCATTCTGTACTCTTTCTCTCCTTTCTTTCATGTATTTTCTTTTCTTTTTCTCAATTAGTAGTCTCCTAATCTCGCTACAGTTTGAGCGAGACTGTAACTGTCATTGTTTGAATGAATGAATGAATGGTCTTTATTTGTCATTGATATAGTACAGGTACCAAACAACGAAATTTGGGAGGGGGGGCTCGCCTGGTGCTAGGAAACTAGGTGCTAGGAACTGGTGCTATAACTGTGTTCATGTTATAATGTTTAGTGAACGAACAATTGTTGGTTGTGTGAAATGTGTACATCAAATAACATGATGTCGGCGATCTACTAGAACTGCGGGACGACTGCAATGTAGGCTACCATATCATACCGTTTTATATTGAAAAATATGATGGTAAATAAATACATGTGGGACCGATGTATGATGGCAGAGGTGTGGTGTGTATCAGTCAGTCTTGTTCCAGCGATAAGACATGCGCTCTGATCAATGAACAAAGAGATCGGGTTTCCCCCGCGGTGTGTTGCGTGTTCACGCTTCTTGCGTGACATCGCCCTCCAGCGATCTTTGTGCGTCAGTACACTCTTCTCTATGTTAAACTATCATAGTGCTGAAGCACACCTCATCGCGCTTGAATAAGGTCGCGATCCGCGGCGCTCCCAGTGTTAAGATGTAACCTGAAGAGATGGGTCTTCAGTCTACGACGGAAGATGGGTAGTGACTTTGCCGTTCTGACAGCCGTGGGGAGCTCATTCCACCAGCGGGGAGCCAGTGTTGTGAAGAGACGTGATCGGGCAACCCGACTGCTGTGTAGAGGAGGTGGGGCCAGTCGGCCAGCCGAGGTGGAGGAACGGAGTGAGCGGGCAGGGGTTTGGGGGGTTACCATTTCCTTCAGGTAGGGGGCTGTCCCTTTAGCTGCCTGGTATGCAAGCACCAGGGTCTTGAATCTGATGCGAGCTGCTATCGGGAGCCAGTGCAGGGTGCGAAGGAGAGGGGTGACATGCGAGTATTTGGGGAGGTTGAATACCAGCCGGGCAGCAGCATTCTGGATGAGCTGCGGAGGTCTAATGGCTGAAGCGGGGAGCCCAGCCAGGAGTACATTGCAGTAATCCAGGCGGGAGATGACCAGTGCCTGGGTCAAGAGTTGCGCTGCCTCTCTGGTAAGGAATGGTCGTATCCTTCTGATGTTGTAGAGGAGGAATCTGCAGGAGCGAGCCGTTGCTGCAATGTTCTCCGCACAGGATAGTCGGTTATCCAGGATCACTCCAAGGTTCTTGGCTGTCAGGGAGGGGGTTACAGTAGAGTTCTCCACTGTGATGGAGAAGTCTTGGAGAGGGCAGGCTTTCCCAGGGATGAAGAGGAGCTCGGTCTTGTTAAGATTGAGCTTGAGATGGTGGTCAGCCATCCAAGTTGAAATGTCAGCGAGACATGCTGAGATACGGGTTGCCACGTGTACATCAGACGGGGGGAAGGACAGGAAGAGTTGAGTGTCGTCTGCGTAGCTGTGGTAGGAGAGCCCTGGTATAGAGGGAGAAGAGTAGGGGCCCTAGGACGGAACCCTGGGGAACTCCAGTGGAGAGGGTTCGTGGAGAAGATAGCGATTCTCTCCAGGTCACCTGGTAGGAGCGGCCCGCCAGGTAGGAAGAAAACCAGGAGTGTGCGGTGCCAGAGATGCCCAGGTCTGAGAGGATGGAGAGAAGGATCTGGTGATTGACTGTGTCGAAGGCAGCAGACAGGTCAAGGAGAATGAGAACAGAGGAGAGGGAGGAAGCTTGGGCAGAGTGGAGGGCTTCCGTGACAGCAAGGAGCGCAGTCTCAGTGGAATGCCCAGCCTTGAAGCCGGATTGGTGGGGGTCTAAGTGATCCATCTTCCGGAGATAGTCAGTCAGTTGTTTAGATGCCGCGCGTTCAAGGGTTTTGGAAGGGAAGGAGAGAAGGGATACCGGTCTGTAATTGTGGACAGATGATGGGTCAAGGGTAGGTTTCTTGAGGAGAGGCTTGACTCTGGCTATTTTGAAGGCCGCTGGGACAGATCCAGTGGATAGGGAGGAGTTGATTAGGGTGGTACGGTAAGGAAGGATGTCGGCGGAAATGGATTGGAGAAGAGGGGAGGGGATGGGGTCAAGAGGGCATGTGGTTGCCCGCTTTGATGTGATAAGTGTGAGAATCTCATCGGGGGAGAGGGGGGAAAAATATGACAATCCAGAGATCGAGTGTCGAGGGGAGAGTTTGGAAGGGGTGTTAGCATTGTTAGTGGGAACAGTGTTAGCATTGTTAGTGGGAGGAGGGAGCGGTTGGGGGGAGAAAGGTGCTGCTGATGTCGTCCACCTTTTTTTCAAAGTAGGTGACAAAGTCATCGGCGGACAGGGAGGAAGGAGGAGGGGGAGGAGGTGGATTAAGGAGTGAAGAGAAAGTGGAGAACAGTTTTCTAGGATTAGAGGCAGAAGAATGTATTTTTGAATGATAGTAGGATGTTTTAGCAGCTGATGCCGAGGAGGCGTAGTTGGCAAGGAGAGAGTGATAGAGGTTAAGGTCATCAGAAAGGCCAGTTTTTCTCCATTTCCTCTCAGCTGCTCTGAGCTCTAGTCTGCAAGCATGTAGCGTTTCAGAGAGCCAGGGAGCTCGAGGAGAGGATCGAGCTGGCTTCAAGGTTAGTGGACAGAGGGTGTCGAAGGATGAGGTGAGAGCGGACAGGAGGGTTGAGGATGCCGCATCAGTGGATAGAAGGGAGAAGGATTCGACAGAGGGTAGGGAGGATAGGACAGAAGAAGAGAGGGCGCTGGGGGACAGGGTACGTAGGTTACGACGAGAGGGTCTTAAGTGGTTAGAGGCTGAGAGGGAAGAGGACGTTTTGAGGGGAAGGGAGAAGGATATTAAGTGGTGATCAGAAACTGGAAGAGGGGTAACGGTAAGGTTGGAAGTGTGGGAAGATCTGGTGAAGACAAGGTCGAGCTGATTGCCTGCCTTATGAGTCGGAGGAGAGGGGGACAGGGTAAGGCCGAAGGAGAGGAGAAGGTCAAGTACTCCAGATGAGAGAAGCTTCTCAGATTGGAAATTGAAGTCACCTAGTAGTACGAGCGGAGTGCCATCATCAGGGAAAGAGCTGAGAAGGCCATCCATCTCGCCTAGGAAGTCACCGAGTTGGCCTGGGGGGCGATAGATGACAACAATGTGGAGTTTGACCGGGGAGGAGACAAAAGCAGCATGAAATTCAAAGGAGGATGTAGACAAGTGTGCCAGGGGAAGGACAGTGTGTGACCACTTGGGCGAGATGAGGAGTCCTGTGCCTCCCCCTCGACCAGAGGGTCTAGGGGAATGAGAAAAGGAGTAGGCGGCAGAGAGGGCTGCCGGTGTAGCTGTGTTTTCTGGTGTGATCCAGGTTTCAGTGAGAGCAAGGAAATTGAGGGCCATAAGAGATGCATAAGCTGAGATAGCGTCAGCTTTCCGGACCGCCGACTGGCAATTCCAGAGACCGCCTGCGGCGATAAAGTCATGGTCAGTAGAAAGAGGTGGGTAGATGAGATTGGAAGGTTTGCGAGGGGGGATGTAGCATCTGGGTGTCCTCCTGAGTGTCAGAAGAACAGGGATAGGGAGAAAGCACATTGTGGCAAAAGTCTGTAGAGGGGAAGAGGGCTAAGGAACCAACAGAACTAGGACTAGCTAAGCGCACTCAGTAGACCGGAGTGACTTGAGAAGACAGCAGCAACACTACAAACAACTGGAAGAGAAGGTACTTAGTACCCTGGCTTCCGGCTTCCTCTCAGGCCTTCCTCGATGGACTCCCACAGATAGACTCCCGTCTTGTTGTCAAGAGTCTTAGTGTCAGGAGGCTGTCGCAGAGGCTGCCGCTCTCAGACAGGCCAGATATTAATGGAGACTCAGTAATTGCTAACAACTAGCAGGCTTGTAGGCGTTCAGCGCTGGACATAATGGCATAGCGCACATGCGAATCATGAAAGCCTATATATTATTATATGTATTATATAGCTCGCATCTAATCGTATCGGATGAGAAATAGACATTCTTCTTCTTCGGCGTATGGGCAGTGGCGTAGCGGACGGGCCCGCAAGCGACGCACCGCGGGGGGGCCCCAGCCACTAGGGGGCCCCCTAACATTGGATCCCAATTTTTTTTTTTTTTTTTTATAATTTAAAAAAATATAAAATAAAGAAAATAAGTGGCCCTTCATTGTGTCAACCTTAATTTTAATATATAGGCCTATATTTAAAAATATATACATAGTTAGCCGTATCCAATAGCAACATGACTTTGACGTCAAACGTAGGCAGCGAGACACAAGGAAAATGAGCAAGCGAAAATACAATACAAAGTACAATAAGCATTCTTTAGGTGGTGGTAGATTCTCTATTCGGACATTATAGCCGCTATATGTGGGACTGTCGGTCCGATATTGTAAAAAAATCAAATAAAAAATGTATGTTTACGGAAGTACATGTCTCAAGTATTATCTCGGCGGTTAGTCGAGTGAAAGAAAAACAACATACAGATGATAATTCACACAATATAATACCACGAAAGCGTACAGCACTAAACAATAACATTTATTTGGGCAGCATCATACTCAAACTCAGGCAGAAGGGCAGGGTCCGGCCAGGTTCACAGTCACAGGCTGTCAGTGCATCATACAGGTACATACTGTAATTCAGCATGGTTAGGCTATATATAGCTGTTTCTTTTTTCTTTTCTACTATTCTAATCTACTTCTGCTGTCTGCGTCTCCCTGGGTATTCCTAGACCAGATGGCAAACAGTAAAGAAATGCCACAATATACCAATATACGAGATGTCCAACAAAGGATTTGACTAACCCTGGCCAATATTATGCAACAAGTAGACTCTGATGCAGCGGAGACAGGGTTGCCAGATGGGCTGGTTTTTGGTGGATTTAGAAGTTTTTAGATTGGTTAGGTTGGCAATTCTCAATCCCATCTGGCAACCCTTAGCGGAGAGTCTACAGATATGTTTACAGATATCACACTGCTGTGCACACCACACTTTGTTAAAAGAAATAAAGCTTGTACTATTCTACTTATAATACATTCTACTGATGTAGTGTAGTCTACCATTTGGTTTTAGTTATAGGCTATTGCTCTCACTTGTTTGTACCTTTTGCTAAGTCAAGCATTTAGAATGTAGAGTGCATATTGCGAAATTTCGCAACGTCAATAATGCATCGGCCTCTAAAAAACGCAGTTGTTTTTTTTTTTTTTTTTTTTTTACTCCGTTGCGAAAGGGCCCCCGCCGCCACCTTGCGGGGGGGCCCCGGGATTTTGCGCTACGCCACTGCGTATGGGTAGTTGTTTTTCCTCTCCACTCCACCAGGCTCGGGGCCGAGGGGCTACCCTTTTACCATCCCGAGACCTGGTTGAGGGGCTCACCCGGGCTATATTTCTGGACACCCCTCCAGAAGCCACGTCATCGTCTCGTCATCTAATACCGACAGACCATGCATCCCGTTGGGTGGGTGGTACACCGGGCAATCCAGGATAATATGGTCTGCGGTTTGGTCCTCTGCACCACACTCGCACGACACATTTGGGGCCAAGCCCCATCTGTGCATTGATGAGCGGAAACGCCCGACGCCGGTCCGGAGACGATTGAGCCTCACCCAGGATAGCCTTGGCAAGTCCATCCCGAGGGGCTCAGGGCCGGCGACTGGGATGTGGTCGCGGAGTTTGGAGGTGTTAGCCTCCCACTCCGCGCGCCACATATAATCCGCCCATCCTGCCGCACTGATGTTGAGATCTCTGCATTGCTGCCTGAGATCCTGTGCGGCAGGCACAAATGGGTGTCTCGACTTGAGACGCCGGGAGGGCTCCGCTGTTATAGTCAGCCTATCATGGAGCAGATGGTTATTAAGCTCCACGGCCCGGCAGGCGAGACGTGCTGTGGCTCCCATGCGGCGGAGGCCTGCGGGCTGGATGCCTGCTAGGATGGGAAGGTTGTCCACGGGGGTAGGACGCAGGCATCCTGTCACAATGCGCAAGGCTTCATTTATAGGCGAGTCGATGAGGCGGGTGTGGGCACTGCGACACCATACTGGGGCGCAGTATTCACTAGTTGAATAAACGAGGGCTAGGGCTGCCGTGCGCAAGGTCCTTGCGCCGGCGCCCCAGCCCGAGCCAACCAGTCGCCTCATCAACGCCACATGAGCTGTTAACTTCTTGCGCAGTGACTCGAGGTGTCGGCGAAACGTGAGCGTCCTGTCCAATGTCACGCCGAGATAGATTGGCTCAGCGGAACATGGCAGGGGAGTTCCGTCTAAGCTCACGTTTAGCCTCCCTGTTGTTAAGGTGGAAGGCAGCCGACACCGTCTTTGCCTCGCTAAGCTTCAATCTCCATTTCCGGAAGTATGCCACTAGTGTCTGCATGTCCTGGCTCAGAATCCCCTCCACAGACTGCCAATTTCCAGCAGAGTACACCACTGCGAGGTCGTCTGCGTAGGCGTACGTCCGCGAGAGTGTGTTGGGCAGGTCATAGGTGTAGATATTATAGAGGAGGGGGGCCAGGACCGATCCCTGAGGGACGCCGTTCTTAAGGCGTCGAAGCCTGCTTAGCTGTCCGCGACCGGTGGTGAGGGTAAAGCTGCGGTTACGGATGAGCTCCATGATCATTCTGACCATGTGCCTGTCCGGCAGCAGGCGGAGCAGCTTGCAGGAGAGGCCGCGATGCCATACGGTATCGTAGGCAGCCGGCCTTCTTTTTTGCCGAAAAGCAATCCTCGATGTCTTGAGTCATAAGGGTGACTTGATCTACGGTCGACCTCCCGCGTCGGAACCCGGCCTGCTCACGTGGGAGCAGCGGGTCGACAATTGGTTCGATGCGGGCGTAGATGAGAAATAGACATTAAACGGCATATATAGGCTACACAACAGTAATCACCGCGACAAACAGCTATATTATATTTTAATATGATGACCGGAATATCTCACGTTTGTCCGGTAAATTGAAATCTTCCCGGACACGATGACCGGCGCCAATTTTTTCTAACGGAAACCCTGGTGTGTGCGTGTGTATATTTGTGTGTGTGTGTATATAATCTGTGTGTGTGTGTGTGTGGTGTGTATTAATAATAATCTGTGTATGTGTGCTTGTGTCTCTCTCTCTCTCTCTCTCTCTAAGCAGCCTTCGGGGATGAGCAAAAAAGTCAGACATGAAAGAGAGAGTGAGACATGAAAAATGTCCCTCTTTCTCTTAATCACTCCATCACCAACATACATATCAAGAAAAGAGAGATCTCTCATCACAGTTAACGATTACTCCTGCTGAGATACACGAGATACAATTTGGCCTTACGTCAAGAGAGTTTCAGAGGCCTGTAGGGTACGCAGCCGTGAAGAGAGGAGGATGTTGATTGGTTGAACTCCACCAATAGCGAGGGCACGGGCCAAATGGGATATCACACCGGCAGCATTGGGAGAGATACGGTTATTGATATACACAGCTTGCAAGCTTGAAATAGACAACAACAACAACACCAACTGCAACAACAACAACACCACACTGAAAGTCTTCAGTCAAACAGAGTCAGGGTCCAGCCCCCCCTCCATCTCTCTCTCTCTCTGTGTCAGGGTCCAGCCCCCCCTCCATATCTCTGTCTCTCTGGATCACACAGTCTAACAGAGTCAGGGTCCAGCCCCCCCTCCATCTCTCTGTCTCTCTGGATCACACAGTCAAACAGAGTCAGGGTCCAGCCCCCCCTCCATCTCTCTGTCTCTCTGGATCACACAGCTCCCGTGATGTTCCTGGCGGCGCTCCCTGTTAGCCGTTAGCCGTTAGCGGTGCTGTCTCTAGCGCAGCCAAGCTTGTGATGTCAGTGCCACAGCCAAGCTTGTGATGTCAGCGCCACAGACGTATCAAGGTTGGCTACGTGGTGACCCGTCATGCTAACGCTAGCACCCTCAGATCCGTTCAGCTCCTCTTCAGTCGCCAAAACCGCCAGCGGCCGTGGAGCGTGGGCGTCTGGGCCACATTTGATGCGAGTGGATGAAGGGTTAGGGTCCAGAGTGGATGAAGGGTTAGGGTTAGGGTCCAGAGTGGATGAAGGGTTAGGGTTAGGTTCCAGAGTGGATGAAGAGGGTAAAGATTCACTTATTTTGGATAAAAAATTTGACCCACGTCTCAATTGTTAGAAATTCTAATTCCCTCATGTCCTCTCCTCGCCTCCTCTCCTCTGCCCACCCACCTGCCTCCTTTCTTCCTAGGAGGAACCTAAATAATAATAATAATAATAATAATAATACATTAGACTTATATAGCGCTTTTCTAGACACTCAAAGACGCTTTACAAACTGAAAAGATTGAGTAGTAATAATAAAAAGAAACAACAAAGAAATAAAAGAAAGTATAGGGGTCTAATAAATGTTTAGATTACTAAATCTAAATCTAAGTGTCTTTGTAGGACAATCTAATCTGTATACTGCAATTACACCTAGATTTCGGGCGGAAAACCGGCGAACAAGCAACGGCAGCATCCTCTCTCAACCGGCATTTAAAAATAAAATAATGTTCTACTCCTCCAATGCGTTTTGAGTAGGAAGTGAGTGGAGGACAGGAGAGGATGTATTGATTTTATGTCTTTAGTCTTAGTCTTGGATTCTATTTTTGGTTTGCTGTATTTGTCCTGTCTTAGTCCTGTCTTTTTGTTTCCTTAAACGTGCAGTATTATGAATGATCTATGAATCTATGAATGATCTATTAAACGTGCAGTATTATGAATGATCTATGAATCTATGAATGATCTATGAATGATCTATGAATTATTCATTCATTCATTCATTCATTCATTCATTCATATTACTTCATCAGTTGTATTTACCAAATGTTATTTTTAAAAGATAAATGGAAAATTTCGATAAAAAGATTGTAAAAAAAAAAAAAAGGAGTGGAGAGGATGTAAAGGAATTGAGAAA
Source organism: Nansenia antarctica (assembly GCF_963989245.1). NCBI lineage: Eukaryota > Metazoa > Chordata > Actinopteri > Argentiniformes > Microstomatidae > Nansenia > Nansenia antarctica. The sequence continues at coordinate 8,243,217 of NC_137684.1, forward strand.
GGGCTGTTGTGTAACTACTACTACAACTACTACAAACTAATACCTTGTGGCAAATGTTTTCATGCTCATCTCGACACTGTGTTAAACTCCGATTTGAGATCAGATCCTGACCTTTTCTGACTGCAGCCAACATGCTAATATCAACATGCTAATGCCAACATGCTAATGCCAACATGCCAACGTGTTCATCTGAGAGCTTTAAAGAGAACACAGCCCCACACTGAGAGCCTGACAAGCTTGTCTGATCCACCGCACACACACACACACACACACACACACACACACACACACAAACACACACACACACACACACACACACACAGACACACACACACACGTACACACTCACAAACACACAAATATATACAGACACACACCCATGCACACACACACACACACAAATATATGTGACAGGGCATGGTTAAAAAGTCCGCAAGTAGGGCAAAATATTTTTTGGGTTTTTTCCAGATTATGAAAGGGTAGATTGTAAGCTTTAAAATGATGTGTCATACATTGAAATCTGAAACAAGTTGAAGAAGTCATGGATATTTGAATGTTGATACCCCCTGAACCACCGTACTGAGATAAGTCTTCAGAGACATTTCAAAGACATTTTTCACAGAGGTAATGGGTGGGAACAATAGCTGGTTAACTCCACCCTAATCACTCCCTCAAGACAACCACACCCTCAAGACAACCACTCCCCCATTACACTACCTGTCATTACCTACCTGTCATCTGTCAGTGGGGTTGTTGCAGGTCTGACACGTTTAAATAGCTAAACAATAATAATAATAATAATAATAATAATTCAAGATTCATGATTTCTTATTGCCATGTGTGCCAAAAATTTATTACATCCCATTACAAGTACAAGAGAGTAAAATGCATGGCAATGGGAAAAAATAGGCAAGATACAATTGAGCAATACAATAATAGAATGGTAAAAAAATGTTGTGTCCGTGTGCACATGCATTTATCATTATAGTCCATAAAGCATCTAGTGGGACTTCGGTGTAGTTCCTTCCCATTCCATCTGGGCATCAAAGCTGTAATAAAAAAAGAAGACAGTACATTTCAAATGATTGCCCACTGTTACCAACACCACTTTTAACGAAATAGCCTACTACTATCTTCATAAAATAGAATTGCTTATACAATGACAATGACAAATACCTGAGGTGCTGGTGACTCATCAAGGTGTCATCTCTCAGAACCTCTCACCTCGTCATTCTGTAACACAAATTTCAGGTCAGAGGTGTGGACACACTGCTAGTGTAGGTTTTCCATAGACTCAGTGTACTGTACTTGTACTGAAGTAGGCTAGTGAAATAATTTAAATTCACAGTATTATTCTACAGCAAATCTACATATCAATGAATTAATCATTATTTTTGATTCCACACAACATTATCATTCATTACAAAAGCATTTACTTTGTCTATAATCTATTACCAGGGCTGCCAAGTTTCACCAAAAGTTTGGAGTGAGATTTTTTGGCGGTGGAGCGACCCAAAACTGTGCACGTTTTGGCAGCGGCGGCCCCTCTCTCCCACCCAATTATTTGTGCTAGTTTCCTGCAATTTTACATGTTGTTCATAATAAACCAGCACAATAAATGAAAATAATGAACATTTTATAAAACAATAAAAAAAATCAGACAATATATCATATTTATGAAATCTTAATAAACAAATACAGTAGCCTACAGACTCTAAAAGAAAAATTGGCCCCAACAACAGGACTCAGCCCCTTGGTCAGCAGCAGAAAGACCCGTGGTCATCATCTTATATACAGTGCATTGCTCATAGATGGTTATCATGTTATACAGTACATACCAGGGTTTTTCCTGGGTCAGAATGAGGGCTTGGTGGGTGATTTTGTGCGCACACAGCGCGCCCATTTTTTTTTTGAGGGACCCCCAATTGTTGTATTTGTATTGTAAATTGTAATTATTAATTATTATTATTATTAATGTACCTGGTTATGTTACAGTAGAGAAACAAAAAACTGTTACCAAAACTGAGTATTTACTAGCTAAGATTGGCAAAAGATTTGCGTGGTGCAACCGAAATTAGTAAACAACTAGTTTGAAACTAGCTAGTAACAACTAGGGGTTTAGTAACTACTAAATGCCTGCATTTAGTAATGACTTACGCCATATTGGTGCAACCCAGTCCAGTAGGCTACCAGATACGATGTTGTAATGTATGCACATATTTTGCTACCACGGTTGCCTGACGGAATTGACAATGTCCAGCCCAACCGGTCTAAAAGCTGCCGAATCCACCCGTCCAGTACCAAAAGTAGCCCAATCTGGCAACACTACTTGCTACGTTCTTGCAGCTCGCGCGAACACAGGTTCTTCCATCAGCGCTCGCCTGCCGCTTCGATTGCAGACTCAAGTTAATGCGCGTGCAGAAAGATGCCACGAAACTCATGTCCGGTAGCTTTCTTTCAAGGAATTTGAAAAATAAAAGTCCCGTAAAACAATTGTTATTTCTCGCCGTGAGAAATAGAGATGCGGCGTGAGAGCGTGAAAACTGGTTGAAATGCGTGAGTCTCACGGCGATTGCGTGAGACTTGGCAGCTCTGTCTATTACATCTCTAACAAAGCTAGCTAGCTAGCTAACAAGCTAACACTTGTTTGGCTAGCTGGTACACACAAACACACTAAAATGGTGCATGAAACATACTGTACAGTATGTTGCATGTTAAGTAGGTCTCCAAGAAATGTATTTATTCATTATGTTTTATCTTTGACAACCTATTTCTTCCTCCCTCCATCTCATTAGTTTTGGAGAGGGGTGGCATAATTGTGGTGAGCAGTTTCAGTGGTCTGATAACTGATGCTAACAACGGGGCTATCTACCTTACTCACAAAACAACAAATAACTGTTTGGCTATCCTAAGTAAACAACACAAAATCCTAGTAAACAACACATGTAACTCACTAAAACTTACCCAAGAACACAGCAGAAGTTCTGTCTGCAGACGACTGTCCCAAGAATAGTGAACTGATGTGGAGATCAGGGTTTCCGTTAGAAAAAAATCGTGCCGGTCAACGTGTCCGGGAAGATTTCAATGTGTCAGACAAACGGGAGAAATTCCGGTCATCATATTAGAATATAATATAGGTGTTTGTCGCGGTGATTAGCTGTTGTGTAGCGGCTGTAGCCTATATAGGCCTATGCCATTTAATGTCTATTTCTCATCCGATACGATTAGATCGCGAACTATATAATAATATAGGCTCTCATGATTCGCATGCGCTACTATGGCATATGTCCAGGGCTGCACGCGCGCCACACTGGGCAGCCTAGTCACCTTTGCTACTTTGAATTACGACTGTAGGCTACTTTAAGATGTTTATTTCAATTGCATTAATGGGATTTGAGTATGTAATTGGTCATTTTAAGTATGCCTAGTTTAGCTTTTGACGGATATTTGAACGGACTGCATCGATCGATCAATAAACGGACTCCACATTACGTTAACTGAAGTGTGTTAAATAGTTTCACGACAGTAATGTAAGTTTTTTATATTCTCTTTCCAGTTTTACCCTTTTTATCAATAAAACAACGTCAATTCTATAACCACGTCTCGCTGATTGGGAAGGCATTGAGTCTAGCTGCCTGTCAAATCATACTTACTCGGACTCGGGAGTATGAGAATGGGGAGGATGTATCGGGGGGATACACACCCGTGGACTATTTCAATTTAGTGGCACAAATTCAACTCTAACACTATAGATAGACTAAATTGAACTAAAATGATGGACACCGACTGAATAACTGAGTGGGGGGAAGACAGGTCTCAAATGTGGAACAATTCTAACATTTAATACATAAAGATAAAACATACACAAATATATAACATTGATATCCCTAAACTCAAATGTAGTGTGGTATTGTCAACCTAATCTAATCAATCCTAATCTAATGGTGGGGATGTTATACTCTGAATCTCCCGACTCAGGGCTGGAACGGGCACGGCAGGCTCAATCAATGAACAGGGTTGAGATGGCTACTAGCGTCCTTTACTAGCCGCATCTCACGGCCCTCGGTGGTCATTCACTGTGCTCTAGCACATCCAAAACACGCAGAACAATAACCTTGACTCCGGTCACTGCAGTGGTTTTATTTAGACTAAACTAAATTAACTGACGAAACTACTCGCGCCGTTGAGAGACAGGGTTGCCAGATTGGCGTTACCGCCAAATGGGCTACTGGGTTTAGCGGTTATTTTCACCGGACATTATGACCGAAGAGGTTTAAATATGTCGGACTTCAACAGATTTTATCGGACAAAGACCGGTAATTACCGGTTAACGGAAACCCAGGTGGAGATCAATGTCTGAAATTCCGTTGTCATCTGTCATCGTCAGATTCGGAGTTCGGAGTTCCCGTTATGTATAGTCCGTCCAGTATGAAGGAGTTCATTAATTGCCCACTGTCGATATTTCTGACTGCTTTTGAAATTCTGTTGATAGCGTTAGCGAGAGGTTCAGCTCCATCTTGTAAATTTGTCAACAGGTCCAGACGCACACACGTGGCTCCTTACATAGAGCTGGGGTGGGCGTGGCTACACACACTGCCACACTAATACGAATAATACCCCCCACCCGACTTTGCTAACTAAATGTAGGTATTTAGTGAATGTAAAACTGTTGGATATGATATCGAGTGGGTTCTTCATCGCTTCGTTTGTCGTCCTATGCCAAAAAACGGAAAACACATTTTTTCACAACAAGACTTGTTTGGCTCGATTGTGAGGTTTCACAATTGCCGAGATGGGGACCTATTAATCAAACCCTGTCACATATACAGACAAACAAGCATGCACATACACACACACACACACACACACACACACACCTACATATGCACAGATACACACAAAAGAATTACACGTACACACATTCCAAAAGAGACATACACAAACAGAGAGAGAGAGGATTTCACAGTCTGTCTGTCTCGCTACTAAATGACGTCTCTGAGAAAGAGAGAGAGAGAGAGAGAGAGAGAGAGAGAGAGAGAGAGAGAGAGAGAGAGAGAGAGAGAGAGAGAGAGCTCTCTGCCTTTGTGAGGCCAGACTGGGAACCAGCGAGAAGCCGGGAAACCATGACAACCAGACAACCAGTGCTTGGCAACGGACCCAGCTCTTCTCACAGCGTCGGAGAGAAAGAGGGGGAGCCAGACAGCCAGCTCTGAGGGTTAAACTGAGAGGAGGGAGAGAGGGAGGGAGGGAGAGAGGGAAGGGGTCTTACGGGCAGAGCCAGGGAGCCGTGATTAAGCCCACTGCCAAGTGCACAGACGTTTAATATTGGATGTCTTAAACGCCCCCCCATTGCCAAAGACATGCAGCCTACCAGCTAGCAGCTACTACAGCACGCGAGGACTGCTCGCCTGACTGACTGACTGGCTGGCTGGCTGATTGTTTGGCTTGCTGGCTGGTTGATTGGCTGACTGATTGATTGACTGGCTGGAGTGTTGACTGGCTGGCTGGCTGACTGACTGGTTGACTGACTGGCTGGTGAATTGACTAACTGACTGGCTGGCTGACCGACTGACCGACTGACTGACTGACTGACTGACTGGCTGACCGACTGACTGGCTGGTTGACTGGCAGGCTCAAGCTGACAGATTGAATCTGGGGACAGAGATGTCTAGTATTGTCACACAGCAGCCATATTTTATTGAGGCAACAGAGCATAGTCCTAAATAAACGTAGCAATTTGTGTCGCAAGGGAGCGGAGAAATAGCATGTTTCTGTTTCCCCGGCTGTGTCCAAAGAGTGGTACCGTGAAATTCAAAATAACACAGGGTGATAACAGAAAAACACCACAGCAGCCAGAGAGAGAAAGGGTGTGTGTGTGTGTGTGTGTGTGTGTGTGTGTGTGTGTGTGTGTGTGTGTGTGTGTGTGTATATGTGTGTGTGTGTGTGTGTGTGTGTGTGTGTGTGTGTGTGTGAGATTGAGGTAAAATGGAGTGTGGCGGCCTGCTGTCCTCTCCTGATTCTCCAGGTGAGAAGAACACAGTCTGGACGTGCAGCGTTAACGCCCAAATACGACAAGATGGGGCCTGTCCACACAGACACACACACACACACACACAGTTAGGTCCATATATATTTGGACACAGACAGAACTTTGGTTATTTTAGCTGTTTACCAAAACATCTTCAAGTTACAGTTATATAATGAATATGGGCTTAAAGTGACTCTCAGCTTTAGGGTAAGGGTATTCACATCCAAATTGAAGGAAGGGTTTAGGAATTACAGCTCTTTATATGGAGCTCCATCTTTTTCAAGGGACCAAAAGTAATTGGACAATTGACTCAAAAGCTGTTTCATGGGCCAGTGTGGGCTACTCTGTTTTTTTACTGCTCCTATGGTGAGTTACTTATTTTCTATATTTTTATTTATAATGTAAAATGTGTTTTTAAGTTAAACAATTTAGGCTACTCACTGCCTTGTTTAAGAGGATTGTTATCTGACTGTAGTGTCTAGTTTGAATGTGAATGAATGAATGTGTGCAATAGCAATACAAATACAGTTTTTTTCCCCGAGGAAAACATGCTTGTTATTTCTGCCCTAGTTTTTTTTTTTTTTTTTTTATGAAAAAAAAGCTTATCGATTAATCGATAATTGATCGTTAATTCTTGCGATTATCGAAAAAGAAATTTTGATCGTTTGCCCAGCCCTAATCGTGAGGAACGTCTAACTCCGTTTTTATAACATCACAGCATGCTGAGAGAACATGGACATGCTAAAAACACATAACTACACATAATTAGATAAACACACAGCTCTTGCTTTTGAACACGTCCTAAAATGAGAGTATGTTTACAAGTCATTATCACTTACCGGTAGCCTGCGGCAAACAAGAACAGTCAATCCAATCGACAGATTATAAGTATTTAGTGATCGTTAAATACATAGTGATAGTTTTTTTATTATGGACTGGGTACTTTAAAACTTCAAGTTGCCTGTTATGAAAAAAAACGAAAACCAGATATTGTTGACACCCCTGCGACTGGTTTATGGTTTCACCAGGGGGCGTCTCTAGGCTACACTTTTAAAAAAGGGTCCTATAATTGATTTGCCATTTGTAAGAGAAGATAAATAGAATAAAAACCTGAAGGCACTAAAACTAG
>NC_137684.1:8255373-8262873 GCF_963989245.1 Nansenia antarctica
CTCCTCCTCCTCCTCCACCCCCTACTTCTCCTCCTCCTCCACCCCATTCATCCTTCTTCTCCTCCTTCTTCTTTACTCCTGCCCATTACTTTTTCTCCTGCTTCCAACACATCAACTTCAAGAACTGACTGTCCACTTGCTGCCTTATACATCCCACCCCTTAACAGGTGCCATGGTAACAAGATAATCAATGTTATTTACTTCACCTGTCAGTGGTCATACAGTGGTCCTGTGTGTGTGCATGCGTGTGTGTGTGTGTGTGTGTGTGTGTGTGTGTGTGTGTGTGTGTGTGTGTGTGTGGTAATGTTTTGGCTCCTCGGTGTGTACAGTATTGTTAAGTTTGCTCAGCCTAGATAACGGAACAATACGCTAGATAACTGAACTGTCAGGGGTCAGTTTGGGTCAAACCACTGTGAAATCCACCATGAATACAATCTGCATACAATCTGTAACTGCTGTCCTTCGAAGTACCGGAATATTCTGGGATGCAACAAAGCAATGGCCTCAGACGAAAAACATGGTTTCAATGAGAGAGAGAGAGGGGGGGGGGGGGGGGGGGGGGAGGTGAGAGGAGAGGAGAGGAGGGGGAGAGGGAGAGAGAGACAGAGAGAGAGGGAGTGAGTGAGAGAGAGAGACAGAGAGTGAGTGAGAGAAGGGGAGAGAGAGGGAGAGAGAGAGAGGGAGGGAGGGAGAGACAGACAGAGAGTGAGTGAGAGAGAGAAAGAGAGAGGGAGTGAGTGAGAGACAGAAAGAGAGAGAGAGAGTGAGTGAGTTATATATCTTAATAACTGTTCTCCAAGTTGGCAGGTTACCATAGCAAAGTGCCATCAATTAGTCCTCCTCAAAGGCTGGTGAAGCTTCTAGAGAACATTACATGAGAGAATCGACCAATCAGAAGGCCATTAAAAAAGAGAACGGACCAATCAAGAGGCCATTATACAGCCTGGACAAAATGGACTTGATGTCACTGTCATGAGAATGGAGAATTATAGTTATAACCCATGCTCCATCATACATACACACACACACACACACACACGCACACACGCACACACACACGCACACACGCACGCACGCACGCACGCACACACACAAACACACCACAAGACTGACATGGAAGCGAAATCCAACTCCCAGACACAATGCCAGCATGACTCCCTCACTCGAGCACAACAACTGTATCAGTTGGGCTTCAAATGGCCTGCATGCTTCTGTGGCCTCAGCCCCAATCAGAAGCCAGTCAAGCAGGAAGTCAGCGTCTATAGACCCCCTCAGGCCCCAGTGGCCACCTGACAAAGAGAGAGGAGATAGAGCCTGGGGAAACTGGGGAGGCACGGAGCCGGAATGGCTGTGTGCTCAGAAGACAGAAAAGCAATAACAAAAAAAACACACAAAAAAGTGGAGATGTCACCGGCTTCTAGTTTTCTACCATGGAGGGTTGTTGATATCTCAGGCGGAGAGAGACAGAGAGAGAGAGGGGGGGGGGGGGGGGTAGAGAGAGACAGAGAGAGAGAGAGAGAGAGAGAGAGAGAGAAAGAGAGCAATGTCGAAAGGCTACCATATCTACTGGGTGAGGTACAGCAATGTGCAAACACAGCAGCAAGATTTGTTAGCTGCTGCGTTAGAAAAAGGACATCAAATGGGATAAAAACCACCATAAGAATTTAAATTATTTCTTTATTTATTCTAGTATCATTGTATGTACATTACATTCTTTTTGTTTTTATCTTCACACTTCACACGCTTTGGCAATGTAAATTAGGGATGCACGATATGCATTTTTTCCAACCGATACCGATAACCGATGTTTACCCGCTTCTCGTGGCCGATAACCGATATGATAACCGATATGAGAAACAGATATAATTTCACAGTTGATAACCTGTAGTTCATGCACACCTGAAGGTAAGAAAGGCTATGTAGTGAGCAAAGATTGATGATTTAATATTCCATAGTGATCTCACCAAATCTAACTTACATCACCAGGGCTTTAAGTGGGAAAAAATCCTGTGCCTGAAACTTCTTGGGGAGGGGTGTCACAGACTGAGATATTGGGAGAGCGGGTACAGAAGACAGCTTCTTGTCTCAATGTTTAAATGCATTAATACTATTTTATAGTCAATACAAAATATATTTCTCAATGTTAAAATGCATTAATACTGTTTTATACTAAATACAAAATAAAATAATATATTTGATGTCTTTAAAAGAACAAACTGATTGCATCACTTATTAAGCCACTATCACTATAATAATAGATCAATAGATCTACATCAAGTAGAATACTGATGACTAGTGACCAGTCAAGACCATTGGACTCCAGGATATCTTTGAGCTCCTGCATGAGGGCTGATGAGTTGGCGATGTTTACTTTCCTGCTGACTAGGTGTTGTGTTGTTGTTGGGGGGTAGTGGTGGTCTAGTGGATAGTGAGTTGGACTTGGGATCGGAAGGTTGTGAGTTCAAATCCCGCCTGAAGCCACACCACTACTAGTGTGCCCTTGGGTAAGGCACTTAGCCCTCAGTTACTCCAGGGGGAATGTCCCTGTAATTCGTAATTGTAAGTCGCTTTGGATAAAAGCGTCTGCTAAATGGCAAAATTATTATTAATTTGTTACTTTGGCCAGATCATCATAAAAAAATCGAACAAGGACATTGAGGATTTTGTCCATGTTAAGATTAGTAGCTTCGTCGATATTAATTGAAAACGTTGCTTTTTTAAGCTTTTCACACAGCCATTTTTTCAATTCCGGGACAAAGGCCATGTGTGTTTAAATAGCTGGCGTGCTGATTGGAAACGGACAGCTTTGTCAGTGCATTTTTGTCTTCTGATAGCTTCTTGCACAAATCGACGAGTGGCTGAGCCATTGTGAAAGACAGATCATGTTCAGCTATAAACGCGCACACTCGGATCTTTTGCTCGCAAACACGGTCGGCCATTGAAGATGAAGTGGTAGGCTACCTGTAGCCGTCGCTCCCGGCAAGGTTGTTGTATGAGCAAGGTTTAAGAAACTTGGCTTCCATTTTAATAGACTCTTACTAAAGTTAGCGAGATAGCGGGCTGCTAAAAGCGAACGTCTCTACAAGCTAACATTACACTCATTCAAACTTCTTAAGGCCCGCCCCACTACTGTGCCTCCGATTGGCTAGAAGTCGTTGGTTGGCTTGAGCAATGTGATACCATTGGTAGGCGGAACTGTCTCTTTGCTGAAGATGACTCTTTAAATTACGATGTAAAGAAATAGCATGTGATTTTATTTTATTTTATTGCTCAAAATTCCCCCGCGCCGGAAATCCGGCACCGTGCCGGAGAACTTTAAGCCCTGCATCACTCTTCAAATGTTCATTTATTTTAAAAAAAGGAAATACATTTCAACATTGTTGAAAATCACATCACACTCGCTAGTCAAGCCAAACTATTGCAATGCATGGATTGGGTGAGTAATCCCCACTGCTACCTAGTTAACTAGAACACTACTTTACCTTGTTACCTAGTTAACTAGAACACTACTTTACATTGTTAGCGGGCTCACAAAACAAGCTGTGTTAGTTGACTAGCGACGTGTCATTCATTTTCAACAACGCTTAGCTCGCGCTTTTTTATTTTGAAATCGCGAAAACGAAAACAGAAGTCAATGTCGGAATGAGCCTCTCCTTGTTGTTCAGAGAACAGATGCCAAATTACCGACAAGTTTGCTGTAATAATATGATTTGGCAGTAGAAAGCCATTAGTCAATAGCTCGTCTCATTCACAGAACAGCATGGGTTGCCTGCACTGTTTGATTGCGTATTTTAGAGCAGACTACAGAGATGGTGAACATTAGCACTAGCTAACATTGGCTATCTATTTACCTTAGCTTACCGTTAATTGACTGCATGGCTGTACGCAGGCGCAGCATCATGAGCGCGACAACCGGAACCGGAAATATTTCCGGCTTCATATTATCGGCTCTATATCGGCTAAAATGTTATAAAACCGATTTAGTAACATTAATTTCCCAATATCGGGCCGATAGATATCGGCGCCGATAATATCGTGCATCCCTAATGTAAATGTATGTTTCCCATGCCAATAAAGCCCTTTAAAATTGAATTGAGAGAGAGAGAAAGAGAGAGAGAGAGAGAGAGAGGGGGGGAGAGACAGAGAGAGAAAGAGAGAGACAGAGGGAGAGAGGTGGCAGTAGAGAGAGACAGAGAAAGAGAGAGAGAGAGAGAGAGAGGAGGGAGAGAGGAGTGAGAGAGAGGAGAGGGAGGGAGGGAGAGAGAGAGAGAGAGAGGGGGGGGGTGGTAGAGAGAGAGAGAAAAAGACAGAAGGAGACTCTTCAAACTATTCCCCAGGTGGCCTCCCTCCACCAGCCTCCACCAGCCTCCACCAGCCTCCACTGGCCTACCTCCACCAGCCTACACCAGCCTCCACCGGCCTACCTCCACCAGCCTCCACTGGCCTACCTCCACCAGCCTCCACCAGCCTCCACTGGCCTACCTCCACCAGCCTCCACCAGCCTCCACCAGCCTCCACCGGCCTACCTCCACCAGCCTCCACTGGCCTACCTCCACCAGCCTACCTCCATCAGCCTCCATCAGCCTACCTCCACCAGCCTCCACTGGCCTAACTCCATCAGCCTCCATCAGCCTACCTCCACCAGCCTCCACTGGCCTAACTCCATCAGCCTCCATCAGCCTCCACCAGCCTCCATCAGCCTACCTCCACCAGCCTCCACCAGCCTACCTCCACCAGCCTCCACCGGCCTACCTCCACCAGCCTCCATCAGCCTACCTCCACCAGCCTCCACTGGCCTCCCTCCACTGCGGTGTACTCTAGCTGAGCTAAGCTAAAGCAGACCTGCGATCCCCGCTAAGCCACGTGAGTGTGTGAGTGACAGCCGTGTGGAGGATTAGAGCAAGATGCAGGGCCTGCAGGAATGTGTACCGTCCTGTGTGTGCATGTGTTTGCATGGTGCGTGCCTGTGCGTGTGCGTGTGCTGTGTGTGTGTATGTGTGTGTGTGCGTGTGTGTGTGTGTGTGTGTGTGTGTGTGTGTGTGTGTGCGAGCGTGCGTGCGTGCGTATGCGTGTGCAGAGCCAGGGACCTAATCACTTAATGAACACAACACATAAACATGGCCTGGTTCTGGAGGAGCGGTCAGGCAGATCAACCCTGGGAAACATCCGCTGCCTCCTCTATTAATACCAGCCTCTAAGGCCCGCGCTCTATGGTCAGGAGAGACCAGCTCATTGTACAGGACAGCCGCCACTCTCACCACAGGACCCCCCCATTAGGCAAAGCCCAGCGGCAAGCATGCATGGGCAGATTAACGTTGGGGTTAATAACAGGGGAACAGGATATCACTGTCGTTTATCTGGGATGAGGGGGGAGCCAACCTGGGGTGGGTACACACATGCATACGGATGCTCTATGACGGTGCAAACACACACACATACGCACACACACTCTCACGCGCACACACACACGCGCGCACACACACACACACACACACACACACACACACACACACACACACGCCACACTTGCAATTCTCACACACACATGCTCTCTCCCCTCCACTGTCTTTCTCTCTCTCTCCTTCACTTTTCGAGACACACCAAAACGCACGCAGAGTTTGACACACCACACACACACACACACACACAAAACATCAACCAATGCTGTCCCATTCCATTCTTCTTCCACGCTGTTGGCAGGATATGAGAGTAAGGAGCGTTCTCCTCATGGGGACTCACTGATGCTATCACCGTTATGACACCGTAACGACCTAACAACTACACTCATCGTCATCCACTACGCAGCCCAAAGACGTATCGTCTGTGAGGTCAACATATTAAAAAAAATATATATATATATATATATGTGTGTGTGTGTTACGGTACATGTGGGATAACGGTACATGTGGGAAAACTACGGTTAGGTGCTAAAGTGCTACGGTTAAGGTTAGGGTTAGGGGTAGGGTTAGGGTTAGGGTTAGGGTTAGGGTTAGACATGCCAGCATGTACCAAATCGACGTAGCACCTAACCAGGGGCGGATTTAGGATCGTAGGAGATCCGGGGCTTAGCCCAGAGGGAGAATGTAATGTGCGCGCGGAGCGCGGCGGAAAATTTTGCCTTCAACCTTCAACTTACCACCACCTTAAAGCGGACAAAAGGCACTGGAGAACACATATACATTCACACCCTTTAATGAAGCAAACTAATTGTGGTGGTTCTGGGCACAGAGGGAGGTCAGCACACGTAGCTCCCCCTGTCAGTCAGTCACCATCATTTATATTTGTATAGAATTACATAATTGATGGGCTGAGGCTAGTTATGTTACAGTATGTATATCAGGGCAGACTCTGTGCTCACCACTTATATTGTATTTAGAGTCTTGTCCTGTGTTATATGACGATATATTACATGTATTGTTGGCCTGTGTATAGTACTGTGAAATCAAATCCCCCCTGGGACATTAAACAAACTTAGTTAGTTAGCGTTACATCTTAGGATAGATTTGAGTCATGTTCTGTATACATACATACTACCATAAGGGCATACTTAATGTGGTTACTCCATGTTTACTAGCTGTAACATTAACGTTACATCATTCTTTTTCACTTGTTACTCAGTCAACCAGAGTGCAGATATCAAAGACTATCAGCCTGTTATTCACTTTATTTGTATAAGTATTATCCTTTGTTTGATTTCTTAGGATGTACCGTAACAGTACCTTGCTATGTTTCATTTTCATTATAACATAACGTTATGTTATGATAGCCAGCTAGCATCAGCAAACCGGAAAAGTAGTGTCAGTGAGTCAGTCACCTTTCTAATAAGATTCACAAACCTGAAACATCATCTATGTCATCACTGCTGGTGATGTCATTCTTGCTGCTGATACTGCTGCTGCAACAGTTCTTGGCGCTTGTTTTGTTGAAAACAACTTTGGGATATCCATCCTTACAATTTTGCAAGTCAGGCACTGATTGAGATCACTTCTTCTTCAGGGCAGGGCAGGCTACGCAGTACGCAGGTTAATGTCGCGCAGCTGCTGCCTCTCTGTTGGACTCCGGTACTGCACGTTACTCAAGATTTTTTTATTTATTTTTTTTAAGTAAAACATTCGGGGCAAAACATCCGGGGCTTGAGCCCCAGTAGCCACCCCCTAGCGCCGCCCCTGCACCTAACCCTAACCCTAGTTTTCCCACACGTACCGTATTCCCACATGTACCGTAACATATATATATATGATCTACTGTACATGATTGCATTGCATAGTTTGACATATAAAGCTGTATGAACGTGTCCGTTCGTGTTTCTATTGTTTTTGGAGAGGGGGAGAGAGGGGGCGACGGTGCATGCAGGAGAAGGGTGAACTAAGGAAGGGGGGGGGGGGGGGTCAGCCCCCAAGAAGAATACCCCCTGGACACAAGAAGCCGTTTCTATCTGCGTACACACACACACACACACACACACACACACACACACACACACACACACACAGCGCAGGC
>NC_137684.1:8265373-8407873 GCF_963989245.1 Nansenia antarctica
TGTGTGTGTGTGCGTGCGTGCGTGTGTCTGGGTTAACCCTCAGTTTCATTTCACACCCCACTGGCCTGTGTCTGCCATACCTGAGAGGAGTACAGGAGACAGGGGATGACTGTCCAATGTCATGCTATTTCAAGTCTGACAGCACACACACACACACACACACACACACAGACACAGACAGACATACACACACGTACGTACGCACGCACACACAGACACACACATAATCACTCTGAGCACTTGAGAGAGCAGTGTGTTAATGATTGTTTGCTGTTAGACTTGGGAAAGCTTGACATGTGTGTGTTGTGTTGTGCTCATGCATATGTGTGTGTGTTGTGTGTGTGTGTGTGTGTGTGTAAAGATATTTACACATTTTTCACTTTTCAGGCAAAGTTAGACAGACAGACGGACAGACAGACGGGCGGGCCAACGGACGGACGGACAGACTGGTAGACAGAGAGGCAGACAGACAGACAGACAGAGACAGGCAGAGAGACAAACAGACAGACAGACTGGCAGGCAGACAAACAGACAGACAGACAGAGAGACTGACAGACAGAGAGACAGACAGACAGACAGACAGACAGATAGGCAGACAGACAGACAGGCAGGCAGAAGGATGGACAGACAGGCAGGCAAACCCGGCAGATGGACAGACAGACAGAACAGACAGACAGACAGATACAGACATCTCTACATCTCTCACTCATTCATGCATTTACATTTAGATGACTGTACTACTCCTGTGCATTCCCCATTGTACTGTCCCTACACAGGGAAATATCAAATCATTCCATTGAATCACTGATTCAATTGTTGCACTCATTTATTGGATAAGGGACATGCAAAAACCTCATTGTTGTAATACGCAGTATGGTCCATGCGCATGTGTGTCCCTCGGGCAGTCAAAACCATTACATAACTAGCGATTAATAAAGAACAGAACAAATAGTACAGTAATACCTTACAAGTACACAACACAACAACAAGCCACAAAATACACGTTTGTTTGTAATAGAGGTTTTGGACCAGACAACTGGTAATATTCAATGTATTTAGGATCAAAATATAATATCTTCAGATTAGATTAGATTAAACTTTAAATGTAAGTAAGTAGCCTTGAGAACCGATGCTTAATGGCCCTTATAGTAGAGGTTGTTAACAACTTTTGACTTCAGTTCATGCAACAAATGTCCCCTTTGGCATGCAAGTACCTTAAGGTGATAGAAAAACTTTTATCCAAAGACACAAGTAAGATCTGCTTTTTTTTCAAAATGGTCGCCAACAATACATCAGAGCCCATTGGCAATTACCACACCCCATATATTTGCTACTGTTATAGCTATAATTACAAATTTGGTGTCAAACTGTACATTTGTGGGGTCAGGGAATCCAATTAAATAGGTTTCAAGGATGAAAACCCAATCCTTTTCTTCTTAGCATGACAATCTGGGGTAAAATATGCAAATTCCATTAAATTAAGTGTCATCAAGGTGATTTTCCAAATCTTTAATTTTAAATTGTTTTAAGAGGTCCAGTTACTTGCATAATGTTACATGTGTCCTTAAGTACCATTATATTTAGACCAATCAGGTGCAACCTAAGCAAGTCAATGTGCACCAGTGGCTGTGACAAATGTTCCAGATGTGACAACAATTTTGAGATGACAGAAATTTGAGTTGAACACATGAGGTTGGTATAACTTTATTATTGATTACAGACCTTTCTAATGTTATCTCCCCATGAAGCAGGCTTTTGCAGGTTTCTTCTCAAACTTCTGTGAAGCAGATCCGATCCCTCCCATGCTAAGGTCATTCCTACACATGCTTCTTGATGGATCAGGTATTGATCAGCCACCTCCTGGACCTGAGAAGTCCCAGGTGGCAACATCCATTGGGCAGCAAATCATTTTCAACTCCGTAAGACACAGATCCAAGAAGCCTGACAGTGTTTCTCAGCATAAAAAAGAGAAGGAAACGCCAGCATGGCTATATCTGGCAATGAAACTACACCTTCAAACTGGCAGCAGACATTTGGTGGAGGCCATGCATAATAGAGGACTATGTGTGTCATATCACCGCTTGGAAATATACAGCACATACATCGCCAATTCAGTGATCAATCACTGGGAACAGATTGGTGTGGTTCCAGCCAACGCACTATATTTCCGGTGAGGCGGCTTGATGTACAAGTACACCCCCTGGACATATCGCTACTATGTCGCAGGGTTTTACCCCCAATCCAACCCTTAATGCTGAGTGCCAAGCAGGGAGGCATCAGCTACCATTTTTTATAGTCTTTGGTATGACTCAGAGGATCAAACTCACGACCTCCCAATCTTAGTGTGAACACTCTAACTGCAAGGCCATTGAGCAGGTATAATATCATAATATAATATAATATTCAATGTATTTAGGATCAAAATATAATATCTGTTAAAAAGGCTGTCTGTTCTCCTCAGGCTGTGGAGGACTAAAGTGGTCAGAGCGGCCAATCACTGGCCAGCAGAGGGCAGGCTCTAAAACCCTAGAGCGAGAGAAGAACGACACGTTAAAGTTAAAGAATACATACGGTCTAATACCGGAGTTCAGTTAATATTGTTTCCCAACTGTGAGTTGTGTGTCCATGATAAAGTAAGTCTTGAGGGTAGTTCTGTGATGTAGAAATGCTAGGATGTTAGCCAGGAATATTGCTTATGCGTAGTTATTGCGTAGTTACCCAAGATGGCGGCGCGCTCAGACGCGAGGCTTGGGGTGGCTTCCACGCTGGTGTTTTTTAGTGTTTTTAAGAATATTTGTATGTACATTTTTATTTTAGTACTTATAGGGAACGGTTGTGTAAATAGTACCTACAGCAGACTAGACTTACTAGAAGGTGGTGCGAAAAACGAGGGGACTGTAACGGCGGAATTCTTAGAACAACAAAGGATCCCTTTCGACATGGCGAGGTCGCCGGGTGAACAGTACTACGCTATCCCAACACTAAGGCGTAAGCGACGGAGGCGAGACCGTAAACAACGCCGAGGAGCAAGGGGAGGACTGCTAGCAAGGCTGAGGAGAAGCCCAAACAAACCAGCTTTGCCAAGCATTTTCCTCTCTAACGTCAGATCCCTGACGAACAAGATGGATGAACTGAGACTACAGGTGAGCTGTACAACACACGCTGTCTCAGGAAGGCCTCCAAGATCTCCAGGGACCCGACCCACCCTGGGCACGTACACTTTATCAGGCTGCCCTCGAAAAGGAGGTACAGGACCCCGGCCGCTAAGACAAACAGACTGAAGAACTGCTTCTACCACAGGGCCGTCAAGGCCCTGAACACAGCAAAGGCCTAAGTTCTGGGCCCAGGACAGTCTGGACGGATTGTATGGCAGCTAGTGCTGAGGCACAAACATGTACATTTCAAGCCTGCAAACTGTGACACTTTAAATAACGTGAAAAAATACTTTGTGCAATATGACAACCCTAGTTGACTATCTGTGCAGTATAGTACAGTGGATTGTGTACATAGCCTTTATTTATGTAAACCAGCTCCTTACCTTCTTGTGATTTTATTCTTTTTCTAAAAGTTTTTTTTTTTTTTTTCTTTCCTAACACCAGGGGAGCCACCCCTCCTAAATTTCGTTGTTTGGTACCTGTACTGTAGCAATGACAATAAAGTCCATTAATTAATTAATTAATTAATTCATTCATTCATTCATTCATTCATTCATTCATTCATTCATTCATTATGGATGTAGCGTTAGCTATAACATGTTTACACCGTTCATGGATCATCCCGTTTGTTATAGACTAAAGAGAGTAAAGTAAATATTATTAGTAAATATAATTGGAATTGTGTTAAGATAATTAAGGGTACTAGATGTATATGGATGTATATTAGATGTCGAATGTTTGTCGGTTGGTGAGATTGCGTGAGGTTAGGACTCAGGGTTCCCGCGCTGGTCTTAAAAAGCCTTAAAGTCTTAAATCCAGCAATCCAATTTAAAATGCCTAAAAAGGGCTTAAATGCAAGGGATTTTTAATCTAATTAGGTCTAAAGAATGAGGTGCTAGGTCTTAAAAATGAGATTAGCTTGTCCTGCAAGGAAGCTTTTGTGCACTTTGTTCTCTTCACGTTGAAGTGACTTTCTACAGTTAACTGTTAATGTTAATAAATTAACTTTTGAGTAATTATGGGACTTATTTATTTTATATTAATTATCCTTCAGACTTTTTTTTCTTTTTGGCAGTGAAATCGCTAATTTCATCACCTTGAGGATGACAAAAAGTTATGATACAGTGGTGCGGATAGGTCTAAAATTATATTCAAAGAGGTCTAAAAAAGGTCTAAAAAGGTATTAAATTTGACTTGTTGAAACTTGTAGGAACCCTGAGGACTGGCGCATGCTGTACGCATGTTAGGTGTACTGTATATTTGAGATGTTCAGATATGTTCAGTATATGTATATGTGTGTATGTATGTATGTGTATATACGTATATATGTTATACATATGGCATATATAGCATGTGGCATATGTATGTGTATATATATATGTTCAGTATCATCGGTATGCTGTATTCTTACAGTTGTATTCTGTTTATCTTTGCAGAACCACAAGTTCATGGTTTTCATTAAGGACCTTTATTATACCCATACTTCAAGGACATCATAGTTCTAACCGGACTATCCACAGTTATTTGAACTGTCCACCAGTCAAGTTTATCTATATTTTTCAATATCTTTAGATTAGATTAGATTGAACTTTAAGTGTGAACGTTGTGTAACGCTGTTGAATACGCCTCCCGCCATCTCCATAAAGGGGGCGTATCTCCATATGCCAGTCATCCCTGGGGTACCAGATGATTGGCTAGGTGTGCTGTTGGGGGCGTGACCTGACGCGGCTGCCTTGTGACTGTACCAGGTGGAATGGGCATGTGATGTCAGCGTGTGTGTGTGTGTGTGTGTGTGTGTGTGTGTGTGTGTGCGTGCGCGCAAGTGCGTGCGTGCGTGTGTATGTATGTGTGGAATGAGCATGTGATGTCAGCGTGAGTGTGTGTGTGTGTGTGTGTCAGGTGCCAGGTGGGCACTATGTCAATAATGCATGGGCCAGCATTGGCAGTCAGAACACTTTGAAGTTTACATAAACATCTGTACCTGGTGTGTCTAATCACCTACCCTGCACCTCCTGTCCTCCTTCCATCTACCCCATCCCTCCTCCCTCTGTGCTCCCTCTATCCCCCTTCCTCTACTCTCTCTCTCTCTCTCTCCTTCTCTCTCTCTCTCTCTCTCTCTCTGCTGCAGTGGAATTAATCAGTCTGAGCGTGTGTGTGTGTGTGTGTGTGTGTGTGTGTGCGTGTGTGTGTCTGTGTGTGTCTGTGTGCGCCTGAGTGTGATGTTTACTCTCAGTCACCAGCCTTGGGAACTAAATAAACTGGGTAAATAAGCTCAATTCAAAGCAGCTCTTCGGTAGCCCGGGTGTGTTTAGTCTGGGTGGCACATCTTAGCAAGACGTCAATAGAAATATCAAAGAGACACATTAGATGCAGAAATACATCTCAGACATATCACAGCATATCAATTAGACCAGCAGGCACCAACATTAACCCAAAGAGCTGCATGCACGCCGCAATACACACACACACACACACACACACACATACACACACAAACACATAAACACACACACACACACACACGCGCTAATGGAGGTCTTAATGAGGAGTAGATGTGTAGAAATGTGTTCATGCTGGGCTGGAACAGAAGCCTACAACCCGTTGGCTCTTTCGGTGGTGTCGACACTAGACGTGCAGTGTCAACATGGTGCATGATAAAACAGCTTTGCTTTGATTGATCTGCTTGGACAGTGGGCCTGGTTTCAGGAGTGGGACAGGGAGGGAGAGAGGGAGAGGAAGAGAGAGGGATAGGGCAGAGAGAGGAGTGGGGAGTGAGAGAGAGGAGGGGGAGAGAGTGGGGAAAGAGAGGAAGTGAGAGAGAGAGAGAGAGAGAGAGAGAGAGAGAGAGAGAGAGAGAGAGAGAGAGAGAGAGAGAGAGAGAGAGAGAGAGAGAGAGAGAGAGAGGGAGGGTGTTATACAAGGGAATAAACGAAGCGTGGCGAGGGTCCAATGACCTCTGGATATGTGTCAATAACATCACCCCAGCAGAGACACTGAATACTGACTGACAAAAACATCATAATCACACAATATTCATCCAGAATTAGAGCACTGAACTCTGGAGTCAGCTCATAGAGTCACCACAGATGACCCAGGATGCTGAGGCCAGAACAGGACAGCCCAGACCTAACCCTAACCCTAACCTGTGGGCCATTACTCACTCCAGCACACCCCGCGCATTACAATGAGCCCGTGTCTGTAAGTACTGTGTACACACACACTCACGCACACACAGACACACACACAGACACGCAGACACACACACACACACACACACGCACACACACAAAGACACACACACATACTGTACACAAACACACACAGACATACTGTACACAAATACACACACACGCACACTGTACACAAACACACACAAAGACACACACATACAAAGACACACACACAAAAGACACAAAGACACACACACACAAGTCAAAGACCCAGGAAATCATCGTGGACTTCAGGAGGAAAAAGTCCGAGATCCAGCCCCTGCTCACGGAGAGAGCGTGGAGAGAGTCTCAACCCTCCGATTCCTGGGGGTGCACATACAGGATGACCTGTCCTGGAAGAACAACACAACAGCCACCATCAAGAAGACACAACAGCGGCTCTACATCCTGAGAGTCCTCAGGAAGGAACACAACAAGCAGGAGATACTGGTGGCCTTCTACCGCGGCGCAGTGGAGAGCATCCTCACCTACGGCATCTGCAACTGGTTCTCCAGCTGCACAACCGCGGAGAGAAATGCGCTACAGAGAGTCGTGAGAACAGCCCAGAAGATCACCGGCGCCCCCCTCCCCTCTCTGGAAGAGCTGTACAACACACGCTGTCTCAGGAAGGCCTCCAAGATCTCCAGAGACCCAACCCACCCTGGGTACGAACACTTTACCCGGCTGCCCTCGAAAAGGCGGTACAGGACTATGGCCTCAAGGACAAACAGACTGAAGAACAGCTTCTACCCCAGGGCCATCCAGGCCCTGAACACAGCAAAGACCTAGGTTCTGGGCCCTGGACAGTCTGGACGGATTGATGGCAGCTGCTGGACTGGAGAAAAAAAAATCAGGTGTAGTGCTGAGGCACAAATATGTACATTTCTAGCCTGCAAACTGCGACACTTCAAATGAATGTGCAATAACACTATGTGCAATATGACAACCCTAGTCGTCTATCTGTACAGTATAGTATAGTGGATAGTGTACATAGCCTTTATTTATTTATGTAAACCAGCTCCTTCCCTTCTTGTGTTTTTTCTTTTTTCTTTCCTAGCACCGGGGGAGCCACCCCTCCTAAATTTCGTTGTTTGGTACCTGTACTATAGCAATGACAATAAAGACCATTCATTCATTCATTCATTCATTCATTCATTCATTCATTCATTCATTCATACACACACCGTGAGGGCTGTCCAGACTGGTTAGCCCCAGCTCAGCTTGTGAAGCTGTTGGCTGTAGCGAGATGGACGATGGCGGTTGATTAATTAGAATGTCATCCACAGACAGAGGAGACGATTAGCGTCCATCTGTAAACGTTTAGCAGCTGGAGGAGAGAGGGATGGGGGAGAGAGCAATGGAGGAGAGAGGGATGGAGGAGAGAGGGAGGGTTGGGGAGAGAGTGATGGGGGAGAGAGAGGGATGGAGGAGAGAGGGATGATGGAGAGAGGGAAAGAGATGAAAGGGGATAGATGGGGGGATGAATGCTCAGCAGACCACTGCTTGCCAGCCACAACACTAGTTTATTACCAGTAGGCCTGCAGAGTATGAATGAGCTTACAGAAACAAGGGAGGGCTGGAGGAGAGAGAGGGAGACAGAAGGAGGGAGAGAGGGAGGGTCAGAGATGTAGAGAAAGAGAGAGAGAGATAGACAGAGGGAGAAAGAGAGAGAGAGAGACAGAGAGAAAGATAGAGACGGGGGAGGGGGAGGGAGAGAGGGAGGGTCAGAGATAGACAGAGAGAAAGAGAGAGAGACAGTAAAGCCCCTTTCACACATACGAGCCCAGTAGATTCCATGCAATTTCCAGGGTCGGCGTAAGTGTGAATGGGACTGACCAGGGAAATCCGCACAGGCAATTTTCCTGGTCGAGACCATGTATAATTCCATACAATTTGCAGGGTCGCTGCATGTCTGAATGGACCCTGATTATTGCCTGGTCAGTCTCCTTTCACAGCTGTCCTGCATCGCGCAACCAGCAGGGCAACGGCGAAAATGCCTGGTCGGCACAGCTTGGGATTCCATGGAAAATACAGGGAACTATGTGTGAAAGGGGCTTAAGAGATGGTGTCAACTGACCTCAGAGAGAAGGTTGATATGAGTGTAACATGCAGCAGCTGGATGTGAGAGGCTTGTTCATTGGACCTAGGCCAGGTCCTGGCTGGGTGTGATGAGAGTCTGTGTTCAGGCCTGTGTGTGTGTCTGTGTCTGTCTGTGTATGTGTGTGTGTGTGTGTGTGTGTGTGTGTGTGTGTCTGTGCGTGTGCGTGTACGTGTACGTGTGCGTGTGTGTGCGTAGGTGTGTGTGTGTGTGGGTAAGACAATAATAACCAGACACACAGAGAGATCCTCCTGAGAGGAATGTGAGATACTGGATGGGTCTGGCTGTGTGTGTGTGTGTGTGTGTGTGTGTGTGTGTGTGTGTGTGTGTGTGTGTCTGTGTGTGTGTCTGTGTGTGTGTCTGTGTCTGTGTCTGTGTCTGTGTGTGTGTGTGTGTGTGTGTGTGTGTGTGTGTGTGTGTGTGTGCGTGTGTGTGTGCGTGTGCGTGTGCGTGTGCGTGTGTGTTTCTCTAAATTACTGTGTGACCCCCAAATACCAAACAATGCACCAGAGCTCTATTCCAACCAGATAATGCCCTATGGACGTAAATTCCATACAACACACACATACACACACACACACACACACACACACACACACACACAATGCAGAGTGATATGCTCAGTGTGTTGGAATGTCAGAAGCCGGGTATGGAGATAGAATGCAGACATACCTATGGTTGAGAATACGCATGGAGATCACTGCAGAAGACACTGCTACACACACACACACACACACACACACACACACACACACACACACACGTCAAGTGAAGACCGTGCTGTAGCTCGTCTAGTGGTGGTCTAGTGGATAGTGAGTTGGACTTGTGATCAGAAGGTTGTGAGTTCAAATCCCACCTGAAACCACACCACTACTAGTGTGCCCTTGAGTAAGGCACTTAGCCCTCAGTTACTCCAGGGGGAATGTCCCTGTAATTCGTAATTGTAAATCGCTTTGGATTAAAAGCGTCTGCTAAATGGCAAAATTAATTATTATAGCTCTACTGCCCCCTGCAGGCCCCTGCAGGCAGCCCCTTATATAGAAGGGAGTTCTGCCTTATCTGGTATTTGGGAAAATATAGGGATCTCCTTCTCGATTTTTTTAAAATGTTGACATGTAGAATAGCCAACACAGAGGAATGTGTGTGTGTGTGTGTGTGTGTGTGTGTGTGTGTGTGTGTGTGTGTGTGTGTGAGGTCACCACCCTTGTTTGATACCATTCCATTCCATACATTACAATGAGCCCGTCCTCCGATTTCTGCCTCCACCTGCCTCCCCTGGTGTAAATGGACTTATTCCAAAGTGCTTTACAATGGCCTCTCATTCACCCATTCACACACACATTCACACAGCAATGGTGGCAAGCTACCATGCAAGCTACCCGCACATTGGGAGCCTCCCATGGTGTTCTACCTCCCCCAGCCTCCCATGGTGTACACACTACATTACACCAGGAGGGAGATTTCTCCTCTAACTAACAAGCCTTGAGACAGGAGATGGGACTCCTGCCTAACCCTAACCCTAACCCTAACCCAGCTCAGCATAGAAACAGTCTCAGCTCAGCACACTAGAAATCACCATGGTTCTCCCTTTATATTCTCCATTTATGACAATTAGACATACAAGTATTTTCACTAATGTTGAAAACACAAATGGAAAGAAAGGAGAAAAAAGCACACATACACACACACGCACACACACACAAACACACACACACACACACACACACTAATGCACAAAGACACACACACACTAATACACGTCCACACACACTCACACTCACACACACACACACACACACGCATACACAGACACACACACACACAAACACATACACACACTGACACACATGCACACACACACACTGACACACATGCACACACACATACACACACACACACAATATGCACTTACACACACAACCTCCTGTTAAAGAAATTAAAGAAAGGCAGCCTGCTTCGTTTCAAAATGCATAGGAATAAAGTATTTAATGTTTACCTCTATAGAAGGGGAAAGTTTACAGGTACGTCAGACAAGTCTGAACGGTCAAAGTTTCTCTCAAAGTCCAGATCATTCATTACATTTCAGTATATATGCCCTCAGGTACCCTCAGGTAACAAGTCCGCCCTCGGGTGAGGTCTAGGCCAATCATTTACAAGGGGTGTGGATTTGTACATTGAGGAAGATGATGGGGGATGAAGGTTAAGGGGGAATCGACCCCCACTTTCTCCTAGAGACACAAAGGTGAAAAAGGAACACAAAGGCCACAAACTGGTTTAGTCTGGTCCTAGAGTACTGGGTCTGGGGAAACACAAAAGTCAAAAACTGCTCTAGATGGCTTAGTCCATCTAGGTGCAGGTCAAGAGAAAAGAGAGCAATCAGGTCTTTGTAATCATTTAAATGTGTCTGTTGTCTAGCCAATGTCAAGCTTCAAGTAGAGAAACTGGTTTCATTGTCTACTAGGCTGAGGTCGTCAATGTTGGTTCTGCCCTTGTGAATTCAGTCAGGTGAAGGAATATTCTTATTAATATATAAAATGTCTTAAGCAATATTATTCCATCACACTCTGTAATCAGAGCACTTGGTGATTAAAATGTAAATAATTGGAGTATAATTGGTATAAGAAGCAAGTTGTTGGCAATCATGTGGAGGGTTTGGCACGGGTATCGGCAATTAGATTGCCAGTGTTCCCAATTACAGGGATGTGTTAAAGCAACATTCAGCTTGAAGGACTCTATCAGCCAGTTAGCTTTGAACAATCACAGTATAGTACAGCGAATTACAATAACCAGTTAGCTTTGGTCACTCAGAGAAACTAGTTAGCTTTGGTCACTCAGAGAAACCAGTTAGCTTTGGTCACTCACAATGCAGAGAACTACATTAGCCAGTAAGCTTTAATCACTCAGAGGACAGAGAACTACATTACCCAGTTATATTTGATCACTCAGAGGACAGAGAACTACATTACCCAGTTATATTTGATCACTCAGAGGACAGAGAACTACATTACCCAGTTATATTTGATCACTCAGAGGACAGAGAACTACAATACCCAGTTATATTTGATCACTCAGAGGACAGAGAACTACATTACTCAGTTACATTTGATCACTCAGAGGACAGAGAACTACATTACCCAGTTATATTTGATCACTCAGAGGACAGAGAACTACATTACCCAGTTACATTTGACCACTCAGAGGACAGAGAACTACATTACCCAGTTATATTTGATCACTCACAGTGCAGAGAACTACATTAGCCAGATAGCTTTGATCACCCACAGTACAGATATTACATTCCCATTCATTACAATTGGTAAATGGACTGACTTATTCCTTATTCCAAAGCGCTTTACAATGGCCTCTCATTCACACACACATTCACATACCAATGGTGGCAAGCTACCATGCAAAGCGCCTGTCTTGCCCTAGGACACCTCGACATGTGGCCAGCTGGGGTTCGAACCGCCGTTCTGCTGACCCTGCAATCATTAGACGCCGGCTCTACCTCCAGAGCAACAGTCGCCCCCATTACACTTCTAATATACACATTATCACTCACTCGGTTATAACACAGCTGGTAAATCCATGGAATCCCACTTAAAAAGTGACAACTATTAAATAGTATGCTGTGATCCACGTTAAACAGTTACAATTAAAGCTAGATTAAATTAACCATTTTGTTATCATTGGGATCGCTCCACAGTGTTTAACAAAGTCCTTGCATTAGCTTTGATTCTTGCTATAGCTGTCCCATCCCCAACATGACACTGTGGCAGAGCAGAAAAGCTCCTAGCAACAGGCTACTATAACCACACTGCACTAAAGCGGGGTACACACATAAGGAATTTCTGCGATTTCAGCGATTTTCGGATGTCTGAAAACAACAGAAAACGCCCGGTTATCAGATGGATCTTAACATTTTCCTATAACAGAATCCTGGGGTGTGAGGTGTGTTAAGAGTCAATCTCTCCCGGCAACCTGCTCGGAAAATGGGCGTGGCCGGCAATCGTAAATGTGAAATGTGTTCAATACTTCCGACCAGAAACCATAGGGTTGCCAGATTGTTTGGTGGAATTAGCGGTTTTAGACTGTGGTTAGGGTGGAAAATGTCATTCCCATCTGGCAACCCTGCTCGCCAATCAAGAAGCGAGCTGACTTCGTCTTAATAATAATAACTTTATTTGTATAGCGCTTTTCCTGCAAACGTTGCGGCTCAAAGTGCTTTAATCATTATATAATCTTAATTTAATTATTTTGTAATTTAAAGGCAATATTAAAAGGATGGGTTCACGCGAGATTTCTGGCTTGGGGAACGAGACTAGAGAGTCCGGAATCTGTCGTTCCCCACGCCCATTTTCCGAGCAGGTTGAGAGTTGAGAGTTGATTGCACAATTGAAGAGAATTGACTCTTAACACACCACACACCACAGGATTTTGTTATAGGAAAATGTTAAGATCCATCTGACAATCGGGCGTTTTCTCTCGTTTTCTGTCGTTTTCAGACATCCAAAAATCGTGCCAAAACCGGCCAAAAACTCCTTATGTGTGTACCCCGCATTAGGAGCGCTAGAGGAGATATTTTCTGCCTGCCGCAATAAGACTGTAAAACTACTCCTCCAGCTGGCTTGATCTGGGTGATCAGAGTCTATTGGTCTATATTTATGTTGTATTTTCATCTATTTTATTTTAGCCTATTGTTCAATTATAGCCTATATTCAATATTCAACTTTATTTTGTCGTTGTTGTTTTGTGGCCGGAACACCTGCACTATTCCCTCCCATTAGCTCAGTTCCATACCACATGTGTGTTTGACACCATTCTCTCTGGTCTTATTAGGTTTCTTTTATTGCCATTTTTCTCTTGTTGCTGCAATGTCGAGGAACTCGAAGCCTAAGACTTTCACCCTCTTATAATTAATATAAGTATTAGTATAATGGTTCCGCTTCACATTCTGATTGCATTCCGTTCATTCCGTCTGTGGCCGTCCTCCGACTTCTACCTCCACAAGCCTCCACTGAATATCAGGGGTTGTAAAAGCAGCAGTGTGACTAGTTCTACATAGGTGACCTTTCTAACTTACCCGCGCTTACCCTTGAAAATGACTCTCACACACACACACACACACACACACACACACACACACACACACACACACACACACCAAGGCAAGCTTTCTCTGCTCTCTGGCCAATTGGAGATTTGCTTCTGGCAATGTCATTTCACTGTAACGAGCCCAAGCAATAACTCTGAGAAAGAGATAGAGTGTGTGTGTGTGTGTGTGTGTGTGTGTGTATGCATTCGAGTGTGTGTGTGTATGTATGTGTATGTGTGCATGTGTGTGTGAGTCTGTGAGCCTGTGCACGCACAAGTGTGTGTGCATGTGTGTGTGCATGCACTCAAATGTGTGTGTGTGTGAGTCTGTTCACGCACTTGAGTGTGTGTGTGTGTGTGTCCTTTCACACAAGTGTGTGTGCATGTGTGTGTGCATGCACTCAAATGTGTGTGTATGTGAGTCTGTACACGCACTTGAGTGTGTGTGTGTGTGTGTGTGTGTGTGCGTGTGTGTGTGCGTGCCTGTGTGTGTGAGTGTACTAAACCTCCATTGAACACAAGTGCGGGGTGTCAAGGTCACGTCACCTCTACGCCGCGGCAGTAAAAAATGATTAGAAGAGAGCAGACTCACACACACTCTCATAAACATGACGATGGACCCTAACACACTTTTACAGCATGTAGGGCAGCGTTGGAGAGCTCCAGTGGCCACCAACGCAGCAGCACAACGCAGCCAGTAAATCCCTGTAACAGTCCAGTAATACGATAACACAGAGGAAAGAGGACCTGTAATCAGATGACTGGATGTCCCTGGATGTTCAATACCATTTCTAGGAAATGGATAAAGGGACCTAGGATGACCCAACGCATGGATAGACATGCTCTGGTACTGTGTACACACACGCACACACGCTTGTTATCATGAACACACATCTATCTACCACTACTCCACCCACCTGAGCGCTGACAAGACAGCGTGGTATTTTCACCTGTTACCACAGATACAAACTGCCAATACACCTGAGTTCGGACTTGTGTACATTGCATCGGCTGTTATCAAATAAGTGCCAATTGTATTTTCTGTGTGGTAATGTGTTTTTCTAATGTGATATAACAAAGATCATAATGTTTATGGTTTGTAGAACGTCAATAGAGCATGTCCAATGGTATTCTGATTGCCCAGAAGATGTTGGTTGGATTTGAAACCGTAGATTGAGGACCTCTCGCTCTTCAGGCTACACCTTAACTGCCCCTCCTAAAGACCTCTTCATCCCCCCTCCCTGTAATTTTTTATTATTTTTTTTCAAGCATTGTGACTGCCAATGGCCCCTGGCCCGAGCATAGATCATTTTTTCTTGTGATGACTGATGGTTAGATGACTTCACTTACCTCAAATGTAAGTTGCTTTGGATAAAGAAATCTGCTGAATGCCAAATCTTTTTACAAAAATAAAATAAAATAATAATGATGTCAATGAAACCCAAAACACTTAAATATAGCCTATGGGTGCAATACACAGACATTGTTTGTCTTCCAGACCCCACAAGAGCCCCAACCCCAAGGTTAGAGAAATCCTGTTTACAGAGAGTGTGCTATAGCAATGGAAAACACCAGCAAGGGTGAAGAGTTATGAATGAAGAATGTGAAATATTCCAATTGTCTTGTCTGTGTGGTTGGAATGTGTTTTTAATGGGATATGATAATGTACTGCTGCTTATGGGATGTCGAGGGCTGAGAGACTGGCGGCGAAAGAGACTAAAGACAGCAAATGTATGTGCGCACACACACACACACACGCCCACACACATACACCCACACACACACACACCCTCAGCCATCCTCTTATCTCCTCCTCGGGGTACTTCTGAGTAGTAATTGCAGTGGCCATATAGTGCGGTATAAAAAGGGAGGGAGGAAAAAGAGAGAGGCGAGGTGGGGATGGGAGGGATGGGAGCGAGGGAGAGATGGCTGGAGAGAGGGGAGGATGCGACAGACGTGTGCGGTGCAGGGGGCTGTCGGGGGGGAGCGACAGTGGCAGATGCATTACCGCCGACAAATCCATCCCTGCTGACACTGGTCAGCCACACACACACACACACACACACACATGCACATACACACACACACACACACACACACACATACATACATACATACATACATACAAACAAACACACACACACACACACACACACACACATGCACATACGCCATTACAGTGAAAATTCAAACTGACATTTACTCCACACTTTAGCACACACAAACACACACACACACACACACACACACACACACACACACACACACACACACACACACACAGACAGACAGACAGTCTGGCTGATTGAAACCAGCGTTGTGGACGGCTCCTTGCTGGGCTGGGGGGTAATGACTGTCTCCCTTTTCCTATCAGCCCCCTGCCTTGACCAACCACCTCTCTCTCGCACGCACTCACGCACGCACGCACGCACGCACATACACACACGCACGCACACACACACACACACACACACACACACACATGCCTTTCCATCAACTGTCTCCACCACACCCTCTCCTGTCCTCCTCTCTCTCTCCCACACGCCTCCCTCCGAAAGCGGGGGAAATGTCATGATGGCAGGGGGTTGCACCGGGCTCCCCCAGAGAGCAATACAAGCTGATTGGAGTTAAAACACTTGGTCAGGCCTCCCCGCCCCAGCATCTGGCCAATTACAGACAGGCAGCCTGTCAGCTGTGAAATGAAGGCTAGGATGGGAGGGTAGGGAAACGGCTACAGGGAGGGAGGGGGGTGGGGAGGGGGTTGGGAGGGGGTGGGGAGGGAGAGGGAGGGGGAGAGGGAGAGGGAGGGAAAGGGGGAGAGAGGGAGGGGGGTGGGGAGGTAACGGGCAGGGAGGGTGGAGGGATAGAGGGAGGGGAGAGAGGGAGGGGGGAGAGAGAGAGGGAGGGAGAAGGAGAGGCATTGTGTAAAGACAGGTATTGAGTAAAGACAGGTTGGAAGAGAGAGATAAAAAAGATAGACAGAATGAGAGAGAGAGAGAGAGAAAGAGAGAGAGAGAGAACACAGAGGAGAGAGGTGGTGAAAGGGGCTGAGGTGGGAGTGAAGGAGGAGAGGAAAAGGGAGGAAGATGCCAGGCAGTGGGTAAAGACAGGTGGGAAGAGAGATTTTTTTAAAAGAGAGGGAGAATGAGGGAAGACCCAAGCATGGCATACATAGTACCACCTAGTACCACATAGTACCTCTCTCTTTTTTAAAGCACTTTGAGCTGCAACGTTTGCTATAGAAATAAAGGTTATTATTTATTATTATTATAGTGTGGAGGAAGAGAAAAAGAGAGGGATGAAACAGAGGAGTGAAGAGAAGGAAAACTTCTTCTTCTTCTTCTTTCGTGTAACGTCAGAGGTCCAACTCGGTGTCGCGTAGCCATGCCCTCATCTCTGGTTCTAGGTCGAAGAGGCTGGCTTCTGAGGGTGGTCTATATAAGGGGCAGATGGTGATTATGTGGTCGGCGGTCTGCTCTGGGTCACCGCACTCGCATGCCGCACTGTCCGCCAGGCCCCACGCCTTCATTGATGTTTTAAAGCGACCGACACCAGTTCGTAGACGGTTCAGTGTGGTCCATTGCCGGCGTGGTAGGTCGTCTCCTCCAATGGCGCCATCTCCTGGGTCCCAGATGTAGCGGTGGATTCGGGAGGGCCCGGCTGACTCCCACTCCTGCTTCCAAGCTGCTGCCAACCATGCATCTCTGGAGATGTCCTCAGAGGTGGAGTTGAGCATGGCTTGTGCTGCCTTGTTGTAAGGGTGGCGGGTCTTGAGTCTGCTTGGAGGTGCTGGTGTTATGGTGGTGTTGTGCAGGATGTGCCAGTCATGCTTTTGTGCCTTCCTGGCCAGGGCGAGGGTGGCAGCCTCCCGTCGGAGGCCGGCCGGTGCTATTCCCGCGAGGACTGGCAAGAGGGACACAGGGGTAGGCTTCAAGCATCCAGTTATTATTCTGAGGGAGGTATTGATAGCCACGTCGACCTTTCTCGCATGAGGGCTTCTGCTCCAGACTGGGGCGCAGTATTCCGCTGCAGAGAAGACCAGGGCTTGGGTGGATATTCTTAGCGTCTTAGCGGAGGCTCCCCAGGTTGTACCAGCAAGGCGGAAGGAAAACAGTAGGATGAGGGTGGGATAGAGGGAAGGACGGACACACCTGACCTTTAGATTAATCATCCCATCCACTGCTCGTCATGTATCACTGCCACTGAACCCTACCCCTCCGGACACACACACACACACGCAGACACACACAGGCGCGCACACACACACACACACACACACACACACACAGGCGTGCGCACACACACACACACGCACACACACACACTCACTCACTCACTCACTCACGCGCGCACACGCGCACACCACACACACAAACACACACAAACACACACACACACACAGGCGCATATACACACACACCCACACAGGCACGTATACACCACACATACAAACACACGCAAGCACACATTGGACACTGGGGGGTAAGAGGATTAACTCTCTCACTCTGTTCATCCTCCATACCTCCACTCCCCTCTCGCTCTGTTACTCCCCCCGCCACCCACCCACCCCCCTCCTGACCCCCCCACTGTGTCCCCTAAAGGGAATAATTTTCACTCTAACAACTTCAATTAACCTTACCCCTCCTGACACCCACATACACACACACACACCACATGCCTCTACATCACTGACAGGGGGAAGGTCAGGAGGAGTCTCAGCGCTTCATCACTTTACAGTAAAAGAGGTGAGGTGATTTGAGATCAGGTGAAAAGTCAATACATAAATCATGATTCATTATCGTTAATAATGTCACTGTAGTTATTAACGATCCAGTAGTACGTAAAGACGCTGCCGAATCTTTTTTTTTTTTTTTTAAGGTGGTGTTTCAGCCGTGACCTGAGAAAAGCACATTGGAAACAGGAGTGAACTAAGAGAGGCTGGGGGTCGTAGAAAAATCGGAGGACAGGCGCATGGTAATGCATGGAACGGAATCAGAAATCACACCTGTTTGATACCCTTCTATCCTCATTCCGCTCCGTGCTCATTTGAGTCAGTTTTGAATGTCGCTCCAAGTATACACGCTGGACTGAAACTACAGACTTGATTAACCAAGTTCAGACTAAATGTGTGGATTACACTAACCTCCCTTCACTTCAGATCTCTGTTGGCTGCATACTGGTGCTGTAATGTTTAAAAATAAACAATAATTAATTAATTTAAAAAGTCATTAATTAACTAATTAATATTTTAAAGCCTTGGTGGGCTTTTTGTTTGAGTGTGTTCATCCTGCTGCCCCAGAAGCCAGCTCAGGGATCGGTTTAGAAGATCTTAGAGCTACCACAGCAGGATTAAATGTGATGAAAACTGAAATCCTGCGAAAAATAAAGGCTGCACGTGCACACACGCATGCACACACATGCACATGCATGCACACACAAATGAAGCCCATACGCACACACACACACACACACACACACACACACACACACACACACATGCACACATATACACTAATATCACCAGGGGCGGACTGGGTCAAAAAACAGCCCTGGCATTTGCGTTTCAGCAGACCGTGGCCCAAAACATTTTATATCGGCCCGGGCCATCCGCACTGTTCTGCGCGTATGCCCAGGGCCTAACGAATTTTCTCATGATCAACTCGTTGCTACGCAACGCTAGATAACTTGAGTAGAAGAAGAAGAATCGAATATAAGAACGAAATGTATCTGGGCAGTAAATGACCAAAGGGTGAGGCAACTCTAACTCTAACTAACTCTAAATCTGAAGTAACATTTCAGCAGTACAGAACTCTGCACTGGATCTTTTACATTTTTGGTTCTGGAAACTGTCTCAACTGATTCATTTAAAGGAAGTATGAATATTGTGAATAGCAACTAGGGCTGTTACGATTATTCGACGTCGTCGACGTCACCGACTACGTCAATACGTCGGTTAGCGTAATATGCGTCGGTTAGTCTCAAATTAAAAAAAAGACTTCTTTTTTTTTTTACCTTTATTTTACCAGGCGAGACAATTAAGTGTATGAGTGAAAATGGATAGCTACTAGCTAATGTTACACAAGCAATGTAGCTCACCACAGTTCGTATGTCTTGTCTTCTGGTGTTAGTAACGTTAGCTATGTAGCTGGCTAGCTACGGTAGCCTATTGTCATTGTGCTGCAAGCACCTACTGTACGTTATCTAGCTCGTAGCTCGCATGCTACGTTAGCATCAATTTAGCTAATCATAACATAGCAGCGAGAGTAACGTTAGCTAGCTATGTGTTGTGGTGATGGACAGACTTCTAAATGGCCATGTTGGCATTCAAGTTGGCTAAACATAGCAGTGAGGTGGAGACCAAAAAGTGTTTTTTTTTTTTTTTTTTTTTTACAGTACAAAAATAATCGTTAGACTTATCGATAAATTAGTCGTTAGACTAATCGAATAATCGATAAAATAATCGCTAGATTAATCGTTAGAAAAATAGTCGTTTGGGACAGCAACAGATACAGTTAGGTGAGTGGAACATCTGAAATAGAACAAAAATTCTCTAACCATTTTCTGGGGACGCCAAGCTAAACATGCTGCACCTAATGTTCATTTCAAATCACTGACTGGTGTTTTGCCTAACATCCAAACTCTGGCAACACTGACTCCCCAGAACATGATTGAGAACTAGAGCTAGCTAGCTGTAAAAGCTAGATAACTGTGCATCCCCCTACTCTCAAATTGTGAGGTTTCTCATGCTTCCTCATGGACCTATAGCAGCTCGCCCTGACGCTGACCTCTCCTGTACTTGTATCTTTGTTTGATACTGAAAAAGAGACAGATAATAACGTTAATGTTAATCAAGAATGTAACGTTACTGATTTTGTGTTTTGAATGTAGCTGACTAGTACAAAGTAGCATGGTAGTTGCAGGGGCGTGTCCAGGGGGTGGCCTGGGGTAGCACGTGCCACCCCTGAAATCTGATTGGCCACCCCAGGTGCCACCCCCCTGATTGATTGGCACACAGCTGACATGATGTATATAATTTGATGTAAAGAACTCTCAAAAAACACATACGAAATATTGTTTTAAGTACAATAAAGCTTTATTTCTTTTAAGAACGTGTGGTGTGCATCTCCAGCAGTGCGATATCTGTAAACATACTATCTGTAGACTCTCCGCTCAGGGTTGCCAGATGGGATTGACAATTTCGAGCCTAACCAGTCTAAAAACAGCTAAATCCACAAAAAAACAGCCCATCTGGCAACCCTGTCTCCGCTGCTTCAAACTCTTCCACTTGTTGCGCAAAATGGGCCAGAGTTTGTCAAGTCCTGGTATAGACCCTTTTACAGTCGCGCGCGTTTAGGCAACGGAAGCGTGGACAAAAACAACATTCTTGATCCAGAGTTAGGTACGCTTAAAATAGCTTACAACGGCTACTAGCATAAAGAAATGTCTGCTTGTTGCGTGTTCGGTTGTCAGAATCGATATTCTACGACTATCGGACTCAAGTTTTACCGAATTCCATCAGGATCAGACCATTTCAGAGCAACCGGCGGCGTCAACTGGACTGAGGACAAGATAAAAAAAAATGCTTGTGCATGTGCCGCCCATTTTATATCAGGTAAAGTATTGTAGCAACCGTGTAATAATATGTTCATTAATGTTGCAATTAATGCGCAGAAATTCAATGTTAGCACTGTTACTGTGCGCTGTGTTGTGTGCCAATGCATTCCTGTGATTGGTGGAGGTCACGGGGGGGGGGGGGTGATGTGTTGTTGTTACGGTAGAGGAGAGGAGAGCTCCGGTGAACTGACAGTTTTGTATGTGGAAGTTTGCAATTAAACGCACGGATTGTAAGAGAACCTATCTCTTATTATTTCACCACTGTCCAAGTCGGGACGTTACAGTATCTCTAAAATCTATAGCTATCTGATTTCAATGGAAAACGTATTGTGTACATGAACAATTGTCTAATATGTAGCTAGACTAACATCTAGCTAAGGCAGGCCTAGCCAAAGTAACCAGGGGGCCGTTCCACCAGTATATCGGCGATTGAAATAAATCAGGCGATCAGGCAACTCGGGATTGGAATTCAAGCCTCAGGTGATTCCTCGAACGAGGATCAGGCTTGTGTCATGAGTGTTCACAGAACACCGGCTTACAAATCTTCGATATGGGCGCGTGCACGCAGACATAAAGAGCCCTGAAGAGTCGATCTGTCGAAATGAAGATACTCCACTCTGCAGGGGTCCTACATTTGCGCAGCATTCCGAATTATTGATCTTTATGAAGACGGAAAAATAAGATGTAAAATAGCAATACTGCCGCAATTAACAAGGCGAGGGAAATGGTTTGGCAAGAAATTGCTGACCGATTAAATGCGTAGGTCATACTAGCCCCAGTTATTGTTATATGTTCATATTTTAATAAATGAATATTTACTACTGTGGTGATATCAGCAGCAGGCTACCAGCCTCATATCGCCACAATGGCCTAGTGGTATCGACCACTGCTATAGTATTTATTCGTCATTTTATATCGGTGGTTCAAATCCCTCTTCGGACGCACTTTTTACCGCATTTCGTTGTCTGAATCTAATCTAAAATCTCATCTAAAAAAGTATGTAGGCTATAAAATTATGGTGCAGGCTAATTTACAAGAACTGACACGATTACAATGGTGTTTGAAGCCTTTGCATGAAATCTTAGGTTAAATGTAAAAAAAAAAAAAAAAACACTGTCAAGTCTCGAACTCGCAACCTTTGGAACTCTAGCTGGTTGCCTTAACCACTGCGCCAGCCAGACCGCTGTGATGACAGCAATGCAAGTTGAAACAATAACTTTTTTTTTTTACACTCTTTTCTTTATTGATCTATCGATCTATCACACTTTCAAAATATCAAGTTATCTATCACACAATCAAACTATCTATCGATCGATCACACTTTCAAAATATCAAATTATCTATCTATCACACAGTCAACCAATCTATCTATCTATCTCGTGTGAAGTGGGAACTAATATTTCCTAAAAGATACGTGAGGAACTGTCGTTCGGGATGTAGTTTCCGCCTGTGAGCCTTTTTTGATGCACGTCTTACTTTAGCCAGTCTTTTAGCCTGCTCGCGACCAGGCTAATTATATCTGACTCAGAAGGAGCTCAACTAAGCAGCGATTTTTTTTGTTTTTTTTTGTTTTGATTTTATCCCTTTTTCACCCAATTTGGTAGCCAATTGAACCCAACCTAGCATCCAATTATCCCCTGCCTATTGCGAAGGATCCGCCGCACGACCCCGTGGCCGGCAGTCCCAGAGGAGGCCGCCAGGCAGACTAGCTGACTGGCTCCTCGAGCCCAGCACCGTTATTCCGGCACCCAGGGGGCGGTGTTGCGCGACGGATCCTTGTCCGGAAATACTCCTATACCGCCCTCGGGAGCGGCCGCCCAATATGCCGCTCCCCGTGTGTGCCCCAGCCATATCCGGATCTGGCGAGCTGGGATTCGATCCCAGTCCCCGGTGGGCAGCTTGCACTAGTGGCCAGTGCTTAGACCGCTACACCACCGCGGGGCTGCAGCGAATTATTTGAGCCACATTGATGGAACCGAACGCAAGCTAACATTATCGCCGATTAGAACTTTATCGAGGCTTAGAAGATAATCTCGCTTAGTGGAACGGGCCTCTGCGCTTGCTGGTGTTCTATCTGTCTAGTAAACAAATGTGTGTGTGTGATATGTGCGTTATACATAGTCGTCTTGTGTCCTTGTCTTTGGCTTGGGAGGACTTCTGATTTCAAGACATAAAAGTCTGAATCTATGTCATGGTATTTGATGTACTGTACATGACCACAGATTGCGTAGTTGTAGGCATCTAGTGATTTATATGCTCTCAATTTCTCACGGGCCTACACGCTAGGCAATGCACACTTTTCATACTTTTCACAGGCAGGTAATGGCCAGGTGATGGATTGGAACAATATCTCGTTAACTCCGACCACTCCCCCAGATTTGTTTGTTTAAAGAATAAATATGGGAGTTTAATATTACATTTGTATGGTGCCACTCTGTTGTGTTGTGATTGGGACTTTTAGGGATTGTAATGTTAGTAGCCTAATTAAAGTATACAATGGGTAGTGGAGACAGAAATGGTAATAAAAAGCACAAAATGGTGCATACAAATTGACCAGAATGCAGGGAATTAAGTGTTAAATTCTCAAAATTGTGCCACCCATGCATAACTAGGTGCCACCACTGGGCCACCCCAGTGAAAAAGGTCTGGACACGCCACTGGGTAGTTGTAACACAGCCAGCTAAAAAGCTAACGTTAGTGCTAGCTAGCTAGTATTCTAGCTAATGATGCCGTTACTCACCCTCATAGTTGTGGAGGTAGCTCGAAATATACATCTTGAATCCCTTTTCTCGTTTGCTCGAATGGGCTACGGAGGAAGCGCTAACGATGCGATGTACGTCATCGACCGTGATTTTCAGGAGATCCTGCAAACAGCGAGTGTAAAAAGCCATCTTCCCTGATTCTTTCTGTAACAACAAACCAGACCGGAAGTTCTTATGCAAGTAGTCTACGCCGGAAGTCAAACGACGCCATCTTGTGCACCTACCCTATTAGAGTGAATGGTGATGGTTCGAGTTAAAAGTAGTGTTGTCAGCTCAGATGGGATCTGAAATCAGTGGTCAGGGCCAGGAGTTTTACTCGTCATTATTGTGTGTGTGTGTGTGTGTGTGTGTGTGTGTGTGTGTGTGTGTGTGTGTGTGTGTGTGTGTGTGTGTGTGTGTGTGTGTGTGTGTGAGAGAGATTGCATGTCCACCTGTGTGTTTGTCTTTGCTAGGGGCTGGTGTTGGGAGTGTATGAGAAAGAGGAGGAGGAGGAGGATGGCCTTGATCTGAAGGAGGCAGCGGCAGGGTTCCACCTGTCTGGAAAACACACAGAACTGCTGAACTTGTGAGTCTGCTGCACTGACATGACCTGTGATGTGCTGCTTAGTTAAGTTCATTCCTGTTTCAGCATGATATCAGGTTCTTAAAAACTGTTGTCATTAAAGAATATGAGTTATTTTGCTGTTTTATATAAAATGTTGAATAAATAAGCCAATTCAAAATGCTATAAATGTCTTTGATAAAATGGTGGCTGTATCTGACAAACCTTCTATATGGCGATCATGTGATGGGTTTTGACTTCTAACAACTGTCTACTTTGTATCCTTGTCAGATCTGGCCCGTCTCTGAAGGGTAAAAACAGAGTTCTACGGTGTCCATGTAATGGACAACAGCTGAACCATTCAGATTCCCAGATTGATCATGTGTTTACTCTGTCAAATCAGTGGAGTGTGTGTGTGTGTGTGTGTGTGTGTGTGTGTGTGTGTGTGTGTGTGTGTGTGTGCGTGTGTGCGTGTGTGCGTGCGTGCGTGCGTGCGTGTCTCTCTCTCGTTACCAGTTACAAGCCTAGAATGAATGAATGAATGAATGGTCTTTATTGTCATTGCTATAGTACAGGTACCAAACAACGCAATTTGGGAGGGGTGGCTCCCCTGGTGCTAGGAAAGAAAAAAAAACAGAAAAAAACAAGAAGGGAAAGGAGCTGGTTTACATAAATAAAGGCTATGTACACTATCCACTATACTATACTGTACAGATAAAACGACTAGGGTTGTCATATTGCACATAGTGTTATTGCACATTCATTTAAAGTGTCGCAGTTTGCAGGCTTGAAATGTACACATTTGTGCCTCAGCACTACACCTGATTTTTCAATCCAGCAGCTGCCATCAATCCGTCCAGACTGTCCAGGGCCCAGAACCTAGGTACCTAGTAATACTCTGTGCGTGTCCATCCGTCCGTCTCCAGCGGGCTGCAGGCTGCAACAGGCCCATGAGGTGAGCCATGTGGAAGTGGACGGCTGTGGTGACGCCCAGTCGGCAGCAGAGGATGCTGTTCTGGAGCTGTTTGAGTACGACGACCTCAAGACCAAGACCAGTGACCACACAACTACATGGCAGGTAGAGACAATGATACACACACACAGGAGGAACATCCAAATGCAGTGATTTGATTTGGATCTCTTTTAGCCCTATTGGACTACTCTTCCAAGAGTTCATAGCATAAAAACATTTAATACAAATAACAGAAACATAATACATTATACAAGTATGAAAAAAAGCACATTCGACACATTCACACACATTGATGGCATAATACACACAACACAACCTATTTGTAATAATGCATATATGCCGTACCACCTTGCAATCTACAGTTACAATACATCCACTCCAGTATACTGCCCTACAAAGGCAAAAGGCAGTAACTTCCCAGAGTGCAGAACTGAGAAAAATGACTTCAAAGTTTTCTTGTTGTCCAGCCAAAATAGTTCCAGGCAGATCACTGGATATGTGGCAGTTTTATGTCTTTATATTAGGTTATACTTTGTACGTATTAATCCTGACCTCTGATTTGATCTTTGACCCTTATTTGGAAGTGACTGTATTCTGCCTTTGCATGGCTTACCAAAAGATATAGTCATGCCAAGGCAAAAGGCAGTAACTTCAATTTCATCTTGTCACTTTAGTTTTGATCACAATAAAAAAGCTGTATAATGAGAAATATGATAAAAATCCTTATTTTGATCAGGATATAGACAGGGTATCCGCGGTGTCTTGAAAAGTATTCAACATTGATAAATACATTTTCGGAAAATCAAGACCCTTAATAAGTATTAAAAAGTCTTATCACGATTTTATGAGGTCTTGAATTGTGTTGGTATTTTTCTGAATTAGACTCTGTCCAAAGTGTTTGAGTCCTAAAAACTTTTAGTAAAAGTTTGTGAATTTATTAGTTTTATTAAAAAACAAAGATGAACCGGAAATTCTGTTGTATGATAGTGGTCTAGTCTATTGCAAACTAAAACTGTTAAGTTAAAGGTCTCACTGATGTAAACGGTTACAGCTCGAAGTGGCTGTGAGGTCTGGAAAAATATTGATAAGGTCTTTAAAAAGTCTTAGAAAGGTATTGAAATTAACCTCAAGATTCCTGTATATACCCTGTATAGAGTGAAATTATTATATTATGGTGTTATTGTGATGTTCCAAGTATCTTATAAGATGAAATTATTTCAATTATTTTTGGATAATAATTAATTGGATAATAATCTAATTTGGCATAAGGGGCCTGCATACAATTACATTTTTAAATAACTCCAAGCATTATGTTTGTAACTTCAACATACAGTCATTCCTCCCAGATGAAGTTCTGGCAATAGCCAATTGGCTACAAAACAATTTAGGTTCAGTAGCTGAATGCAGTAACAGTGTTATATCAAACGTTTTGTTTTGCATCGATGTCATGTCTCACCGATCAGCCAACGTGGATGAAAAATACTCCATCCAACACGATTGGATGGAGTATTTTTCATCCACGTTGACTGATCAAAACGTTTGGTATGTTTTGCATACCAATCATGCATTGTATTTGGAAATACATTTTTGGGATTCATTTAATTTGCAAAAGAGCGTGGGAAGGGCGTCTGCTTATCCAAATAATTGGAATGGATTTACCGCGATTCGGTTATAGAAAAAGGTAGGTGTTTGTCTATTAATTACGGCTGTGCTTTGTGCTTATCGTTTGGTCTGTGGATGTGTCTGTCTGCCAGGGGGCAAGGCAGCGCTGTGTGTCAGTGTGGGACTGGCTACGTTAGCTTGTCTGTCAGAGAGACGTACTGGCCCGTCAGTGTCACAGTGTCAGGATTTGCCATCATGATTTCAGATCATTGGCTGGCCAACTATATGGCTATTATTTGCCATCATAATATTTGTTAATTGTTTTACGATTCTGATCGTGTCTGGGAGCAGTTCTGCTGTCAAGATTGTTGTTCGTAATCACTTGCTTTTAAGCTAACTAGCTAGCTACAGCTAAGTATAACCTCACTTTTTAAGTGTTACAAACCAAAGGCAGAGTACAGTAAATCAAATCAAATCGTATTTGTATAGCGCATTTCTTACAAGATGCAACTCAATGCGCTTCACACAATGAACATTTTCAGTCAATCAGTCAATCAATCAATCAATACTGACAGAGCCGCGAGCAGGCAAAAGTAAAAACCTGTACACTATGTAGCCAGGAAAATTCCCTTGCAGCCCTCTACACATAGAGCGACTACTAGCCAGTTTGCCTACCAGCACCCAGCGGTGGGCCCCCACACCCCCCCCCGGGGAGCCCCCGCCGCCCCACACACCCAGCCCGCTCCACCACCAGCACACCCGGCCCAGCCAAGCAAGCACAGACCAAAGAGGCCCCGCACAAGGACTAAATTTAGTGTTATATCTGCATCGTTCTGCATCCAGCATGGGCACAGGTCCTGCCAAAAGAGAATCTTAAGCACAGTTATGATGCAACAACACAATAAAGATGACAGCAATACAATCTGATGGTGGTCCTGGTACACCCTTGAACCGGTTCCAGTACTGCTCTAGGTGCTACTGGGAGCTGACAGTGCCTCATCAGCACCCGGGTCCATTTTCCTGTCAACATAAATCTCAAAACACGAGTATGGTGTAATGGCCTAGTGATCCTAGTTCTATAATGTCCAATGTCTCCCTGAGTAGCAAAAGGCGACATTGAATAAGTAGGTTTTGAGGTCTCGCTTAAAAATGTCCTGAGTTTTAGACAACCTCAGGCCCTCAGGTAGGGTGTTCCACAATCTAGGAGCATATAATTATGCTAAAAGCTGATCCTCCAAATCTCTTTGTCCTAGCCTCTGGCACTATTAAAAGTTCCGTGCCACTAGACCTTAGGGGTCTAGCTGGTGTGTATCTTATGAGCATGTCCACCATGTAATTGGGTGCATCGCAGTGGAGTGATTTATAGACTAGTAAAAGGATCTTAAAGTCTATTCTATAACTGACAGGGAGCCAGTGTAGTGATCTCAAGACAGGTGTGATGTGCGCTCTTCGTTTGGTCCTAGTAAGGACACGAGCAGCAGCATTCTGAACCATTTGTAGTCTATTAATAATTTTTGGGGGGAGACCTGTCAGGAGAGCATTACAGTAATCTAGCCTACTAGTAACAAACGCATGCATTAATTTTTCGGTGTCTGCCTGGGAGAAAAATGATTGTAGCTTAGTGATGTTTCTTAGATGGTAGAAGGATGTTTTAATAGTATTATTAATATGAGTTTCAAAATTTAGATCTGGGTCAATTATGACACCAAGATTCCTAGCAGTAACTTCGCAGTGCGCTACAGTAACTCCCTGTAGGTAACTCACCCTAACCCTCTAGGCTTTTTTGAAGTTACTGTAAATACGACCCCTATTTTCTCGAAAATACAACACAGTAGAGACAGGATATTTGGCCACATGATAAAGAATGTCTTTAATGTCACAAATAATACATTTAACTCATTTTCGACCAAAATTGAAGTTACTGCCTTTTGCCTTTGTACGGCAGCATACCTCTCTACCTCCCTCTCTACCTCTCTCTCTACCTCCCTCTACCTCTCTCTCTACCTCCCTCTCTACCTCCCTCTCTACCTCTCTCTACCTCTCTCTACCTCCCTCTACCTCTCTCTCTACCTCCCTCTCTACCTCTCTCTACCTCCATCTCTACCTCTGTCTACCTCCCTCTCTCCCTCCCCACAACATTGCCTTAGCCCACAAGCTAAAGCCTATGCAAGTGACCATGCCTGAGTCCTGAATACTTGTATGAGTAGGAACCCCTTCTGTCACAGAGAGTCTGAGTCAACATATTTATGCACACCCTCCACCATGGTACAAACTGTTATATGTACCTGACCTACTAACAGTACTCTACATCAAACTCTGTATCAATAATATGTTTTCTGTTCTGCAGACTGACTAGCTGTAGACTCTCCACTGAGGCCTGTGAGACACTGGCCTCCGTTCTCCAATCAGCAGACTCACCTCTGAGAGAACTGGAGCTGTTGAGCATTGAGCTGTCTGATGACTCCTGGCTGAGTGTCCACTCCTGGCTGAGAGATCCACGCTGTAAACTACACACACTGAGGTCAGTACTTTTAGAAGAGTGTTTACATGACCCCTCTCTACCACACACACACACACACATACACACACACACACACACACACACACACACACAGGCACACGCACACGCACACGCACACATACACACGCGCGTATGATTTTGGTGTCGTCGGATTCAGCTCGACGCGCTGATGTGGATAGAGGTATAGCACTCACACATGCGCGCACACGCACACACACACACACCTGACACCAGAGAGCAGTGTTCCCATTAATTCTCTATGGAGTGAGGTTCATTAGCTCTGCTCATCACATCCACACCCAAGGTCCCACACACACCAGATTTGAACCCCCCCTCCCCAGGAGGCCTCTGGTAGGAGGGTAGCAAGGGCTTAGCCCTCAGACCTTCATAGCCCCCCCACGCTGAGGTTATGTATGTAAAAATATGACATTCACATGACATCCACAGCCAAGTCTCACACACACACACACACAGAGCCACAGAGCCACAGACAAACAGACA
Source organism: Nansenia antarctica (assembly GCF_963989245.1). Classification (NCBI taxonomy): domain Eukaryota; kingdom Metazoa; phylum Chordata; class Actinopteri; order Argentiniformes; family Microstomatidae; genus Nansenia; species Nansenia antarctica. The sequence goes on from NC_137684.1 coordinate 8,295,444, forward strand.
CACACACAGACACACACACACACACACGCATGCACACGCACACGCACACACGCATACCTCTCTACCTCCCTCTCTACCTCTCTACCTCTCTCTCTATGGACTGGACTTTATTTATTTGTCATTGCTACAGTACAGGTACCAAACAACGAAATTTCTACCTCCCTCTCTACCTCTCTCTACCTCCCTCTACCTCTCTCTCTACCAGTCACAGTGGACACAGGCACGCAGACACACACACACACACACACGCGCACACACACACACACACACACACACACGCAGATACACATACACATACACACACGCACGCACACACGCACGCACGCGCGCACACACACACACACACACACACACGCAGATACACACACACACACACACACACACTGTGTGTTGGTCTTTAGTAGCCCTAACAGGAGAGGCAGAGACACAGAGAACCGAGTATAACAGACAGAGAGTTGAGAGAAGTAGAGACAGCCAGACACAGAGAGAAGTAGAGACAGCCAGACACAGAGAGAAGTAGAGACAGCCAGACACAGAGAGAAGTAGAGACAGCCAGACACAGAGAGAAGTAGAGACAGAGCCAGACACAGAGAGAAGTAGAGACAGAGCCAGACACAGAGAGAAGTAGAGACAGCCAGACACAGAGAGAAGTAGAGACAGCCAGACACAGAGAGAAGTAGAGACAGAGCCAGACACAGAGAGAAGTAGAGACAGCCAGACACAGAGAGAAGTAGAGACAGCCAGACACAGAGAGAAGTAGAGACAGAGCCAGACACAGAGAGAAGTAGAGACAGCCAGACACAGAGAGAAGTAGAGACAAGGGAACAGGGGCAGAAAAATAATATCTAATCCTTCGTCAACTCAATAAAACAAAAAGGACTATCAAGAGAGTAACAAGTTAATTAATCCCGCTCAGCAAACTGTGCCAGCGCAAAAACATGAAAACACTGAACAATTTTAAACATTTTGTAAATGTAACTGTTCCTGAAAAATTACTCATGCTAGGCAAGGCAAGGCAAGTTTATTTTTTATAGCATTTCATACAACAGGGGCATTTCAAAGTGTCATTACAACTGTCCACCATTCTCTATGAACATGACAACATAATGTCACATACATTCTCCACCAGCTGAGCTACAGAGGATCACTCTATACTGCTGTGTTGCATCCTGTATAGCTGCTTATATCCATCAGCTGGTCTTGACACGTATGGGCTGGTCAGATTAGCAGTGACAATGCTATGGTCCTCTGTTGCTCAGTGGGTAGAGCATGGTGCTAACAACAATGCTTAGGTTGTGGGTATGATTCCTGCTGGGACCATACATACATATATACATAAAGTATGCACTATAATGTATGTATAGTATAGTATAGTATGCACTCATTGCAATGTAAGTCGCTTTGGATAAAGCGTCAAATAAATGGCCTATATGAACTGGTCTCTCCGGTGTGATATTCTGTATTGTATTATCCATATCAACAGTCACCTATAGTATCATGTGGTTTTAGGTTCCCTCCACATCCAGCCCTCCCTCCTGCCATAACCTTAGTCCTAGTCTAATCTAACCCTCAGACAAACTGATTACACAGCAACAGAGGGTCTTCTTCTCTCTCCCCCCCCCACCCCAATCAGATCGTCGTGGGTTTTAGATACTTACACGACACACGCCGTGTCTCTCTGCCAGACAGATTATAGGCTCAAGGCTCACCTATACGTCTGCACGGATAGCTCCCTCTCTCCGCTTGACTTTACACGTTACCGGTGAACGAGCTGCTTACTCAGTCTAGACTGCGTTGACACTGTTATCTACGCAGACAGATCGCTCTGCACAGAGTGGAGGAATAGCATATACACAATAAAGACCTAGCCTAGCCTAAACCTCACTGATAGCATCAAGAAAGATAAACATGACATGACAACTCCTCCCACCCCAAGGCTGGCTGGGGCTGGACACAGAGGCACAGACACAGCCTTAACAGTCTGGATCTTAACTGTCCATCCTGAAACCTCTCCATCCCCTCTACCCACCTGTACAGTTTCTCTACTGTAAAACAACGAAACTAATCTTCCTTCTTCTAGCATTGTGACTGCCGATGGCCCCTGGTCCGAGCATAGGTTACCTTTTTCTTGCGATGACTGATGTATAGATATCTAGGTAGTCAGACAGACAGACAGACAGACACACAGACAGACAACCGATGGATAGATGATTCACTGTCAAATGTAATTTCTTGTAAGTGACTTTGGATAAAGGCGTCTGTTAAATGCCAAAAATGTAATCGTCAGTGAGACATTTACGCTACACCTGACCATACTGTAGACAAGCAGGAAGTCAGAGTGTTTTAATACAAAGACACCAGGGGAGGCTGGTGGAGGTAGAAATCGGAGGACGGGCTCTTTGTAATGCATGGAACCAGTCCCTGTCCCAGGCCACCATCCCACCCTGCCTGAAAACCTCAACAATCATCCCAGTCCCGAAGAAAAGCACGGTGAGCTGCCTAAACGACTACCGCCCATGAAGTGCTTCGAGAAACTGGTCTGGGCCCACATAGTCACACGCCTCCCGCCCAACCTGGATCCATACCAGTTCGCCTACAGAGCCCACAGGTCCACAGAGGACGCCATCGTGACGACTCTCCACTCCACTCTATCCCACCTGGAGAGGGGGAACAGCTACGCGAGACTGCTCTTTGTGGACTTCAGCTCTGCCTTCAACACCATCCTTCCAGACAGGCTAGTGACCAAACTACTAGACCTGGGACTATCACACTCCATCTGTGCATGGATCAAGGACTTCCTGTCTGACCGCCCCAAGAGGGTGCGGGTGGGCTCCCACACCTCCACAGCCCTTAGACTCAGCACTGGGTCCCCCCAGGGCTGCGTGCTAAGCCCCATCCTCTACAACCTCTACACCTACGACTTCACCCCCGTCCACCCCAGCAACTCCATCATAAAGTTTGCAGACGACACCACCGTGGTGGGCTGCATCTCGGGGGGGGGATGAGGTGGCGTACAGGGATGAGGTGGAGCAGCTGGGCAAGCTGTGCAAGGTTAACAACCTGCTGCTGAACCAGTCAAAGACCCAGGAAATCATCGTGGACTTCAGGAGGAAAAAATCTGAGGTCCAGCCCCTGCTCGTCGATGGAGGGAGCGTGGAGAGAGTCTCAACCCTCCGATTCCTGGGGGTGCACATACAGGACATCTGATGTGTGTGTGGTCTCTAATCAGTAGGCTATGTGGCTGTGTGCTACAGAACATCTCTGACTGTGTGTGTATGTGTGTGTGTGTGTGTGTGTGTGTGTGTGTGTATGCGTGCGTGAGTGTGTGTGTGTGTCCTGGAAGACCAACACAGCAGCCATCATCAAGAAGGCACAACAGCGGCTCTACTTCCTGAGAGTCCTCAGGAAATACCACCTCAGACAGGAGCTGCTTGTGACCTTCTACCGCTGCACAGTGGAGAGCATCCTCACCTACTGCATCTGCGTGTGGTTCTCCAGCTGCACAGCCGCAGAGAGGAAAGCGCTACAGAGAGTCGTGAGATCGGCCCAGAAGATCATCGGCGCCCCCCTCCCCTCTCTGGAAGAGCTGTACAACACATGCTGCCTCAGGAAGGCCTCCAAGATCTCCAGAGACCCATCCCACCCTGGGAACGAACACCTTGTTCGGCTGCCCTCAGGAAGGCGGTTCAGGACCATGTCCGCAAGGACAAACAGACTGAAGCTCAGCTTCTACCCTAGGGCCATTCAGGCCCTAAACACAGCAAAGACCTAGGTTCTAGGCCCTGGACAATCTAGACAATTTGATGGCAGCTACTAGATTGTAATCAAGTGCAATACTGAAACACAACTGTGAACATTTCAAACCTGCAAACTGCGACACTTTAAATGAATGTGCAATAATACTTTGTGCAATAATAACAGTGGTGTAGTCTAGTTTTTTCTAGTGGGTATACTGTGATTCTTCCCTCCCAGCCTCATATCGTTCATTTCCGAACGCCATAAAAATAAATCTGCGCTCCTTTCTATATATATCTAAATTACATGTTATAAGGCTGATCTGTGCATGATAGTGCTGCATTTTGACATATTTCATGTTGCATCTCCCCCCTTTGATGGTATATGACGCTATAGTCAGTCCCAATGGTCCAAAAGTCAAGTGCTTCGTAACACAGACGGGGTGAATTTCATGAATGAAAGTGAAAGTTCTGTCACAAAACGCCGTTACGTATCCTCACACATTTTTAAGTGGGTATATGGAAATCCTTGGCTTTCCTAGTGGGTATACGGCGTAGTCCTGCGTATCACGTAGACTACACCACTGCATGACAACCCTCGTGTACATAAGGTTCAGAGATAGGAAATGTTAGGATATTTATAGCATAGCATAGTGTTTTATTTGTATAGTATAGTATAGTGGATAGTGTATATAGCCTTTATTTATGTAAACCAGCTCTTTTCCCTTCTTGTTTTTAGTATTTTTTTTCCTAGCACCAGGGGAGCCCCCCCTTCTAAATTTCGTTGTATGGTACCTGTACTGTATTAATGACAAAGACAATTCATTCATTCATTCATTCATTCATTCGAACAGAATGTAACTGCTACTGTTAATATGCAGATATCGGATGCGTTCGTAAATTCGCTCTGAGAGCGCCGGAGCGCACACTGGGGTTCAACGTCATAAAGGGGACCAAGTAATTTGATTAGACATGAGAGGCGTTCCATGAGTGCTGATCAGATTTCCAGAGCGAATTTACGAACGAACGCAGCCATAGATCATAGTCATGTGACGTGTGAGTCACAAGGTCACGTGACCTTTCTCGTCTCAGCCAATAACACCTGCTCTGCATGGTTACCCCGCTGGGCCGGAAATAACAGAGAGACCAAAACATCTTATCAACACTTTCACTTCTGTTTATAAACAGTGAAAATACCACCGCTCATCCTGTTATCAGTCACGACCCAAAGCTCGCAATAAACAATGATGTTTGCACAGATTTGAGTGTTGCGGATGCTGCTTTTTCCATTTCTATTTGATACTCTTCAGCTCCTCGGCTAAGTCTGATCACGGATGAGCAGTGGTATTTTCACTAATGAACTACTAGGCTAAACGACGATTTTTGTACAGATTTGAGTGTGTGGATGCTGCTTTTTTGCACGTCTGTGCAAGAAATGTTACATTTACATTTTTGACATCTTCATCCAAAGAGACTTACAAGATTTGTCTAAGTAAGTGAATCATCTGTATCATCTATCAGTTATTGCAAGAAAAAGTAATCTATGCTCGGGCCAGGGGACATTGGCTGGCATAATGCTAGAAGAAGGAAGAATTAAGTTTTTGTTTATATGCTAACCATGTCTTTGAGTAGATATAGTAGGTCTAGGCCAGGGGAGGCTGGTGGAGGCAGAACTTAGAGGCTGAGAGCTCATTGTAATGAATGGAATGAGGAATGACAGTGTCATTCTCAGGCCCGTCACTATGGGCGGGCCTCAGGGGGCCAGGCCCCCCCACAGACGTGCTGGTGCCCCCCCAACTGGCAGCCAGATATAAAAAAATAAAATAATATTTTATGTTAAATGAATACATTAAAATTGAGAAACAATAGTGTGTTTTTCATTTTGTTGGACGGGATTCTAGTGACAACCAATCATTTGAAAGTTGAAAGTTGAAAGTTGCACGTTACGCACGCTGCTGCTCCCGCCATTTCAGTTGTGTGAGGCGAGCACTGAGCAGTTGAGTGAAATCTGCGCTTTTTGATGGATAAAGCTTTTTGAATAAAGATGGATATAAGAAAGTGGATTACCGGTAAATCCTCGAAAGGTGCAGCTGCACCCAACCCCGATGGACATACGTAGCACCAGCATTAGCGACTGTGGGCAGCCTGACACAAGCACCCCGACGGCTACCACTAGTGAGGTAAGTCCTACTAGCCCAACTGTTAGGGCTAGGGCTACTACTAGCCTTGCTAGCCCCCCGATGAAAGTTTTGTTACTTTTCGAGCCACCAAACAGACTGCTACAAAGCGAGAACATGGACCTGTTCACTGCGGTTACTATTGTGAACAGTGCATCTGAATGCATAAAATCACTGCGCACAGAGGATGAGTTTACTGCGCTCTGGGACCTCTGCTCTCCTCCAGCCTCAGCCACTGACGAGGCTGGTCCCAGCTGTCCAACTAAGAGAAGACGCACAATTAACAAGAGCTTTGGTGCATTTGTAGTTGAAGGAACGGTTGGACAGTCACAGAGGGACACTGGCGAAAAGACAGAGTTCCTGAGAGTGTTTTACAGTGTTATTGATGCTGTGCAAGGAGAGATGGATGCGCGTTTTGGAGAGCGCAGCTGCAAGCTCATTGGTGCGCTGGCTGCTTTAAACCCAGAGGCCGAGGATTTCATGGATCCATCGAAGGTCACTCCTCTCCTAAGATTAGCTCGAACTGAAGTGGTTGAATCTGAATATGCTGTGGCTCGTGGTGGGTTCCTGGTAAAGAAGATGGAGGACACCTCGTTTCCCCCCAAAGATGGACAATGGACAATAGCCAATATTCTCAGTATACATTCCACTCAGCACTCCAGGCCATGCCAACTGTCATCCAAGCTTATACACTCGCCCTAACTTTGGGAGCGTCTACCGCGACTTGTGAAAACTATTTTTCAACACTTAACAATGTTTTCTCTGAGCATCGGCGCAGCATGTTGCACAAGCGCAAGGCTCAACTGATTCAGCTTGCCTTCGAAAAGGACCTCACCCACAAGTTCAAGGATGAGTGGAAGGACTTACTGATGAGGAGATTCAGCACTGAAAAACGCCGCCTCCTTCTTTTCTGAGCCGGGTGTGTGTGTGTGTGTGTCCGTGTGAGCACACGCCGTGGTGATGTTTTGCTAGTTGTATTCTCGACAGCTTTTTCAACTGGAGAGATGAGCTGTTTGCACGGTTATGCTATATTTAATGTGCTTTGTGTATAACGTGTTCAATGATGAGGATCTGGCTGATCCTATTTGCTGTAGATGGGTGGTTTTAATGTGATGATCACACGATCGGTCGGTCATACTGCATCCCTTTTGGAAGTGCACTGATTGCGTGCCAGTCTCCTAATTTTAGTTACGTAGGCTATCCCTGGCATTTATTTAATTCTTGTTCTTGTAAGTGTGCCGGGTTGGTGCCAATTATTGACCTGTGCGCATTGTAATGCACAACTTGGCCTCTCCACGCTATAAAGTAACTTGCATTCAAATAATTTTAGCTTAGGCCTACTCGGGTCGACAAGGCCTTGTAATAAACCAGCTTCGCCTGTGTTTATTGTTATGTTATTTGCTGCATTCTGATAATTTTAGGTCTAGTCTTCATCGGTAGGCTACGTGTCCAATTTAGCCTCTGCAACCTACTATGCATGTCAGTGTTGCATGACGAATACCATAGCATATCGGATTATATAAAATAGTTAATAATAATTGTGCCCCCCCATGCAGTTCATTGGCCCACCCTAAGACTGGGCCCTGGTGACGGGTCTGGTCATTCTATGCGTTACAATGAGCTCATCCTCCGATTTCTACCTCCACCAGCCTCCTAGGGAACACGTGAGGTTGGTTGATGTGAGAGGTGAGCGAGGTGCTTTCATGTTGACGTGTGGTATGTGGTCTAACGTGCTGCTGTGTGTATGGTCTCTCATATGTTCAGGCTTCTGTTCACACCTAAGGCCTAACTCCAGCTAGCCTGTGTGTTGGAGGTGCTAGCTAGCCCCATGCTAACCCCAGCCCTCTCTCTCTGCCGCCCACCCCCCAGCTAGCCTGGGTGTTGGAGGTGCTAGCCCCATGCTAACCTCAGCTGTGCCTCCCTGCCTCCAACTAGCCTTGGTTTTGGACATGCTAGCCCCATGCTAGCCTGTTGGTTGGAGGTGCTAGCTCCATGCTAACCCTAGCCCTTTCTCTCTGCCCCCCCCCCCCCCCCAGCTAGCCTGTGTGTTGGAGGTGCTAGCCCCATGCTAACCCTAGCCCTCTCTCTCTCTCTGCCCCCCCCCCCCCCCACCAGGCCATGGCCTCCAGCCACAGCTCCTCCCCAGCGCCCCCCCACCACGCCAGCAGCGGTGGCGGCACTGGGGGGGGCAGCGACGGGATCTACCGCAAGGACCGGGACAGGGGACCCCGGGAGCCCCCCCCCGCACGACACTACCGGCCCTTGAAAGTTAGCGAATTTGAAAAATCAAGAAAATCAAGGCCGTAAACGTTTTTGAAAATAGACATGGGTTAGGGTTAGAAGAAGAGTGGAGAAAGAGTAGAAGAAAGTGTTCTTTGTGTTATTGGTGTTTAGTAGTGTTTACTGGTGTTTACTCATCTTTAACGGTGTTTACTATCGTTTACTAGTGTTTACTGGTGTTAAGTAGTGTTTACTGGAAGGACAACACTAAAGGCACCATCAAGAGGGCACAACAGCGGCTATACACCCTGAGATGCCTCAAGAAACAACACAGCAAGCAGGAGATGCTGGTGGCCTTCTACCACGGCGCAGTGGAGAGTATCCTCACCTTCGGCATCTCCAACTGGTACCACAGCTGCACGGCAGCGGAGAGAAGCGATCTACAGAGAGTCGTGAGAACAGCACAGAGGATCACCGGCGCCCCCCTCCCCTCTCTGGAGGAGCTGTACAAAACACGCTGTCTCAGGAGGGCCTCCAAGATCTCCAAGGACCCGACCCACCCTGGGCACGAACACTTTGTCAAGCTGCCCTCGAACAGGAGGTACAGGACCCCGGCCGCTAAGACAAACAGACTGAAGGACAGCTTCTACCACAGGGCCGTCAAGGCCCTGAACACAGAAAAGGCCTAAGTTCTGGGCCCAGGACAGTCCGGACGGATTGTATGGCAGCTAGTGCTGAGGCACAAACATGTACATTTTCAAGCCTGCAAACTGTGACACTTTAAAATAATGTGAAAAAATACTTTCTTGTGAAATATGACAACCCTAGTTGACTATCTGTGCAGTATAGTACAGTGGATTGTGTACATAGCCTCTATTGATGTAAACCAGCTCCTTACCTTCTTGTGATTTTATGCATCTATGCTTTTTCCAAAATGTGTTTCTTTTTCCTTTCCTAAACACCAGGGGAGCCTCCCCTCCTAAATTTCGTTGTTTGGTACCTGTACTGTAACAATGACAAATAAAGTCTATCTATCTATCTACTGGTGTTTACTAGTGTTTACTGGTGTTTACTATTGTTTACTAGTGTTTACTAGTGTTTGATGGTGTTTATAAGGTAGATTTGTGAGCCAGAAGTTGAAATGTGTATGAATTATAAAGTATGTTGCAGATCAGTGTTTTTAGGGCTTCCTAAAAACTGTGGTTCAAGAATGTTGTGGAGAGCAGGGACGAGTAATAAAATCTTTATGGTGGGCTTGAGTAAACAAGGTGGGGTGGGAGAGAGCAACCAGGATGGATAAATGTACAGGGTCAGAGGGAGGTGGCAGGGAGACACCACAGGGGTTTTAAATAGCAGGAACGGGTGGGTCAAGAAAGGGCATTGTAAACAGGATTTCAACAGGTGATAAGGCTGGGAAGGACAGATGGAATAGCATTTTAGGGCCAGAGGGGAGGTAGGCACTTACAGCCAATTGTCTTAGACCAATATATGTAAATTAGAAATGTGGGAAGTTACTTGTTACTTGTGGATAAAAGGGAGGTGGGGAAAGAAGAAGGACTTCCTTTTGCAAACGGATTTCGGCTGTGTTATTGTACTTTGCAATAAATGCAGCCTGACTTGAACAATCAACAGCTCTGGTTTCTTTTTTTTTTCTAAATTTGTTTTTCAGATTTTATCCCTTTTTCACCCAATTTGGTATCCAATTGAACCCAACCTAGCATCCAATTATCCCCTGCCTATTGCGTACGATCCGCCGCACGACCCCGTGGCCGGCAGCCCCAGAGGAGATCGCCAGGCAGAGTAGCTGACTGGCTCCTCGAGCCCGACACCGTTACTCCAGCACCAGACGGGGGCGGTGTTGCGCGACGGATCCTTGTCCGGAAATAGTCCTATACCCCCCTTTGGGAGCGGCCGCTCAATATGCCGCTCCCTGTGTGCCCCGGCCATATCCGGGTCTGGCGAGACCGGGATTCGATCCCAGTCCCCGGTGGGCAGCTTGCACTAGTGGCTAATGCTTAGACCGCTGCGCCACCGCGGGGCTAACAGCTCTGGTTTCTATGATAATTTACTAGTCAGTAATTGAGTAAAGATAAATAAGATTGTAAATTGTAAATGTGGGCACATTTCGTTATTGCGAGATCCCGCTCCTGTTCGTAACACATAGACACGCCCTTACATAAACACGCACACAACCACAGCTACACAAACATAGCAACACATCCACTCACACACACTCAGATAAGCGGCTAAAATGATGGCAACACCAGTAGGATGGCTGGGAGAGCGGAATCCCCTGTTGATAAGGGAGATCAAAGCAATGTCTGAGAAATGGAACAAGCGAACAAAAAAGTGTATTACTAAGTGGCCGAAGGAGGGTACGTTTGATGTAACATTATGTGAGGAGATGGACACTTTGATACTGAACCATAAATTCAGAGCAGACACAAAGAAAAGACAGGGGAAGAGGGCAAGAGAGAGAGAAATGTTAAAGTTGTTTGAGGAGGAGGGTGAGGAGAGATTGAGAAATATTAAGAAAATAAGGAAATTGTTAAAGAAGGAAGCAGAGACAAAGGAGGATGTAGGGACATCTCCGCCTCCTTATAGTCATGGGGAGTTCCCAGTAATAAAAGGAACAGTCCAACTTAGTGGGGAGATAGAGGTGGAAGCTGAGGACAGCAAGGAGGAAACCAAGGTTGAGAAAGCAGGCCCAGTGGGAGGAATAGACTGTTATGTAGGAGTGACTGCTGCTCTAAGACAACTGGGGATTGGGGCATCAGTGGCAGTATTAGAAGAGGGGGCCCTAGCTAAGCAGAGAGAGGAGATAGGAAGAGAGCTAGAGCGGGAAAGGAGGTGGAGTCATGAGAAAGAACAGGAGGAGAGAAGGAAGGCTGAGAGAGACAGACAGGAGAGATGCCATGCTGAGCAGTTGCATGGAGAAGAGAGGGAGGGTAGACAGATGACAAGCACCCCTGAGAACAGGGGAGGGGGTGGAGGTGCCTGGGGTGTTGGCCAGCATGGGGGGGATGAGCAGGAGTGTCGTAGCCAACCAGCTAGGGCAGACTACCTGGCACAGGCCGAGAGTGATATAGCCAATTTACTAAAGATGAGGAGAGTGGCAGAGGAATGGGGACGGAAAGACCTGGAGATGAGACAGGGACAGGTATCAGGTCAAGCAAGGTCAGATAGCAGACATAGATCTGAGCCCTCACCACAGGGGTCCTTCGAGGAGTACCCACCACCACCACCACCAGCAATACCCACACGGGGACTGTTCCTCAGAAGTGGGAAGGAGATAGGGGGGCCGGGGGAGCCACATGGGCAACACCCAATTCTAATAAAAGGTACACAAGGGCATTATGTACCCTGGGGGACTCAGGATATACAAGGGATAATGAGCAGATGACCTGACATACATGAGGGGGCCTAACCTAACCCTAACAGGGAAATGCATTAGGATCTGTGAGGAGGAGACAACAGGGAAGCTGCTGGCAGTGGGACATCTCAAGGCTTTGTTGGCTAAGGTACTGGGGGCAGCAGCCAAGATGGAGAGCGTGCTCCAAGGCAGTAGACTGGGAACAGCAATGAACAATGCCCTACAGGATGGGGAGGGGTTCGACAGATACAGACCAGCAATGTGGGCTTGCCTGAAGGTAGAGTACCCTAACAAACTGGATCTTAAGACAGTGAGGGGAGACCCATTGGGGGATGCACAGAACCCAGTCCTGTACCGACACAGCCAACTGAGAAAGTGGCGCCAGGAAACAGAATCAGACCCAGAGGGGAACCCCCTGATGACAACATTGTTCAGAACTGCTGTGGTAGACGCCATGCCGCCTCCGGTAAAAAAACGATTGGAGGAGGTGGTAGGCCTCACCTCAAAGACTCATAATGAGTTCTGTGATCATGTGGTCCACGCGGTGGAGAAGTACAGGAAGGATGAGATAAAGCAGAAAGAGCAGGAGAGAGACATGCAAAGGAAACTAGCCCAATTGCAGCTTGGGGAACTTAAACGGTTAAATTGTGTATAATTATGGAATTATGATTATAAAATATTTTAACCACATGATTTTCATCTAACATGATCACGTTTCATGTTTAAACTTTTATGGTTGTAGTGGTTACAGAATAAACAGGAGGAATATGTGGGAAAAATGTCTTTAACACAATAACAATGTGACAATGGTCACTGATAACTGTGTGAATGTGAATGACCAGAACGCAGAGCAGGATACTCTCGGTTTTACGACTACTGATAAGCAGAGGACTCCGGAGGAGAAGCAGCGCTGTTGCTTCTCACTCAGGGACAGTTGAGCCATTGTATATCGTGTGCATGCAGCAACATGCAGGGCCATATGTCTATGTGGCATCAAAGGGGGGTGTTGATAAGTGGCGCACATGGTTTTGACCACTGTGCAAGGGGGGAGGTTGTGAGGAAAATCAAGTTGGGGAGGGTGGAGAGAGTTAATGGAACTCTTAAGACAAAGCACACAACTAATGCACTAATGAGTTACCACATGCAAACTAACAGGAGCACACCTATCTATGATGTCTCCTAGGAGAGGATCCTGCACCTATCTATGATGTCTCCTAGAGATGAGGATCCTCACCTATCTATGATGTCTCCTAGGAGAGAGGATCCTCACCTATCTATGATGTCTCCTAGGGGAGAGGATCCTGCACCTATCTATGATGTCTCCTAGGAGAGAGGATCCTGCACCTATCTATGATGTCTCCTAGGAGAGAGGATCCTGCACCTATCTTTGATGTCTCCTAGGGGAGAGGATCCTCACCTATCTATGATGTCTCCTAGGAGAGGATCCTCACCTATCTATGATGTCTCCTAGGAGAGAGGATCCTCACCTATCTATGATGTCTCCTAGGGGAGAGGATCCTGCACCTATCTATGATGTCTCCTAGGAGAGAGGATCCTCACCTATCTATGATGTCTCCTAGGGGAGAGGATCCTGCACCTATCTATGATGTCTCCTAGAAGAGGATCCTCACCTATCTATGATGTCTCCTAGAGGAGAGGATCATCACCTATCTATGATGTCTCCTAGAGGAGGGGATCCTCACCTATCTATGATGTCTCCTAGGAGAGAGGATCCTCACCTATCTATGATGTCTCCTAGGAGAGAGGATCCTCACCTATCTATGATGTCTCCTAGAGGAGAGGATCCTCACCTATCTATGATGTCTCCTAGGAGAGAGGATCCTCACCTATCTATGATGTCTCCTAGGAGAGAGGATCCTCACCTATCTATGATGTCTCCTAGGAGAGAGGATCCTGCACCTATCTTTGATGTCTCCTAGGGGAGAGGATCCTCACCTATCTATGATGTCTCCTAGGAGAGGATCCTCACCTATCTATGATGTCTCATAGGAGAGAGGATCCTCACCTATCTATGATGTCTCCTAGAGGAGAGGATCCTCACCTATCTATGATGTCTCCTATGGGAGAGGATCCTCACCTATCTATGATGTCTCCTAGGAGAGAGGATCCTCACCTATCTATGATGTCTCCTAGGGGAGAGGATCCTCACCTATCTATGATGTCTCCTAGGAGAGAGGATCCTCACCTATCTATGATGTCTCCTAGGAGAGAGGATCCTCACCTATCTATGATGTCTCCTAGGAGAGAGGATCCTCACCTATCTATGATGTCTCCTAGGAGAGAGGATCCTGCACCTGGGCTTAAAGTGCAAAGGCCTAGGAAAACTCCCTAGCAGCCCATTCTGATAATTGCTCGTTAGTACAAAAATGATGGGTGCTCGTAAAATACAAAAACTGATAATAAACGTAATATCATAACAAGCAGCTGGTGCTGATAAGTGATCAAAAGAATATATATTATCCTAACAAGAGGCAGAGCGACACACTAAGAGACACACACTCACAGAGAGAGAGACTAGACACACACAGAGAGAGACACACTCACAGAGTGAGAGAGACACACACACACAGAGAGACAGAGTGAGTGATAAGCAGTGTCCAAGTGTTTCCTCAAACCTTCAAGTCGACTATGTGAAACGACCTGGAACTCTGCAATAGTGTGAAGAAGTCGTAGCTCAAAGGTTAAGCTTCCCCACAACATCTGGGGGTTGTTGGTTCAAGCCCAGCTGAGGCCAGAGAGGTGTGAAATGTAATGTAATGTAATGTGAGTGACATGTAAGGTGAGACAGAGAGACACACAGAGTAAGAGAGACTGGACACACAGAGACAGAGACACAGATAGAGAGACACACACACACACAGAGTGACAGAGAGGAAGACTAGACACAAACAGAGGTAGAGAAACACATACAGAGGCAGAGAGAGAGAGTGGGACACACACACTCACACAGAGTGAGAGGCAGAGAGAGAGAGACACCAAAGAGGCAGAGAGACACACACACACACACACACACACACACACACTCACACAGAGTGAGAGGCAGAGAGAGAGACACAGAGGCAGAGAGAGACACACACACTCACACAGAGTGAGAGGCAGAGAGAGAGACACACACAGAGGCAGAGAGAGACACACACACACAGAGTGAGAGACGAGACACACAGACACACAGAGAGAGTGATTAGCAGTGTCCAAGTGAGATCACTATGAAAACACACAGACACACAGAGAGAGACACACACACAGAGAGAGACAGAGTCACACTAGACCCAAAGCAGCGAGACGTGAACATTGCTGACAAACCGGGTGCGTATTTCGGGATGGGGGGGCATGCTTGCGTAATACATACGCAGGCACGCAGCATTACGCACCACAACTGAGCAACTTATTTCGCAAAATTGTCATCTATCCTTTAAGAGCGCTTGGGCCTTTTTTAAAATCTAAAATTGTATATAATGTATGTGAAACGAGTATCTCAGACTACAAAGGTGGCGACTGTGGCTCCGGAGGTAGAACCGGTATCAAATGATCGCAAGATCGGCGTTTCGGCAGTTCGATCTCCGGCTGGCCACGTGTCGAAGTGTCCTTGGGCAAGAGACTGAACCCCAAATTGCTCCCAGTGAGCGGGCCGGCACCTTGCATGGTAGCTTGTCGCCATTGGTGTGTGAAAGGGTGAATTAGAGCGCTTTGGAATAATAATAATAATAATAATAATAATAATAATAACTTTATTTGTATAGCGCTTTTCCTGCAAATGTTGCAGCTCAAAGTGCTTTAATCATTATATAATCTTAATTTAATTATTTTTGTAATTTAAATGCAATATTAAAAGGATGGCAAATCATCTTAATTTAATTATTTAGTCATTTAAAGGCAATATTAAAAAGAGGGGTTTTTAGTCTTGACTTGAACATATTTGCTGAGGTTGCATCCCTAATGTAAACTGGCAGTGCATTCCAAAATCTGGAGCATAAAATGAGAATGCAGCCTCACCAAATCTCTTCTTTTGTACATGTGGTACACAGAGAAAACCAGCGTCAGAAGACCTGAAAGCTCTATTGCAGTGGTTCTCAAACTTTTTTGGGCCAGCCCCCCCCCTGTCCATTATCCAGGTCTCTTACCGCCCCCCATCAAACAAAGTAGGCTTATTTTCTTCCCTGAATATTAATGTTGACTAATATTCTGTGTTATATCACAGAACAACAATAACACAGCAGTGATTTCACACATGTCCGGTGCAGAACAAACAGTAGGCTACAAAACTGTACATTACAACTAACATTGTTTGTTTTTTAAGTGTGCTGGTGTTTCATTTCGCCAAATTGCTATTTTATGATGCTAATATGTATTCATTTTTGATTGGACTTTGGGGGGGTGGTGTCACATTATGGCGGCAAACGCTAGGGGGCTATTATTTAAATATTTTATTTAGTATTCTATGGTATTATTTTCATAAACTGACCACTTAGTTCGAATTTCTCATATCAAAACATAACAAAGTTCCAAAGTTCAGAGCTCTGCGCTCTGAGTTTTTAGCTTCTCCATCTTCTTGATGACACTCACTTTTATTTTTTTGGGGCGCTGCGCTACATGTGTCTGCGTCACAGAGCCCGGCCAAGTTCAGAGCGCTCAGAGATGGGTGCTCTGACTGAAAACACGGTTTTGCCCGAGCAAACTGACCGTTCGTGCATTTACGAACGTACCCGTAATAACACTGCTGACAGCTGTTTTTCATGAGAAAAATACTTTATGCGTGAACGCCCCCCAAGAACACCTCAACGCCCCCCTTTAAAAAAGATTTGTTCCAGCGCCCCCCGATGTTGTCTGAACGCCCCCGTTTAGAAACGATGCTCTATTCAGATTCAGATTCATTTATTTATTCAAGGGACAGTGCATATTAATAAAACAAAAATAAATTGTAAATACGCCAGAGTTAGCCCGAAAGCTAGTTTTCATCCGCAGTCCCTATGCCATGATGTTGTATACGGCTCCCTGGAGGAAAAAAGTACATTTAAAAGATAAAATATAGGTAGACCTAGGCACAAAAAAGTAGACAGGACAAGCATTTAGCTTAAGGGCATAACATAGGGGGTTAAAAGAGCATACATTAATCATAGGCGGTTAAAAGGAGGGTACATATAAGCAGAGGGTTAAAAGAGCATACATTAATCATAGGCGGTTAAAGGGAGGGTACATATTCGGTAAGCAGACTAAAAGCAAGCAACATATACGCACGGTAAGCAGACTAAAAACAAGCACACCGACTGTACAGGTAAGACATGTTAGGCGGTACACAGACAGGCGGTACACATGACATACAGGTATAGGACAGGACATTTCAATGTTGGCAGGTGTGTGTGTTGATCATCCACTGTTTTAGGTGCTTTCTAAATGATTTAAATGTGCCTAATTCTTTAAGGTGCCCTGGAATCAGGTTCCATTCACGTGCCCCTCTAACTGACCAGGCAGACTGACTAAAGGCACTCCTCCTAAATGGGATGGTGCAGTCCCCTCTGGTGACACCCCTTGTGGTGCGTGCTGTACTTCCTGGTCGTGAGATGAAGGTGTTAAGTGGTAGTGGGGCTAAAATGTGGATAGTTTAATAGACAAGGCAGAGGTTTGTGTAGGTTTTCAGATTGTCCCAGCTTAGAATGTTGTGCTTCTTCAGTATTGTGCAGTGGTGAAAGTGTCTTGGCTTCTTGTCTAGTGTTTTGATTGTTTGTTTGTATATTGACTCGAGTGCTTTACAGGTTGTGGGATTTGCTTGTGACCAGCTTTTTATGCAGTAGTTGATGTGTGTGAAGATCAAGGCGTGGACATACATGGTAGCTGCCTCTGTTGACATGTAGTCCCTTATAAAGCGGAAGTTGGACAGATTGAACTTGACCATTTTACAGACCTTTTTGATATGTGCCTTAAAAGTGAGGTTGGAATCTAACAGCACCCCAAGATATTTGAACTCGTTCACAACTTGTAGTTGTTCCCCTGAGATAATGACATATGCAGAACGGTTTGTTTTGGTAAAAAAAACATTGGGCCATCATTTATTTATCATCACTTATCTTACCTATGTTATCTATCGATCTTAAATATATATTTTAATGTGCAACAATTGAAATTGAAACAATCGATAATGTGTTCATAAACAATTTATATAGCCAATGATAACAAATAAACCAGTTCCCTGCATGAGATCGATCAATTTGAAAACTAAAGGAGAAAAATGGACTTGGCCCACTGCCTATTAATTGTTTTGATATCAAATAATTTCAAGGACTTTTAATAAATAATGTTAACTCGTTCACAAAAACAAGAGACAGGTACACTGAGGAACAGGTTCACCGTTGAATTACAATAACATACTTAGACTGAGTGACGTATTGGGTATACATGCATGGTTACGTCTCTGGTAGGACCCTGTTTGTGTATGGTATGATGCAGCAATGATGACAGAGACGTGTATCAAGTTCAGCCATGTAATATCAAAGTGGAGGGAACAGGCACCTACACACGGGTCATGCAGAAACAAGCAAACAAGTCGATAGCCGATGGCATCGATCTAAGTAGACCCGTAACATCCTCCTTTTCCAAGTGAACACAAACACCTTAGAACTTAGTGCAAAAATAACAAAAGTAATCTAGTGCAAAAATAACAAAAGTTTGTTCTTATATAAAATGTAACAACAGTCTCTGTTAACTTCTGTATTCTCTGTGTCTTTCCTTTTTAATTTTTTCCATTTATATTTTATGGCAACAGCCCTATATAGTTTAGGTTACAAATTGAGTCTCACAGGTGGCTTAGACAGCCGTCCAGCCCTAGTGTATGCGCGTCCCTCAAATGGTGCTGTGCCAATTGGACTAGGTGAGGTCCTAGGTGTGAACCTGACCGGGCTCGGCTCGGCCACAGTTGGGGGAGCCTCTGCAGCGGTACTCTCTGGCACAGGGTCATTCTCTTCGTAGGTCGGAGTAGCAGTCGGCTCGGCTACTCTGAGGTCCACCCTGTTGCGTCGATAGAGGGAGCCGTCGACATCCACCAGGTACGATCTCGGTGCAACCCTGCGGAGGCAGGTCCCAGCCCTCCAGATGCCAGTGTTGTCACTAGGCAGAGGCTTCATTCGGACGGTTTCCCCGACTGCCAGCTCCGGCAGGTCCCGGGCGGACCGGTCATAGAAAGACTTGGCAAGCTGCCTCCTGTGGCGCAGCTTTTCAGTGACTCCTACCACAACGACTGGTTCCAGCAGCTTGTTTGTCACTGGAATAGAGGTCTTCAGCCGACGAGACATGAGATGTTGTGCCGGGCTGCTGTTCATGCTTTCGGTGGGAGTATTTCTCCAGTGTAGTATGGCCTGCCAGGGGTCGTCACTGTCACGCATAGCCTTGCGCAGCAGATTCTTTGCAATCTTGACGGCCGACTCTGCCTTGCCGTTTGCTTTCGGGTGCCTTGGAGAGGAGGTCACATGCTCAAACTCCCATTCAGAGGCAAAACGTGAGAACTGAGAGGTAAATTGTGGGCCATTGTCTGTGATGACCCTCTCTGGCTGGCCATGCCGAGCGAACTGTGCCTTACATCGCTTGATGACTGTCTCTGCAGATAAGTCAGGGAGGAGCTCAACTTCCCAAAAGTCAGAATAGTGGTCGACTATAATAAGATAGTCCTTCTGCCTATGACTGAACAGGTCCATGCTCAGAATTTGCCACGGCCTGGTGGGCAGTTCATGTGAGAGCATGGTCTCCTTTTGCTGTTTGTGAGCATACTCATTGCAGGTTGAGCAGGTGCCCACAAAATCCTTTATCTCTGCCTGCATGTTCGGCCAGTACAATGTCTCTCGAGCATGTCGGTAGCATGCGTCTCCTCCTGTGTGACTTGAATGAATGCGCGTAAGCATCTCTGGGCGTAGTGATTTTGGGATGATGACTTTCTGCCCCCGGAATAGAACACCATTCTGTACACTGACTTCATCTCTGTAAGGCCAGTATTCTCTGGTAATGAGAGGTGCTTCTTCTCTCACATCTGGCCAGCCTATGAGAACTGTGGACTTAAGTGCCTGCAGGCATTCATCTCGGTCAGTGTGCAGCCTGATTTGTTCGAGACGCTGGTCACTTACATTCAAGTAGTCTGCCTGGTTCACATGCTGTATCTCCTCTTGCTCTTGTTGCAGGGAGCAGATAGCGTGCCGCTGGTAGGTTGTTCCTCTGCCGGTGCATCCTGCTGTTGCTCTGCTGAGCGTGTCGCTGATTAACATTTCAGGCCCTGGTTTGTAGATGACCGTCAGACTGTAGTTCTGTAAGGTCATGAGCATGCTCTGAAGCCTCTTGGGAGCGTTGAGGAGAGGTTTGCTGAAAATGGAGATTAGGGGCTTATGGTCTGTCTCCGCTGTGATCAGGTCGCGGCCATATAGATAGTAGTGAAACCTCTGACAGGCGAAGACGATGCTGAGACACTCTTTCTCAATCTGTGCGTAGTTCTTTTCTGTGGGGGTAAGAGCTCTCGAAGCGAACGCGATGGGCTGTCCTTCCTGCATGAGGCAGCATCCGAGACCATTCTGGCTGGCGTCGCTCTGGACTGTGATTGGCTTGGTCACATCATAGTAGCGCAGGACAGGCATGGTTGTAGCTAGAGACTTGAGTTCTTGAACTGCCGCCTCGTGTTTGGGTAGCCAATGCCAGGGGGTTTCCTTGTCCAGCAAGCGTCGCAACGGCTCACAGACACTTGATAAGTGTGGCATGAATTTGGCCAAGTAGTTGGCAAAGCCAATCAGACGCTGCACCCCTTTTGCGTCAGTTGGATTGGGCATTTCGATGATGGCCCTCACCTTCTCTGGGTCAGGCTTCAGCCCTGTGGATGAGAGGATGTGGCCGTGAAACTGGACCTCAGCTACTTTGAACTGCAGCTTCTTCAACCCTAGCCGCAGCTTGACCTCACGGCAGCGTTCCATCAGTGCCAAAAGCTTGACATCATGGTCACTCTCAGCCTCTTTGTCTGTGTCCCCACAACCCACAACCAGGATGTCGTCCGCAATGGGCTCGATGCCCTTGAGTCCAGCCAGGAGCTCGTGTTGTTTTCGCTGATACACCTCGGGTGCCACAGACACTCCGAATGGTAGCTTAAGCCAGCGTTTCCTCCCCCAGGGGGTCCAGAATATGGTCATGAGGCTGCTCTCGTAGTCAAGTCTGCATTGTAGAAATGCATCTCGGGCATCCACTAAGGTGAATACTCTTGCCTTCGGTAGTTTGTACAGGACATCATCCAGAGTAGGCATGATGTAATGAGAGCGCTTTAGGGCCTTGTTCAGGAACTTAGGATCTATACATAGTCTGAGCTTGTCTGTTTTTTTTACAATAACCATGTTGCTGATCCAATCAGTTGGGTCTGTGACCGGCGCCATGTGGCCGTCAGCCTCGTACTTGTCCAGCTGGGCTTTGACTGCTGCTTTCATTGCAATGGGAACATTGCGAGGGGCACATTGAACTGTAGGAACCCTGGGATCTAGGTCAAAATTGACCTCCCCGGGTAGAGATTCCACAGGTGAGTTGAATACATCACTGTATTTTTTAGTCAGCTGCTCCTTGGTTAGGGCTCCAGGCTGTGCATGTTCCACTTTGAGCACGTCCTCAGGGATTGTGAACTGCATGAGACCTAGGCGTTCACAGGTAGAGCCTGACAGGAGAGGATTTTGCCTAGACTTAACTATTTCAAATGAGAGCTTGTATGTTTGACCTCTTACTCTACATTCTGTCTCAAAGATGCCTATGGAGCTCAGTGTTTCCCCGGAGTACAGCTTTAGTCTAGCCTCACTTGGGCAGAGTGGTGCGTTGGGTGCCAGCCTTTTCTTGTCATGAAGGCTCATTACATTGCATGTTGCTCCAGAGTCCAACTGACATTGCTGTGGCTTGTTGTGAAAACGTAATGTTACAAACCATTTCTTCCCTTTGGCTTGCACTGCACCAATTGACTCATGCATGTATATGTCTTCCTCACTGTTTTGTTCTGAGCTCTCAGCTGTATTTTCAATGCAGTGTATCTTTCCCTCAGTGGGTCTTTTGCTTTTTTGACACACTTTAGCAAAGTGATTATTTACTCCACATGATTTGCATTGTTTTCCGAATGCTGGGCAGTGATCTCTGCCCCTTGCATGCGAGTTGCCACAGTATTTACATGCATAGCCTGCGTCTACAGCTCTGGGTGAATTGCTCTGCCTCCATTGGTTTTGCCTGGATTGTTGTTGCCTAGATTGTTGCCTAGCAACGGCGAGCACCGCTTCTACGTGCGGAGGACTCGCTATCTCCATCGCTCTCATACGAATGTCTGTCTGCTCCGTTGCACGGCACATGTCAATTGCTGTGATCAACGTCAGTTGCTTTTCTCTAAGCAATCTGCGCCTTATGCTCTCGTTACCAACACCCAGTACAATTTTGTCACGAATCATCTCATCTCTTAACTGTCCGTACTCACAGGTTACTGCCCTTTCTCTCAGCCTGGTCACAAAACCGTCTATAGATTCTCCTTCCTCCTGTTTGCAGCTCCCGAAGACGTACCTTTCATATATTGTGTTCTTGGTAGGTTTGAAATACTTCTCCAACGTGGCCAGTATGATCGCAGCATCCCCCTGATCCTCTTCGGAAAGATTTAAGTTGTGACGGTATATATGTCTGCATTCACTTCCCATCACGGTCCTCAGAGTTGCAGCCTGGATTTTCTTGTCCTTTTCAGTTATGCCAGTAACGATGACATAGTCCTCATATTCGGCCCGGAATATGTCCCAATTGACGCTCCAATCGCCCGTGAAGCTCATGGGTGAAGGGGGTGGAAAAGTAATGGCTGTCATGCTAGCTATCGTTGCTCGCTGACTTGTCTCGTCTTCTAAAGTATCCGAATCACTTGATTCCGATCCAGACATAGGCTACTCTACCTGTGCTCACTTCATATGATCTAATATTCCGCTAACGTGAGTTCAGCAGCTTCTGACACCATGTTTGTGTATGGTATGATGCAGCAATGATGACAGAGACGTGTATCAAGTTCAGCCATGTAATATCAAAGTGGAGGGAACAGGCACCTACACACGGGTCATGCAGAAACAAGCAAACAAGTCGATAGCCGATGGCATCGATCTAAGTAGACCCGTAACAGACCCCTTGAGTCAATGAGCTGAATTCATATGGAGATAGATTTATATCATAAATACACACGTACGAAAGTATAATACGCAACCGTGTTTTGCTATCCGTAACTGTGTTTTGCTATCCATCCGTGTCGTAAAAATAATTCAGGCGTGCGTGAACAGACCCACGCAAGCGTGTTTTGCTATCGACCCGCAAATATCTCTCCATTCGTGAACCGTGTTTTGTGAACCGTGTTTTGCTCTGCTTGGATTTACGTATGGAGTTTTGAGACAAACTTTCCCCTGTTTTGCCGTCTCGATTCGTAACTCGTAATATTCATTAGCTGATTATAAGGCGCTATCTGATTGGCCGGTGACGGCCAATCATTCTAGGCTGAAAGTGGAGATTGTTTGAAAAGTAATCAAGGGTACGCCGGCAGGGTACGCCGGTCTGCTGAATAACTTTTGCTAGGCTAGGTGTGAATGACATTACGTTTGCCATATTTAAGCATAGATTAAGCATATTTAAGCATATTTAAGCATATTTAAGCATATTTAAGCATAGAATAAGGTGGCCAGGGGGAACAGGTGGCCAGCGGGAACTAGAACATGTGAAAACCGTATGGGTTATGGTTTCACTTTGTTTCCACATACAGGTGCAACTCAAAACATTTGAATATCGTGCAAAAGTTCATTTATTTCAGTAATTCAACTTAAAGGGTTACACTTAGATATTATATAGACTCATTACATGCAAAGTGAGATATTTAAAGCCTTTATTTGTTATACATTTGATTATTATGGCTTACAGCTTATGAAAACCCCAAATTAAATATCTCAGAAAATTAGGATATGAAATCAATAAGAAAATGATTTTAAATACAGAAATGTCAGCCCTCTGAAAAGTATAATCATGCATATGTACTCAGTACTTGGTTTGGGCCCCTTTTGCATGAATTACTGCCTCAATGCGGCGTGGCATGGATGATATCAGCCTGTGGCACTGCTGAGGTGTTATGGAAGACCAGGATGCTTCAATAGCAGCCTTCAGCTCTTCTGCATTGTTCGGCCTCATGTCTCTCATCTTTCTCTTGGCAATACCCCAAAGGTTTTCCAGAGACCATTCAAACATAAATGTTTGATATGAATCTCACTTAACGTCAAACTCCCTGTGAAATTTAGTTTTCTTTCCATATTGTAGCTGGATGTTTGGGTGATGTTGTTCACTAAAGCCCTAGAACCGATTGGCAAAGCATCACTTCACTCTGCTTTTTGATAGCTCCTTTCTCTTCCAGTTCAATAGTTATTATCCCCCTCCTTTATTGGATATAGAAAGTACTGCCAGAGACTTAATAAATAAATAACCAAAGAATACAAGTATGGCCTATCTAATAATCTATTACTTTGCACAATAAAAACAATATCTGGAGCTGTAGAATACTGACAGTGATATAAGACGTGCGTCAGTATTGTATAACCTCTTCTTATCCACCTCATTTTTCTGGTTTTCTGCTCGAAATGACATGCCCACAGTGAATATAGAATATCTCCACAATCACAAGGGCCTTCATAATGATCTTGTTATCAAATGAAAGCTAACACCTGTGGGGTGGCGGTAGAAGTGTCAGAATCAAAATCTATGTTACTGTGTCAGAGTAAATAGAGCTAGAACATTATAAAACATCTCAAATTCAGTCTCCGCCTAAAAAAACAACAGCTTTTACAGTGAATATCACCTTGGAAACCTGATAACCAAGCCCAAATCATCTAGGAATCAGTACTCCAGGGTCTTATTAGTACTTGTGCCAAAGTCGATGCTAGTAATGTGAGCAAATGCAACTTTGTACCTGTTTTAGTACAGGTATGTTTAGGCGGACACCAAATTTGGATATGTTTAGGCCATTTGGAGACATTTTGGCACCATCTGTGCCATTTGACCTTTCTCATGTATCAGACTGTAAAACTATTATTATTATGAATATATTATTATACTATTATTATATTTCACTGATATATCACTATAGGTATACATTCCATCCAAATTCAACTGTTTTCTCACTTGTTTTGAAAATTAACCCATTCACCTCTATACATTTACCCACGCAAAGAAAAACATACATAGAAAATGAAGTTTGACTAAGATTTATTGTCAAAGCCAACTTTGAAATATGAAACTGAAAATATAATCAAACACACAATAAATCCAAACCTTGAAATTGCAAAAATAACAGGTAAAAACAAATCAAAACTATATACAATGTCAATACAATAAAAGCCAACTTTGAAATATGAAACTGGAAATATAATCAAACACACAATAAATCCAAACCTTGAAATTGCAAAAATAACAGGTAAAAACAAATCAAAACTATATACAATGTCAATACAATAAAAGCCAACTTTGAAATATGAAACTGAAAATATAATCAAACACACAATAAATCCAAACCTTGAAATTGCAAAAATAACAGGTAAAAACAAATCAAGACTATATACAATGTCTGCCACTCAGTCATTTGCACTATATATATATATATATATATATATATATATATATATATATATATATATATATATATACATATATATACATATATATCTCTATAGTCCACGGTGCCACAAAGCAAAACAGTTCCTTTTTGCATGGAGGCACAGAGGGACCAGGCATTTGCTGCAGTATGCAGGTGTCTTGACCCTGCCTCTGCCAGTGTAACGGAGTAGAAAGGTCAAGTTCAATTATAGCTAAAATAGGTATAAACTGCGCCCTCTAGGGGTTTAATGACGTGGTATACCCGGGGTGTGTCCGTGACCCGGATGCTGTGTCCGTGACCCAGATGCTGTGTCCGTGACCCGGATGCTGTGTCCGTGACCCGGATGCTGTGTAAATATAGCTGGACAGTGCAATTGCACGGGACGTAGCGTGATCTCCCTCAGTTCATTCTTAACCACTGATGCGGTAAGGTCATGTTTTCTGCAGGGTCTGAGATCGCATATAATTTAAGAGATTATTAATGTACCTATGTTTTATTTGAATGTTTGATAAGTAAGATAGCTGTTTTGAGTTTCCCATTCATAGTATGTTAGTTTGGAACATATCACAAGTTTGTTAATGTGAGTTTTCTGTTGTTAACAATGATGGCGCTAACGTGAATGTCCGTGTGTAACATCATTTTAGAATGTAGCTCGATGACCCTGCAAGTCCCGTGTCCAGAAATTGATGCACTGTTTTCTACAGGTAATATTATTATTGTTGTGTTATTATATGTCTGTTGTTCTGTTAGTAGACCGTATTGTATGAGGTTGGATCTTCCACTTCGCTAGTTTGCAACACGCTCGCGGCTTACCTAGCAGTCAGGTTGCAGCCATTGTTGCACGTGGTGCGCATGCGTATTCCAAGTGCGTGGTTTTTCCATGCATTTGGATGTTATGATTTCTTGTTGTTGTTGTTAAATGAATACCACTATATGATCACACAAGTGAAGAGTTATGTAGTCTACACATTTTGTATTTTTGTTTCATATTATTGTTATAATTTGTGTAGTATGAGTGACTACTGTATGCTCAGTTCATTCTTAACCACTGATGCGAATGTAGCTCGATGACCCTGCAAGTCCCGTGTCCAGAAATTGATGCACTGTTTTCTACAGAATAAATGAACGTGAGCCATCCAGCTGAGAGTGATTCATGAAAAGATACACCCCGTCACATTGGTGCCGTGACCTGTGGACCTGAAGTCAACTCTTCACCTTGACCCGGGACCACTCTGCTGGATCACTCTGCTGGACCGCTCCTGCGTGCTGTCTGGTGGGCGGCGTATGGTTTCACTCAGTTCATTCGGTGATGTTATGCACAAATGGATTGTTGAATTAATGAATGTGATCTGTGATTTATTTTAGTTTTATTGCTGTTTTGGCGACATTTTTCTTTACTGGTCTTTTATCTGATTAGTCTGTATAGTACTGTTTTCTTGAATTGTAATTCAACATGAGCCACAGACCAGGATGTTTCAGTACGCCACTAAGCAGTAGCATTGGGAGGGGTAGAGCGATCCTCCTCAGTGGAGGTAGGGGGATTCCAGTGTTGAGTTATGATAGTCCTGTTCAGGGGGGTGATGTTCATGTTGTGGGTAGTCAGGATGCTGCTGGGGCCCTTTCAGTTAGTGGGGACACAGTTCCTTCTCAGAGCCACGACATTGATCATGCACCGAGCACACGGGTCAGTGATGCCCCATCCCCAATCTCTGCTTTCCAGTTACCTAATGTAGTGAGCCAGATGAGTGACATAATTAGAGATGTTGGTCTACAGCTGGCAGATAGCATACTTGCACGCCTTGACTCAACGCTACCTCCTCTTAGCACTGCGCATGCACAGACCACGCCCACTGATACATCCACCCAGAGTCTAGACCTGTCCCAAGTCCAGTTGGTACCTCACAGGAGGGTGAAGGAGCCTCCAACGTTCAGAGGGGATGATAAGGACGCAGTGAATGTGCGTGAGTGGGAAGACATAATGAGGAGTTATGTGAAAAAGGCGAACATCAGAGCAGATCAGCAGGCGGAAGAAATATTCACCCATCTCAGGGGCAGGGCTAAGGATGTAGTGAAGTATGGGACGAGGAGCAGTGGCATTAATGTCGCTGAAAACCCAGAGGCCATCTATGGTCTTCTACGTAAGCATTTTGCTGCTGTTCCCTGTTCACCTATCCCCCTAGCCGACTTCTACACCACGCTGCCGAAGAGTGGTGAGGATGCGTATGACTACTGGCTACGCCTCAATCAAGCTGCAGATGTTGCCACTGATCGCCTCAAAGAACAAGGTAAAACACTTGAGTGCCCTCTCCTGGAGGTGACACGTATGTTCATCAGGAACTGTCCATCCAAAGAGCTTGCCATGACTTTCAGATCAAAGACGATCGATAAGTGGACTGCTGTAGAGGTCCAAGATGTACTTGACAAGTTCCACACTCAGGTGTGCTCGAACGGTGCTGCCGCAGCCGTGAGTAAAAGGCCCAGTGAGGGGGTGCTAGTGAACAGAGTTGAGATGTCAGGCACTGATATGTGTTCACCTGAAAAGCAGGATACTCGCCCAGACAAGGGGGCAGAGGCTTTTGAACGTATCATTTCAATGCTAGAGAAAGTCCTATTGGAGAAGTCTGCTCCTGCTAAGGACATGTCAAACAAGCAGTATAGACCCAGCCCCCCCAGGATTGAGGGTCTGAATAACCTGCCGTGTGCTGTGTGTGGCGACGCTAGACACTCTGCTTGGACTCACTGCCGTGACCAGAGGCTCTGCTTCCAGTGCCATTCGCCTGGACACCCCAGATCCAAGTGTCCGATGCAGGGGCGTGCCCAGTCGGCGCAGCAGGGAAACTTATAGATCTGCATTCAAGGGAGGACTGTGCAGATCCTGTTGATATCTCTCCCAATGATGAAATGGCTGATTGTGAGTCAACATACAAGTCATTCATCTCCAGAGCGCCTTCGAACAAAACAGTAGTATTTCAAGGTCTACACCGAGTCCAAAGGTCTGATAGTTTATTCTACACCACTGTCTCCGCTGCAGATGTCTCTCTTAGAGCGATGATAGACAGTGGTTCTATGGCATGCACGCTTAGCAAGGCTGCGGAGGCGCGTCTCTTGCAGCGTAACCCTGATCTGAGAGGATGCCCCGCTGATGATGTCATTATCATAGGATGTGGTGGTCACCGAGTTGTACCTAAGGCAATATACAATGTCGATGTGGTGGTGTATGACTGCAAGATGGTCATCCCAATGCTTGTGGTGCCTGGACAGACCGATGACATGATACTAGGCAGTAATGCCATCAAGAAAATCCTAGAGTTGATGAGGAAGACTGACAGCTATTGGCGGCTGATATCTGAACATGGTGGTGGCAGTGATGGGGACTGTCATCACTTCTTCTCTCTCCTTTCCAATACAGAGAGATGGAGGGGTGAGACAGTGCCTGAGAAGGTTGGCACACTGAAGCTACAACAGTGTGTGGTGCTACAGCCAAATAGTGAGCATCTTGTATGGGGCAGACTCCCTGTGTCGGCACCTATATCAGAGGGCAGTACGGTGGTTGTGGAACCAACTCAGTCCAGATGCAGACCGAATAAAGTTCTGGTTGGCAGAGTTGTTACGCCGATGTGGGGCGACCGATGGCTGCCTATGAAGGTTGTGAATCCCACCGATGAGCCGGTAGTGCTGAAGCGAAACACCAAATTGGCGGACGTGTTCCCCTGCATTGCCGCTGAAGAGCTGTCCCCGCCCGACCACATTCAGTCTTCCCCACAATCCGTGACTGGTGAGTCTGTAGCAAGGCCCAAAGAAGACATCAGAAAGGCACTGGAGGAACTTGGTCTACGCGACCTAGACTTGGACGCGTGTGAAGTCTCTGACCTGTGGAGAGAGAAGCTTTGTCAGCTTGTTGTGAAATACGAGTCAATCTTTTCACGCCACAAGTTGGACTGTGGTGAGGCGTCTGACTTCGTGCACAAGATACATCTGGTGGACGAGAGGCCATTTCGCCTGCCCTACCGCAGAGTGCCACCGAACCACTACGAGAAGCTGAGGTCTGCCATCAACGACATGGAGGAGAAGGGCATAATTCGTAAGTCCAACAGCGAATATGCCTCGCCCTTGGTTCTTGTGTGGAAGAAGGATGGAGGATTGCGCATCTGTACGGACTTCAGATGGCTTAATGCGAGGACAACGAAAGACGCACATCCGCTGCCTCATCAGGCTGACGCGCTGGCTGCACTAGGTGGTAATGCCTACTTCTCCACAATGGACCTTACCTCTGGTTTCTACAACGTGCCTTTACATGAGGACCACAAGAAATACACTGCGTTCTCCTCTCCCTTTGGCCTGCATGAATATAACCGGATGCCTCAAGGGTTGTCCAACAGCCCGGCTACGTTCATGCGGATGATGCTCTCGATCTTTGGGGATCAGAATTTCACCAGTCTATTGTGCTACCTAGACAATGTTATGGTCTTCGCTCCTACAGAACAGCTGGCACTCGAGCGTCTAGAGATGGTTTTCTCTCGTTTGAAGTACAACAATCTCAAATTGGCTCCAAAGAAGTGCTATCTTCTGCGGAAATCAGTACGGTTTCTCGGCCATATCATCAATGAGTCAGGAGTGCAGACGGACCCTGGAAAGGTTGAAGCCATTAGCCAAGTACAGGTATCCGATCTGATGGACAGTGATGGGGTGTCTCCTTCACAGAAGAAGATTAGGTCCTTCTTGGGCATGATGCTTTACTATCAGCACTTCATTGAAGATTGTTCCTCTAAGGCCAGACCCCTATTCAAGCTTCTCTCTGGACAGAAC
This sequence comes from Nansenia antarctica, assembly GCF_963989245.1. Lineage (NCBI taxonomy): Eukaryota > Metazoa > Chordata > Actinopteri > Argentiniformes > Microstomatidae > Nansenia > Nansenia antarctica. The sequence goes on from NC_137684.1 coordinate 8,325,408, forward strand.
GCTGGAGAAAAGGCACGCAGAGGGAGAAAACCAGTGAAGAAATGTCACAATCTTGTAAAGCTCAAACCAGCTGACTGGACGCCCGAGTGTAGGGATGCTTTCGAGACATTGAAGCGCGATCTCCTGCATTCTGTAACCCTGGCCCATCCTGATTTCGCAAAGCCATTTATCCTAGCAGTGGATGCTTCATTCGATGGGATTGGCGCCGTCATCTCTCAGCTCCAGCCTGGTGATAAAGTTGCAAGACCAGTTGCCTTCGCTAGTAGGACGCTGTCACATGCTCAGTTGAACTATCCAGCTCACCGACTTGAGTTCCTGGCATTGAAGTGGGCTGTATGCGAGAAGTTTTCCCACTGGCTGAAGGGAGTGCATTTCACAGCGTGGTCGGATAACAACCCCTTGACCTACATCCTAACGAAGCCCAAGTTAGATGCATGCAAACAGAGGTGGGTGGCCAAACTTGCTGCATATGATTTCGATCTGAATTATATCCCAGGGCCTAGGAACATAGTCGCTGATGCGCTGAGCCGTGAGCCATTTGTTAAGTCCTGTGTGAGCCATCGCCTGGTGAGGGAGCCTTACCTGTCCTTGCTGGATCAGGTGAATGGAGTAGTGGCTGGTACGGTGCAGGACGCTTTCCGGCTGACTACCAACTGTCAAGGTGTTCAGCACACTAATGTCGACACAGATGAGGTCCTGAGTCCTGAGTCTTCTGGAGGTGCCATTAGTGCTGAGGAGGTGTCTGCTGTCATGGACGTCCATCGTACTGGGGGTGTTTCTCAGCTGCCCTACATTAATCCGGAGTATTTGCAATTGCCCGAGGAAGACCCTTCCATCGCCATCCCACAGAGTCAATTACACAATCTCCAGCAACAAGATGCTGTAGTGAGCAGGTTCTCTTTTATATGCAGCGACATAGGAAACCAAATGCACACGAGAGAACAGCTGAGTCTAGCTGTGTGCTCAGGCTGTTGAAACACTGGAAGAAGTTGAGAGTGCGTAGTGGACTCCTCTACCGTGTGAAGAGAGACCGCATCAGGGACAAGAGGATCTTTCAGTTCGTCACTCCAGAAGCTCTGAAGCGACAAGTCTTGCATGGAGTCCACGATGCTGCTGGCCACCAGGGTCGCTCAAGATCATCCTCTCTGGCCAGTGAACGATTCTTCTGGACAGGCATGCAGAGGGATGTTGAGAATCACGTGAAGCACTGTCAGAGATGTATTTTGGGGAAGACTCCTGAACCACACGCCCGAGCACCTCTTGAGAGCATCCGCACTTCAGCTCCTATGGACTTAGTGTGCATCGATTTTTGGACCGCAGAGCAGAGCGACAAGAAGACCATTGATGTTCTTGTTGTTACGGACCATTTTTCTAAAGTAGCTCTTGCCTTCCCCTGTCGGAACCAGACTGCGAAACAAGTTGCCCGCTGTCTATGGGACAAGTTTTTTTGCATATATGGGTTCCCCAAAAGAATCCATTCGGATCAGGGAGCTAACTTTGAGAGTCGGCTTCTAAAAGATCTACTAGAGATGGCAGGTGTGCATAAGTCCCATACGACTCCATACCACCCCATGGGCAACGGCGTCACAGAGAGGTTCAACAGGACCCTCGGGGGCATGATAAGGGCTCTCCCTCCACTGAGCAAGTCCAGGTGGCCACAGATGCTTCAGACACTGACCTTCTGCTACAACTCCACTGTGCATGAGACCACGGGCTTCGCGCCATTCTACCTGATGTTCGGACGGGTCCCACGGCTGCCCGTGGATGTCATGTTTCATCATGTGCTGGAGGATGATGCCGTTGTCAGTCGTCATGAGTTTGTGCAACATCTGAGGAGAGATCTTTCTGAAGCAGCACAGATCGCTCAAAGGAATGCCATCAGGGAACAAGATCGTCACGCCAAACTGTACAACCGGAAGGTCAGAGGACTGCCGTTGGGTGTTGGTGACAAAGTGCTACTTGCCAATCGAGGTGAGAGAGGGAAGAGGAAGATCGCAGACCGGTGGGAATCAACTCCTTTCGATGTGGTGTCTGTGAGATCGGACATCAACGTGTACAGGATCAGAGATGTTGTCACGAATAGAGAGAAGGTTGTACACAGGAACATGCTGCTTCCGGTTGACTTCTTGACAGTTCCGGAACAAGATGGGAACCCGGCATCCCTAGAGGAGTCGCAGTCTATAGCTTCCTGTGCCAGTGTTCAGGGCTCTGTCACCTCTGATGTTGAAGAGGCCTCTCGGTTGCGCACCAGGGACTGGGTCTTGGAGTCGCCTGAGCACGCGGGGGCAGAGAGCATCCATGAGGAAGAAGTCAACGGAGGGACTATGCCCGTGCTGAGTGCCTCGAAGGAAGACCGACCAGATGAGTTGCTGGATAGTGTTCCTGATGACTCTGTACCTGACTGCCACACTGATTATCCCCCTGACACAGTATGTGACACAGTACACTCACCTGAAGCTAGATGTGATGCCCATGGTGACCTTCCAATTCTAGTTGAGGTTGAGCCGGAGCAGGTAGTTTGCACACGTTCACAGAGTGCTCAAGTTCCATCAGTTGTCACGAGATGTGGGAGGAGTGTTAGGAACCCAAATAGGCTTATTTGTGAGATGTCAGGGCAGATGCTTAAAGGGAATACTGAGCCTTTCATAAGTTCTGCATTTAGTTTCATTGCGGCGTCTATGTAGGGGCGTAGTGCATCCTGTTTTTTTTCTTTATTTATTTTGCTTCCGGTCTGAGTCGTGACCTAGAGTCATGAGATCCTCTTGTAAGGGCAAAGTTATGTACAACTGTGGGATGTAGATGGCATCTCTTTCTCCTCTGTGATAAGTACGGGTTTTGGTACCAATCTGTCCTTACACACTTCTTATGGAAGAATTTATAATGTTGAGTTTTGGTACATCAGTGCTCGAGATCCACGTTGTTTTTTTGTTTTGTCATTTGTTTGTTTTTTCGCTCCTGTTTTTTTTACTGTCCTCCGGTTTTCATGCTGTTGCCCCATTTTAGTATAATTTAAGGGGGGTGTATGTAACGGAGTAGAAAGGTCAAGTTCAATTATAGCTAAAATAGGTATAAACTGCGCCCTCTAGGGGTTTAATGACGTGGTATACCCGGGGTGTGTCCGTGACCCGGATGCTGTGTCCGTGACCCGGATGCTGTGTCCGTGACCCGGATGCTGTGTAAATATAGCTGGACAGTGCAATTGCACGGGACGTAACGTGATCTCCCTCAGTTCATTCTTAACCACTGATGCGGTAAGGTCATGTTTTCTGCAGGGTCTGAGATCGCATATAATTTAAGAGATTATTAATGTACCTATGTTTTATTTGAATGTTTGATAAGTAAGATAGCTGTTTTGAGTTTCCCATTCATAGTATGTTAGTTTGGAACATATCACAAGTTTGTTAATGTGAGTTTTCTGTTGTTAACAATGATGGCGCTAACGTGAATGTCCGTGTGTAACATCATTTTAGAATGTAGCTCGATGACCCTGCAAGTCCCGTGTCCAGAAATTGATGCACTGTTTTCTACAGGTAATATTATTATTGTTGTGTTATTATATGTCTGTTGTTCTGTTAGTAGACCGTATTGTATGAGGTTGGGTCTTCGCTAGTTTGCAACACGCTCGCGGCTTACCTAGCAGTCAGGTTGCAGCCATTGTTGCACGTGGTGCGCATGCGTATTCCAAGTGCGTGGTTTTTCCATGCATTTGGATGTTATGATTTCTTGTTGTTGTTGTTAAATACCACTATATGATCACACAAGTGAAGATTTATGTAGTCTACACATTTTGTATTTTTGTTTCATATTATTGTTATAATTTGTGTAGTATGAGTGACTACTGTATGCTCAGTTCATTCTTAACCACTGATGCGAATGTAGCTCGATGACCCTGCAAGTCCCGTGTCCAGAAATTGATGCACTGTTTTCTACAGAATAAATGAACGTGAGCCATCCAGCTGAGAGTGATTCATGAAAAGATACACCCCGTCACACCAGCATCCTTGCACCTCCTGCAATCCCTCCTCAGCTCTCTAGCATCATCTCCATAGAACTCTGGCATGCAGGTCAGTGCTGGTGCTGCTGGTGGTGGTGCTGCTGCATCAATAAACTCAGCCATTTCTTTGGCCAGCTGCAGCCTGAAGGACTTCTGTGTATGTGGCCTCTTCATGGCAGGGTCCTTCCTCTTTTTGAACAGCTCCTTGTGGAGAAGGAAACCGTTCACCACGGCAGTGTTTCCTCTATATGCATTTATTGGTGGCGGGCCGCCACGAATGAATTTCCTCCGCCACAAATTGATTCAGTCCACAAAAACAAAAACAAAAAAAACAAAAAGAAAATCCACCTCTGAACATTTTTGCTGATTAAAATATATCTGATCCTAGATCAGCGCTATAATGGATGTTGACTATAAGTGCACCTAAATCCACGCCCATCTCTCTCTAACCGCTGATCCAAAATCAGATTAATGACATTCAGTTGACGACGTGACACAAGGGCTACTCCTGATTGGTCTAAATGTGAACCGGCATGAGAACCGTGCAGACTCAACCATCCCTGCTGAAAAACTGTCGCAAATTGAAGAACTCGCGCAAGTTGGAAACACTGGGAAACTTTCGCCAAGTTGGACATACTTTTCCTGTTGTGTTTGAGACGGAGCCAAGACTGCTCGTTTGGAAGGACATTGGATCCGTGAGTAACGTAAAACTTCAGAGCTGATGGATGGAAACCGGTAATCACAAGTTTATATTCTGTATATATATATATTTTTTTTTTGCCATCCTACCTCTAGTTTTGTTTGAAATTAGGTCGTTGTTTTGAGCGCACGTGCGCGTTTCATGCGCGTGCACGCGGAAAAAAAAACGCTCGCGCTACACGCGCGGATAGGGCTCTCCGCCACAAATGTACAAATTCCTGGAGGAAACACTGCACGGCAATGTCCGTAAAATGGTAGAAAAATGTCTTGTACCATTTCATGGTTTTGTGGTGGACGCTGTAGTAGCCAATCAGGGCATCTGATAAATCCACACCACCCATGCTCTGATTGTAGGCTACTACAGCGTCTGGAACTGGTACAGCCTTACTGTGCCACACACCCGCCTCTTTCACCTTCCTCTGCACAGTCTGTCCACTGAAGGCTTCATGCATGGTGGAGCACAGGGTGACCTCCCGGGTGTCCATCCATTTCACAAAAAGGAGTTTGCCATTCCTTATCCATCTCAAATCTCCCCTTTCTGCCTTTTTGGGCAAGTCATTTTGGAGTGTTTTTGGAAAACCTATCCTATTTTTTCGGATGGTCCCACAACACCCATACTTCTTCTTGTCCAAATCTTCAAAGAGGGCAGGGCTGGTGTAAAAATTGTCCACATACAGTGTGTAGCCGCTACCAAGCACAGGGAATGGCATAAGGTCCATCACTGCAGAGTAACTCAGTCCCTTGCCTGTGCTGAACTCGCTTTTGCCAGTGTACACAAAAAAAATCCACGTGTACGCTGTTGTGGAGTCTGCCAGCACAAATAGCTTGTATCCCCACTTTGTGGGCTTGTTCTTCATGTACTGCTTCCAGCTGATACAGGCCTTTGACGCCACCATCCTCTCGTCAATTGAGATGTTGTTGTAGGGCTGGAAATGTATTTGGCAGGCAGTCACTATTTCTGTGTAGAGGGGTTTTATTTTGAACAGCCGGTCATGTTGTGGTGTGTTCTTTTTGCGGTTATTCTCCTCGTCCTCTGATGGCTTGCTCAGGTGCAGTGACCACATTATGGATTCAAAACGGGCCCTTGCCATACTTTCTCTGGGGAAGTGGAAATTGAATGGCCAGTCCTTTTTCCAATAGTCTGACCTTTCAGACACTCTTACCTTACCACAACGCACCCCCTTACCTCAAGGACCTGGTCAAATCCCACAGCCCCTCCACTCGCACTCTCCGCTCATCAAATGCAAACCTCCTCAAACCCACCAAAACCCACCTCCGCTCCATGGGAGACCGGGCCTTCTGCTACATCGCCCCCGAACTGTGGAACGCCCTCCCTGCCCACCTGAGAGCACCACAGTCGGTCGACTCTTTTAAGAGCGGACTTAAGACTCATCTTTTTAACAAAGCGTTCCAGTAGCCAGATTTGTATTTATTTTTTTTCTTTAGTTTTATGCCACAGTGTCTTTTTAACCTTTCTGCTTTTGATGTTTTTAGTGATCTTTATTGTGTTGTGCTGTTTTTGTTTCTTTTATTGACTGTAGCACTTTGAGATTCTTGAAATGTAAAGTGCTTTATAAATAAAATCCATTATTAATATTATTACTCTTACTATACCTGAGAAAATAATTATGGCCATGAAAGTATAAAACTCTTTCAATGACAGCGCTTTCCACACAAACTTCCTTCCAGCCTGCATTCTCTTCATGGCGTTTTCATTGGTGTTGGCAATGAGGGTACGGATCACTGACGAGCTAAAAAATAATTGGAACAGGGCAAGGGGAGACCATGATATGGTGGTGTTGAATGTTGGACCAGGGTCCCTGGCTGGCATGAATCGGAAAGAGTTCGGCTTTGTGTCCCTTTCATCTCTGCTGTGCCACCTTTCTTCCTCCTCTTCCTCCTCTTCCTCACTCACTCTTGACTCTCGTCGAACACGGCTCTTTGGAGGTCCTGTTTTGCGCTGCGCTCTCTTTCTCTTCTTTCTTTCTTCCTCTTCAGGTGAGTCTGAGTCCGACTCATTGGATGGTGGCTGAGGAACAGGTGCAGAATGCCTGTGAGTGGAGCGGTCTTGCTGTGGCGTGGGTGTTGGCTGGGTGGTGGCAGGAGGGGGAGGAGCAGAAGCAGCAGCTTCATCACTGTTGAACCAAAAATAAATATATTCATTCCACACACACAACTATATACACTTGACTATGACTCTCTTTACTGTATATTGCACATGTCTCCTGACAAAGCTTATTTTATAATCTGCACATGTATATAAATTACTATATGCTAAACTATAGTCATAGACAAAGGACTCCACCTTTCCCCCCTCACAATGGTGCTCAATCACTTACACCTCCACTTCCCTCCCCCACCTTCATACACAAAGACCCCCCCACTCCCCTCCCCATTTTTGAACTTTGAACCAAAAAGAAATATATTCATTCCACACACACAACTATATACACTTGACTATGACTCTCTTTACTGTATATTGCACATGTCTCCTGACAAAGCTTATTTTATAATCTGCACATGTATATAAATTACTATATGCTAAACTATAGTCATAGACAAAGGACTCCACCTTTTCCCCCCTCACAATGGTGCTCAATCACTTACACCTCCACTTCCCTCCCCCACACAGACCCCCCCACTCCCCTCCCCATTATTGAACTTTGAACCAAAAAGAAATATATTCATTCCACACCGCTGAACTATTTATTTCATATTCTGCACATTAGATACTGTATATCAACTACCTCACTGTACATAGCTCATAACTGTATATACATACAGACCATCAGTCCTGCGCGCACCAGGCTAGCCACAGACCGAGCATGCATTTCACAACAATAGAGAAACCAACCACCTTACCTCGAAGTTTGAAAGTCAGAGTCCTCCCAATCATGAATTAGGTCTTCTTCTGAAGAACTGGAAGAATCCAGAGGTTGGACTTCTGCATCTTCATTGGCGAATATTTGCTCGAGAACTTCCAGCCCGGTCATTCTACGGCGCGACATGATTTCGATTGAAACAGACACAGAATGGTTAGAATGGAATGACGCATGGAGAGTATGCATTACGCGGGGAGATTTCTCTGGAACCAATTGGTCAAATGTGATGATTCACCCCTCATTCGAACCGTTAGGACCAATAGAATCAAGGGAAGGCAGATTTGTTTGGGTTCGCCGACCAATGGTATAGAAATTCGGCGTTGAAACCGGACATGACACATTCTTCAGGTCAGGGGTGCCCAATACGTCGATCGCGATCGATCGGTCGATCGCAAAGGTAGTATGGGTAGATCGCATGGCATTGAACAAAACGAAAAAAACGAAACGAAAAAGATACAAAAAAGTTCGCCTATCATCCATCCTCACTATGGCTTTTGCCACTTGATTGACGTACAGGTAAGCCAGTCTGAGATCTGATCTTTTCACCTACACCTAACACGCGGTTCACCACGCATGCGCAGTCAACAGCACCAACTACAAAATACAAAATACCGGCGAGACTAATTACCAAGTTAGCCTTCCAATTTCTACTATTTACTATATAATACTAAATAAAGGCTATACAAATGAGTGGGGAAGCTGGACCAAGTAAGAAACCAATAACGAAAAACTTCCATCCAGAATATGGGAGGAGGACTTTTTTACACGATGTGATATTGGAAATGCGTCTGTCTGATCTGCAAATCTACGATGGCTATTTCGAAGAAGGGAAATGTGGCAAAAGAGCGAAAACGTACGGCTGCAACGATAGCTTCTTATCGTGTCAGTCACGTTCTTGTTAAACACAAGAAGTCATTCAAAGACGGCGAAATTGTGAAAAAAGTTTCTCGAGGCTGCAGATTGCCTTTTCGATGACAGATCCACAGTGGCTGATGACACCTTGCGACCAGCTCCTACAGCCCTGACTACTAGAAACTAGCTGCCTCCTCCCAGTGCCAGGTCTCCCACTAAGGTAGAGAAATGCATTTATTTCCTCCTTTCAAACTAGGGAACTACCTGTTTTGTATCTGGTTTACTTTTCTGTTTGTTGGATCAGTAGTTGGCTATGGTACTGCAGACTGACTGTCAGTGTGTGAGTGAGAGAAAGTGAGTGTGTGTGTGTGTGTGTGTGTGTGTGTGTGTGTGTGTGTGTGTGTGTGTGTGTGTGTGTGTGTGTGTAAGAGAGTGAGAGAGAGAGGGAGAGAGAGGGGGAGAGAGAGGGAGGGTTTGTGCTATGGCTCCCTATGCAGACTGGCAAATGTGTGTGTGTGTGTGTGTGTGTGTGTGTGTGTGTGTGTGTGTGTGTGTGTGTGTGAATGTGTGTGAGCGAGAATAGCAAAGAGGGAGGGTTTGTGATGGTCTTCTCCTGTGGCTGTGTGACAGAGAGAGGGAAAGTGTATTGTGAGTTTACTATGCAGGCTGGGAACTGTGTGTGTGTGTGTGTGTGTGTGTGTGTGTGTGTAGTACGTGCATGTACGTTTGCGATGTTGAAACTAGACTGGTAGATCTTGGCAGACTGGCTACTTGAAAAGTAGATCTTGGTTCCAAAAAGTGTGAGCACCCCTGCTACAGGTGGAGAAAAATGGGAGGGACGTTGGCGGTCTTTACCGTCTCTGCAAAAAAATGGTGGCATCGTATAGCATGCAACGTTGTGAAAAAAATGCGATATCGATGAAGAGAATTGATCGAGGTAAACTCTTTATATCACTTCGGATCCCCATGGGGGTCCGTGGATATAAAGAGGATAAATAACAGATTGAGCCCTATGGGTTTAGCTCAAGAGCAGTCTCTTCAGTCTCTTTCTTTAGTCCCATCAGCTTTGGTTTTGAATGCTGAGACATTCCCTGTGTGTAGCGATGGGAAAGATTTGTTGTGTCTCTCCCTGCGGGGCGTTAATCAAATGCAGCTCCCTGTGGGTGAAAGTAGGTAGAGGGGAAGAGGGATGAGGAGAGGAGAGGAGAGGAGAGGAGAGGAGAGGAGAAGAAAGGAAAGGAGAGGAGAGGAGAGGAGAGGAGAAAATTGTAAAAAAAAAAAAAAAAAAAAACATAAGCTGTAAGCCATAATCATCCAAATGATAACAAATAAAGGCTTGAAATATCTCACTTTGCATGTAATGAGTCTATATAATATTTAAGTTTAACCCTTTAAGTTGAATTACTGAAATAAATGAACTTTTGCACGATATTCAAATTTTTTGAGTTGCACCTGTACTATGCTTATGAGTTCTGACAGTGTGGGTTGAGCTGGTCAAGTAGGCCATCATGTTTGCGGCACTATCTGCATGGAATAGCCTGCCAAATGAAATTACACTTCATGGTCTAGTCACTCTAAATTAATGTAAGGTATGGGGAAATCTACAGGAATGTACTCTTGATAATTGTAATTGTCTTAGCCTAATTGAAATAGGGTTGTAGGCTATATGCGAGATATGGCATGAGCATTAGGCTACTGTACTCTATTAAACTGTGTCAAAAGCAATTCAGTTGTAGGACACGCTTTAATTCTTTAATTGAATGTTTAGATTAGGCTACGACGATCATTAGAACACATGTGTAGCGGAATGATAGTTTCATTATTCGGTCGGATCTAGCTCTTAGACCCAAGCATCTTCACCTGTTTCGCGATCTGCCGTTAGACGGAAATTGATGTGCCTTCAAGCTTTTATAGCTAGCCATGGAACACGACAGGAACCAACAAGCTGGATGGGTAAGTAGTCTACAATAAACTACCCCGATTAAGTAGAAAATGAAGGCTCAGTCTATTCTTTCGGCCGCCGTAATATGTTTGTAGGCTATGGCGCCCCGTCTAGGCATTAGCCATTGGGATAGATGGGGAGAACAAGTATTTGATACACTGCTGATTTTGCAGGTTTTCCCACTTAGAAAGAATGTAGAGGTCTGTAATTTTTATCATAGGTACACTTCAACTGTGAGAGACGGAATCTAAAACAAAAATCCAGAAAATCACATGGTATGACTTTTAAATAATGAATTTGCATTTTATTGTATGAAATAAGTATTTGATCACCCACCAACCAGTAATAATTCCGGCTCTCACAGACCTGTTAGTTTTTCTTTAAGAAGCCCTCCTATTCTCCACTCATTACCTGTATTAACTGCACCTGTTTGAACTCGTTACCTTTATAAAAGACACCTCTCCACACACTCAATCAATCAGACCCCAACCTCTCCACAATGGGCAAGACCAAAGAGCTTTCTAAGGACATCAGGGACAAAATTGTAGACCTGCACAAGGCTGGGATGGTCTACAGGACAATAGGGAAGCAGCTTGGTGAGAAGGCAACAACTGTTGGCGCAATTATTAGAAAATTGAAGAAATTTAAGATGACGGTCAATCTCCCTCGGTCTGGGGCTCCATGTAAGATCTCACCTCGTGGGGCATCAATGATCATAAGAAAGGTGAGGGATCAGCCCAGAACTACACGGCAGGACCTGGTCAATGACCTGAAGAGAGCTGGGACCACAGTCTCAAAGAAAACTATCAGTAACACACTACGCCGTCAGGGATTAAAATCCTGTAGCGCACGCAAGGTCCCCCTGCTCAAGCCAGCGCATGTCCAGGCCCGTCTGAGGTTTGCCAATGATCATCTGGATGATCCAGAGGAGGAATGGGAGAAGGTCATGTGGTCTGATGAGACCAAAATAGAGCTTTTTGGCATAAACTCCACTCGCCGTGTTTGGAGGAAGAAGAAGGATGAGTACAACCCCAAGAACACCATCCCAACCGTGAAGCATGGAGGTGGAAACATCATTCTTTGGGGATGCTTTTCTGCAAAGGGGACAGGACGAATGCACCGTATTGAGGGGAGGATGGATGGGGCCAAGTATCGCGAGATCTTGGCCAATAACCTCCTTCCCTCAGTAAGAGCATTGAAGATGGGTCGTGGCTGGGTCTTCCAGCATGACAACGACCCGAAACACACAGCCAGGGCAACTAAGGAGTGGCTCCGTAAGAAGCATCTCAAGGTCCTGGAGTGGCCTAGCCAGTCTCCAGACCTGAACCCAATAGAACATCTTTGGAGGGAGCTGAAAGTCTGTGTTGCCCAGCGACAGCCCCGAAACCTGAAGGATCTGGAGAAGATCTGTATGGAGGAGTGGGCCCAAATCCCTGCTGCAGTGTGTGCAAACCTGGTCAAGAACTACAGGAAACGTCTGATCTCTGTAATTGCAAACAAAGGTTTCTTTACCAAATATTAAGTTCTGTTTTTCTGATGTATCAAATACTTATTTCATGCAATAAAATGTAAATTAATTACTTTAAAATCATACAATTTGATTTTCTGGAAAAAAGAATTAGATTCTGTTTCTCACAGTTGAAGTGTACCTATGATAAAAATTACAGACCTCTACATTCTTTCTAAGTGGGAAAACGTGCAAAATCAGCAGTGTATCAAATACTTGTTCTCCCCACTGTAGATAGATAGATAGATAGATTCTTACGCTGCTGGTCCCTTCCCAACTCTGAGGCCTACGCTATTTGGATTTTCCCGTTTACTGACTTTGAAAAGTTGTCTTCAAAACATTGTATTTGCTCCCTAGTTGCGCTGAAAAAAGACGACGGCATAGCCTAACTCTCATCATTTTCAGCAGTTTTTAGCTTTCATTAATTTTGTTTGAATCGTGGTTTGAATAACTATTCTTATTCTAATATGCTTCTGAAAATGAATAGACCCTCACAGCCAATTTGACATGCCGTTGCAAGGTAAACGTGTGATTAATAACATTAGGCTCATAAGGTCCCTGTTCTATTATGGGGCTTTTCCACTAGAGGGCTGACCCGGGTCAGCCCAGGCTGGCCTGCTTCTTTGGCGCTTTTCCATTTGTCGGCCTGGGTCGGGTCGGGTCGGTACGGCACGCTTCTTTAGCTACCCTTCGAGGGCAGGAACCTTTTTGAGACCCGGAACCCTTTTGCCAGGCTGCGTGTGACGTGTGACGCTGCACACTGTTGATTGGTCAATGGAAATCGTCATCCCATGTTCATAGATTTCTTCGCTAACCGCCATCTTTAAATACCACATTCGCTCTTGGAAAATGTCACTACAGTTTCTGTAATAGCTTATTAATAAAGATTAGAAAAATTATGCTGACCATCGTATTATCTTAGTTTAATGTCATTTCAATGCATCATAGAACTTTTATTTACAACAAGCTTAACACAAAAATCGCTATTATGCACCGTCTTTGCCCGTGAATAACACCGGCTGTGAAGGTGGTACAAACACAATACTCCTTTGCTAACTTCACCATCGGTATACGGTCATTTTGAGCCCTTAACCACCGCGCTGACACCCCGAGAAGATATGCTTTGAACCGTAAACTCAATGAACCGGGAGTTCACCCGCTGCTGCTCGCAGCACCACGCCTGCTGGTTTAAACTCCTGTTGACAGCGGGGCGAGAGAAAAGTTTTACCAGGGAATTCGCTCCGCGCTGTGTCGACCGTGATAGGAGTGTAGTATCGACACCATTCAAATGGTTTTGGATTCCCTGTCCTCTCCCCTATCCGGACACGTTTGAATTGTTATCCTAACCCACGGTGAACCACAGTTATTAACCCGCAAAGGGCACCGTCTTTGCCCGTTAATAACACTGGCTATGAAGGTGGTACAAACACAAGACTATGCTGGATAACTCCACCATCGGTATACGGTCATTTTGAGCCCTGAACCACCGTGGTGCCACCCCGAGAAGTGAACCGGGAGTAAACTCAATGAACCAGGAGTTCAACATGCGTCAAGTGCTTATATTCACTACGAGCAGTGTCGACATCGATCAGGCAGTAGCCATCTCATATGCTCATACAGTTCATAAAGCAGACAAGTGAAGGCAGTGGTTTTAAGGGTTCAAAAAACATGACTTTATTATGTGTACATAGCTTCTTCTCTCTCTCCCTCTCTCTCTTTCTCTTTCTCTCCAAAAAACCACGGTTAATAATATACCACTGTAGCAGTCTCTAGGCACAGAGGGAGGTCGACACAGAGGAACAGTACAGAATATGTGTTTATTTAGTCCAGCACAGCTCAGCACCGTCACTGACGTGCTGAGCGAGTCTTTTTCCCCCCCGCTGCTTCTCCCTTCCGGGACCCGCACCCGCTGTTCTCCCTTTCGGGACCCGCTCCCGCTGTCTCTCCCTTTTGGGACCCGCTCCACGACCCGCCCCCTCTCGGGACTCGTTCGCTCCCGGCAGAGCCCTCGCTCTCGCCCCGCTGCTCCTCCCTTTCGGGACCCGCTCCGTCCGCCCGCTCGTGGCAGAGCCCTCGCTCTCGCCCCGCTGCTCCTCCCTTTCGGGACCCGCTCCGTCCGCCCGCTCCTGGCAGAGCCCTCGCTCTCGCCCCGCTGCTCCTCCCTTTCGGGACCCGCTCCGTCCGCCCGGCTCCCCGCACCTCACCCCCTTTCGGGATCTTGTGCGTCCTCGCCGCGGCTCTCTCTCTCTCTGTCTCACAGTGTCTCCACGCGGCAGGTACTTCCTGCCCTACTCCTCTCCCGAGGGAACCAACACACACAGGTTAAATAGACCAGTGGGACAACGAGTCTGATCACTGACACCTGTCCGTAATCAGCCCATTATTCCCCTCCAACGGCAGTCTGGCTCCCTCTGCAGGCCAGAACGCGCCATGTTCCCCACACATCCCCACCGCCAGTTTCGAGGCCGGGGACACAACCGGCCGATAGCCTACTCCCCCCCCCCCATCACGGGAGAGGAAGTCGGCCACGACCATCTGCGCCCCCGGCCTATGAACCACCGTGAAGTTGAAGGGCTGCAACGCGAGGTACCACCGGGTGATCCTCGCGTTGGTGTCCTTCATGCGGTGGAGCCACTGTAGGGGAGCATGGTCGGAGTAGAGGGTGAACGAGCACCCCAGCAGGTAGTACCGGAGGGCGCCGACCGCCCACCGAATGGCCAGACACTCCTTCTCCACCGTGCTGTACCTGCCCTCCCGCTCCGACAGCTTTCGGCTCAGGTACAGCACCGGATGGTCGAATCCCTCCACCTGCTGGGTCAGCACCGCCCCCAGCCCTCTATCCGACGCGTCTGTCTGCAGAGAAAAAGGAATGTTAAAGTTAGGAGCATACAAGACTGTCTCCCCACAGAGGGCGTTCTTAATCCCATCGAACGCTACTTGGCACCGTTCACTCCATTGGACCGGATCCGGGGCCCCCTTCCGGGTGAGGTCGGTAAGGGGACTGGCCAGCTCCGAGAACCCCGGCACAAATTGCCAGTAGTAGCTGGCCAGTCCCAGGAACCGCCTCACGTCCTTCCGGGTCCTGGGCCGCGGGGCGGCGGCAATCGCGGTGGTTTTGTCCACCTGCGGTCGCACCTCCCCACCGCCCAGGATGTACCCCAGATACCGGATCTCCCCCCGCCCATGCTGTTTTTTCCCGGGATACCAACGATAATGGTATCTGCCAGTACCCCTTCGTGCAATCCAATGTCGTGTAATATTTAGCCGTGCCAAGCCGGTCTAGGAGCTCGTCGACCCGGGGCATAGGGTAGGCATCGAATTTAGACACCGCGTTCACCCGTCTTGTGTCACCCGTGTTGTGTCTCGTGAAAATATACGTCACCACCATGGCGCGCATTTATGACGCGTAACTCCGCCTACTATCTCCTACTCCTCCTACTCGATCCTGGTCTGTTGTGTATAGTGGAAAAGCGCCAATATCCAGAACTGTTCAAAAGCGTGCCGAAGCGAGCTGAGCCGAGCCGTGCCAGGCCGGTCAATGGAAAAGCGCCATTAGCGGCAGCAATTTCAGTGAGCCAGCATGCTGGTCCACCAAAATCTGAAATGCAACAGGGCCATAATTGAGATTATTATGTTATGTGTTATGGAGAGGACTTGCCGCTATGTTTGACCATATTTTCCACAAATCGCTCCAGTGTTGAGCAAGTTAGACGCGAAATATGTAGTTTTCTCCGAGACTGGATGCTCATGATTTAATCTTGGTTTCAGTAGCCTACTGTCCTGTGAAATGTAGGCTGATTGCAAAGTGCAAAGTTTATTTGTTTTTTGTTGGAAAAATTACATTTGAGATGGAACTATTTCGCCGATCGCACTACCCCACTGGTAAACTTCCACTTTGTTTAAACGTTGTAGAGGGAGGTAGTGCGGTCAGAGAAATATTTCCGCCTCAAACTAGAGCAGGTTTGAGTTAAACACAACGGGAATGGGTTCAAATGTGCAAAAAAGGACCCCTCAATTACACATACGTATGTTCACCCAGTATGTAAGGGTCATATGTTCCCCGGTCTCGAAAAAGGCTTCTAAATCCTAACCCTAAATATGCTTCTAAATCCTAACCCAAAAATTAGGAACTGGGGAACATGGGACCCTACTTTGGTAGAGTAAACATAGGACCCAGGGAAGATACTGTAGGGATGACCCCCTAAAGGGAAATCAACTCATGTTTGGTCCTTGAAATTAGCTAGCCAATGTTTAAGTTTATATTGGAAAATACAAAGAGACAAATGAGTGACACCTTTCTAACATTTTACAAAATGTCAAATATAGCTAAGTTTACTTGTGCCCCTCACAATTATTTTTTCATTTCTCCATAGGAATTATTAAAACGGCACATCATGGAGAGGTTGCTGGAACGCCTTACACATGTGCTACAACACCTTCCACTGGATGTGGACTATTTGGAGTTTGTGTGCAGTCAGGAGATGGTTTTCGTAGATGCCATATCGCAGCACATTCAAATGCCTGAGGACATTATGGGAGCACTGACAGAGCTGCACAATATGATCCACAGACACAGACAAGACCAACTGCCACCTAGGGAGATGCAGCTGGAAAGGAGACCTGGACGTGGACGCCCAAGGGTAGTGGTCGACATGTGTCGATCATCTCCTTGAGATTGGGCTGCCTGTTTATTTTTTTATTTTTTTATTTATTTAACCAGATAGGTCAGTTGAGAACCAATTCTCATTTGCAACGACGATCTGGCCAATTGGCAGAACAGAGGCAAGTCAGTACACAGAACACAACACAGTATATACGATACAAAACATGATATATACAATATAAAACATGAGTGCAATACACAAGTATCAAAAATATCTATACATTACAGCAGAGGGAAGTTATCTTAAAGCAAGTGCAGTGATCCGAGACAACATCTGAAAGTGAGTGTTTAAAAGTGGGTAATGCTATAAAAGTGGTGAGTTTTAGTGACAACTGCAACGCATTCCAGTCAGTGGGGGCAGTAAACTGAAAAGAATGACGGCCAAAGGAGGTGCGGACTTTGGGGGGGACCAGAGTGATATATTTGTTGGAGCGGAGATTGCGTGTGCTGGATGAGAAGTTCAGTAGTAAGCAGAGGTAGGGGGGGGGATTTGCAGATGATGGATTTTTAGATGAACTGATACCAGTGGGTCAGTCGCCTGGTGTGGAGTGATGGCCAGTTGACTTGGGAGTACAGGTCGCAGTGATGTGTATTGAAAGGGGCACCGGTGACAAAGCGGATGGCAGTGTGATGGATGACGTCCAGTTTATTGAGAAGGTTTTTGGGGGCAATCCTGTAAATGATATCTCCATAGTCCAGAATTGGCAGGATGGTCATTTTTACCAGAGTGGGTTTTGCAGAGTGGGTGAAGAAGGCTTTGTTGCGGTACAGGAAACCAATTCTTGTTCTGACTTTAGTGAGTAGGTTATTGATGTGGGTTTGGAAGGAGAGTGAACTATCAAGCCAGATACCTAGATATTTGTATGTGTTGACAAATTCTAGTATTGACCCATCCAGTGAGGTGATTTTTGGGGGACAGGAGGCTTGGGGTAGGGTCCGATTGAAGATCATGCATTTAGTTTTATCTGTGTTTAGGAGAAGATGGAGGTTGGAGAAGGCATATTGGATGCTATTAAAGCTGTGTTGGAGATCGGTCAGGGCGGTGTTCAGAGAGGGGCCAGACGTGTAAAGAATGGTGTCGTCAGCGTACAGATGGATGTAAGAGTTTCCAGCCGCGTTATTTATAAAAATATTAAATAGTGTTGGACCCAGAATGGAGCCCTGGGGGACACCCATGGACAGGGACATTGGGTCAGACAGCAGGCCTTCAGCTCTCACAGACTGCACACGACCAGAGAAGTAGTTGTTAAACCATGCCAGGCATTCCTCTGCGAGTCCAACATCCTTGAGTCTGTCAAGCAGGATGCAGTGGTCCACGGAGTCAAAGGCCTTAACCAGGTCAATAAATACAGCTACACAGTAGTGCTTGGAGTCAAAGGCGCATATGATGTCGTTTAGCACTTTAAGTGTTGCAGAGACACAACCGTAGCCAGATCTAAAGCCGGATTGCGTAGTGCTGAAGATACTATAGGACTCCAGAAAGCCTGTGGCTTGCATCGCCAATTTGCTGGAGGTGTCATTGGCCACCCTCAACAGAAGGATGCAAGACGGCAACCTATCAGTCAGGGCATTGTACAGCACCTGTACCGATGAAGAGCTAGATGGAATGGTAGCCGAAATTAAAACAAGGATGCCCCATGTAGGCTATCGGCTATTGAAAGGGAGTGCAGGCACAGGGACATCATGTGCAATGGGAGAGAGTCAGAGCCTCCATGCACCGTGTGGACAGTCTTGGGATTCTGTCCAGAATGACACAGCTGGGATGTGTCGTCAGGCGTACATACTCTGTGCCCTGTCCAAAGTACCTTGTGCACATCGATACAAATCACAAGCTGATCAGGTAACCAGAGTGTAGTTCTTTTTTGTGTTATATTTCTCATGAAAGCTCATTTTAAATATGCCAGTGTTTTGTAGTGCATTGCTTTCTTTTATATTTACCAACAGGTACAACATAGTCATCTATGGCGGGATTGATGGTTATTCACGCAAGATTTTCTCATTGTGATCCTCTGCCGCATTCTCATTCATCCATTACCTTGCCAATGATCCATCCCTCCTTTCTCAACCCCTCTCACCAACCTCTTCATAGATGTAGCTGTATCTCAGATGGTCTGTGCATCTGTTAAAGGTTAAAGTCCCAATGATTGTCACACACCCGAGTGTGTGAAATTTGTTCCCTGCATTTGACCCATCCCCTGGGGGAGCAGTGAGCACCAGCGGTGCCGTGTTCGGGAATCATTTGGTGATCTAACCCCCCAATTCCAACCCTTGATGCTGAGTGCCAAGCAGGGAGGGGTACTTTTAATAATGTTCTATTTTCCTAGATCATGTACCTTGGAGCTGCAGACAACAATCGGTCCGACACCCATCTGGCTTTCTTCAACAGAGCTGTTGAGGATTTTGGATATCCACTCAGGTCAGATCTTGGTTTAGTCACACCATATTTTGTGTATTACACCATAATTTGGTCTGTTGCATTGCCCTAGCCTCTAGGGGGATCCAGCACAGTTGCTAGAACTGCATGTTTGGTATGACCTTCCTCAGTGAAGATATACTCTAACTCTAGCCTTTTAACCCCCCCCCATAGACAATGAATGGCGCGGGATTCTGTTTTAATTTGCAATTCTGACCAGTGATTCGGATCCGCTCCACCTGTGAGCCATGCTACACCAAATTTCATGCAAATCGGGCAAATAGTTTTTGGGTAATCCTGACACAAGACAAACACGGGCGAAAACATAACCTTGGTGGTTCTTCCGAAAGAACGGGTGGAGGTTAAATTGTTATTATTTTGCAGAGTCCGGGCAGATCATGGTGGGGAAAATGTTGGTGTGGCACGCCTGATGATGTCAGTGCGTGGCCCAGAGCATAGCCCCTTCATTGCCGGGAAAAGTGTGCACAACCAAAGGCAAGTATTTTTTCTTGGTATGTAGTTTGATGAGAGGATGAAATGCATTTAATTATCATGGTAGTAAGAGCTGTTGCTGTCTGGATATTCAACAGGATTGAGAGGCTCTGGCGGGACGTGTGGACAGGAGTAACCAGTGTGTTCTATGACACCCTGCACACTTTGGAGGAGCAGGGACAGCTGGATCTCAGCAGCAGTGTCGACCTGTTCTGCTGCCACTATGTGTTTGTGCCACGCTAGCAGGCAAACCTTAAGATCTTCCGGGAGGGGTGGGACAACCACTCATTGAGGACTGAACAGAACCTCACTCCCAATCAGCTGTGGGAAGCAGGCCAAGTGCACAATTCCATTGTGGATCCAGAGGTATTGCATGAATTGTTTCCAAAGACACACAGCCTGGCCAAGGACCACCACCAGGGGGATGGACAGCAGCAGGGAAGAAGATTCTAGGACCATGTTACCAATGCGGCCAGTATGGACATCTAGCCCGTACCTGCTACAAGAGGCCCCAGGAGGGCGCAGGGGGGAAACAAAGAGGAGGATATAGGCCCCCTGCTGCACCGGCTCCAGGAGTGGTGAACCCCTACGGAGGCCCAGCAGCTGGGCTATAGGGGTGCCCAGAAGATCCGAGGGGGAGGTGCCAGCTGGTGGTGACAAACAGGCCAGAAGATGAACCTACAATATGGGTGTCGGTCAATCAACGTCCATTAGAATTAATGGTGGACAGTGGAGCAGCCTATACCTGTCTGAAGCCTGAAGACGCCACGCACCTTCCTATGTCTGGGAAATATGTGAAGACAATCGGATTCGAGGGAATTAAACAGCTGATTCCTACTACTGAGCTTGTAAACTTAGAGTACAAAGGACAGAGAGCAGCTCTGTCAATACTTGTGTCAGAACACACGCCAATAGGGCTGCTAGGGAGAGATGCTCTATGCCAATTGAACTGTACAGTGAAATGCACACCTGACGGCTGTCAGGTGACGGTGCCACCAGAAAACAGACAGCTGTCTGTCATGATGGACAACAACGCCGCCATGGTGTATTGGGTGGGAGGGCTTAGCCCAGACCTAATGGAACCAGCAAGGATGTGGGACAATTACATCCTGGCAAACATGTCAGGGGCCAGAAGGCCTACTGATCCATTGCATTGTACACTCCAGTATTTTAGAAATGCTGCAGACGCAAACCCAGATGAGTGGCTGAAGCATCAGCCAAAACAGGTACAGCTTAGCACACGTTGTATAATCCTAGGCCCTCAGGGAGTGGCTATGAAGATAAACAGTGACACTTATCTAGATCAGGAGCATAAGGTTGAGGGTAGCATCCCTCATGTGACACTTATGATATCTGAACACTATGAACAGAAGCATTTAGGGGCAATGATGGCAGACTCAGAAAAGGCCAGATTTGTAACAACAAAAGAAAACCCTGCTATCTGGAGGAGCAGTGATGGACAGTTTACAAAACTGATGATCTCTGCTCAAGGAATGGGACATCCACAGACTGTGAAGCTAATGAACAAGCCAATCCTTCCTGTACAAGCTGAAAGAGACCTCAGGGAAGAAATGATGCAGAATGTGCCAGCAGACCTGTGGGCAAAGAACAGTACAGACATTGGATTTGTGAAATCAGCTCGTCCATTGAGAGTTGAACTCATACCGGGTGCAGAACCCCCTTGGAAAAATCAATACCCATTGAAACAGGAAGCAATTGATGGAATTGAGCCACAGATCAAAGGACTGTTAGAGGCAGGAGTCCTGAAGATAACTCAATATCCGTTAAGCAACACACCTCTTCTGCCAGTGACGAAACCTGATGGTTCATATCGTCTGGTACATGACCTACGCGCTGTGAATGAGGTAGTTGTCAGCTATCCAGCTGAAGTTCCTGATCCTCATGTGCTGTTGACTCAGATTCCATCTACAGCCAAAGTGTTTACAGTAATTGATTTATGCGGGGCTTTCTTTTCTGTACCTCTTAGTGTAGAGAGTCAAGGGTTATTTGGGTTTACCTACAAAGGTCAGCATTATCAATATACCAGAATGCCGCAGGGGTACAAACACAGTCCTCATGTTTTTAATCAGGTCTTGAAGGAGGACTTAGACGGGTTAGAGCAGACGATAAGTAGTACTGCCATTCAGTACATGGATGACATACTCCTTTGTGCCCCAGATGAAGAAACATGTCACAGGGATTCCGTTAAACTGTTAAAGGTTTTGGCGGAGAAGGGACACAAGGTGTCTAAAAAGAAGCTACAATATTGTCAGGAAAGGGTAGCTTATTTAGGACAATCTATTACGCAGGGACATCGCAGTGTCTCTAATGCACATTTGGAAGCTATTCAGAAGGCTCCAAAACCACGAACAGTTAGGGAAATGATGATGTTTTTGGGCATTACTGGGTATAGTTCAGCATGGGTGGAGGATTACACTAGACTGGTAGCTCCATTGAGGGGGATGATTAAGGAAACAGGTAGCTCCAATGTTGCATCACTTGGACAAGGGAAGCTGATTTGGCGTTTGAGACAATTAAACACAAATTGCAAGAAGCGCCAGCTTTAGCGCTTCCAGATTATTCTAAAGAATTTGGATTGTATGTTTCTTCTTCAGCCGAAGGGAAGTATGCCTGCGCTGTTCTTACGCAACCAACAGGCATTGCAGGCAACAACCTTAACAATGGGGTACCCAATTACCATTCTCTGCCACCACAGTCTAAGAAATCTCTTGAATCAAGGCAAGTACACTTTGACTATGCCTAGGATTAGGGATTATTACAGGATGTTGGAAAGGGAAGATGTAACATTAGCAAGATGTAACACACTTAACCCAGCAGAGACCTTGCCAACCCCAGAAGATGGGGAGCCACACGATTGTGTGAAGGAAGCCATGAGGTACTCTAAGCTTAGAGCAGACCTACTAGCTTTGCCTTTAAAGGAAGCTGATGTTGAGTATTGGACTGATGGACTGATTGGACTGATGTTACCGGGTAGGAGAACATTTATGTGCTGGGTATGCCATAGTCCGATCCCAAAATTCAGAGTTCATTGTGGAACAAGCCGAG
Organism: Nansenia antarctica; assembly: GCF_963989245.1. Taxonomy (NCBI): domain Eukaryota; kingdom Metazoa; phylum Chordata; class Actinopteri; order Argentiniformes; family Microstomatidae; genus Nansenia; species Nansenia antarctica. The sequence continues at coordinate 8,347,918 of NC_137684.1, forward strand.
GCTGTTCCTCAGCCTTGTTCAGCTCAGTTGGCTGAGTTGATTGCCCTCACAGAGGCATGCAACTTGGGAACCGAACGGAGAGTAACAGTGTACACAGACTCTGCCTACGCCCATAATGTGTGTCACTTACATGGAGCTGTATGGAAGGGACGGGGTTTTAAGAAAACTGATGGTTCGCCTATACAGCACCACGCCCAGATCATGAAGCTGTTACAAGCCATGATGAAACCAAAGGAATTAGCCATAGTGAAGTGTGCCGCACACAGGTCTGACTCATCACATGTCACACAAGGTAACAGGTCTGCAGATGATGCAGCCAAAGCCATTACAGGAGCAGACAAAGCAGGTAAAGTTCTTCTGATCACACATGAAGTACAATTACAGGGCATGGTCACGCTTGAGGATTTATTGATGTTACAGAGTGGGGCAACTACGCTAGACAAAAACCTATGGTTAACAAGGGGGGCTAGTCAGGATGACACAGGTCTATGGAGAAATCATGAGGGGGTGGTTGTGGCACCCCCAGATTTAGTAGGCATGTTGATACAGGAAGCCCATGGATTAGCACATGTGGCTAGGGGGGAGGTAAGACGCAAGATCACCAAGGAATATGGTTTTTGGGCTCCATATTTACTGGAACAAATAGACCATGTCCTTGGTCAATGTGTGGTCTGTTTGAAAAACAATATCAGACCTGGAATACCAGTGGGAACTGGGCATATCCCTACCCCAAACGGGCCAATGAAACATTTGGTGATTGACTATGTGGACATGATTCGTCCTGTTGCAGGATACAGGTACATGTTAGTTGTAGTGGACAGGTTCAGCAGATGGGTAGAAGCTTGCCCCACTCGAAGAAAGGATGCTCAGTCTGTAGCAAAGTTCCTATGCAGGGAATTCATACCTAGGTTTGGAATTCCAGATAGGATAGCGTCAGACAATGGAAAGGAATTTGTGGATAAGACGGTAAAGCTTATACTACAAAAGTTAAGGATCAAGCAGAAATGTGGGTGTATTTACTCACCTCAAAGCCAGGGGATGGTAGAGAGGATGAACGGGGTCCTTAAGAACCGTCTTTCTAAGGTCTGTCAGCATACAGGTCTTAATTGGGTGGAAGGACTCCCTCTTGCATTAATGGCCTGTCGTTCCAGTGAGATTCGAGGGCTGCACTTGACTCCCCATGAACTGGCTATGGGGAGAGTAATGACAGCTCCCTGTGCACGAACCAGCGGGAAAGGGCCAAGTTTGGCTCTCCTGGAGAGTGACATGAAAGCCTATGTGCAGTATATGACTAACCGGCAAAAGAGTATCTCTTCTTATGTGATCCATAAACAGGAACGTGAAGAGGAGGTGAACGCACAGGAGAAGAAGAACGCGTTGCAACCGGGTGACAAAGTATACGTGAAGGTATACCGACGAAAGTGGCATGATGCTCGACGGGAAGGGCCGTACGAGGTCGTTCGTTGCACGGAGAATGCCATTCAAATCAAGGGGTCCCCCACTTGGTATCATGTTCATCACTGCATCAAGGCACCCAATGAGGAAGATGAGGGAGAACCTCGGCAGGATGGTGAGGAAACCCCTGGGGACGAGGATGTCCACAGCTTGGACATCCGGGCTGTTGAGGATGTTGGTGAGTATCTGCGTCATGATTCAGATGGTGCCGGGGGCCTCGTCCCAGACCCTGTCCAGCCCAGAGGTGAGCGGGCCGATGGAGATCCTGAAGGACCCAGTGACTGCGACACCCCTCTTGGGGATTCTACCAAGCCTGGTGTTGCCCCTGTTGTCTCCCCTTCCGACCCAGACAATGCTCCAGACGGAGATGTCACCAACCCGGGCGGCTGCCCAGACCAAGGTACCATTGAGAGACACAGACCTGTCAGTGATACACCCCAACCAGGCAGACCCCGTGATAGACCAAGGCCAATTAGAAAAAGGCTCAAGCCACGCCGTTTCAGAGACTAGTATATCTCTTAGTGTCCCTACCCCGTTGACTTCTTTGGACAATGTTACATTTCACTCACACACTGTTATGCCTGGACGTCAGAGAAGAATGATCTCATCAGGGAGATCTTTTGCTTGCCCATATTCACGTTGTATTGTTGGTGATTGTTTGATCTATACCGCCGAAGCGGACGAGTGGTATTTACTGGATGCTAAATATGTTAAAGTTGAGGCTCGCGCGCTAGAAACTTATGTGACATTAAGTAACCCTGACATGAAGTTGAACCCGTATTGGTGTGCTAGACGTAATATCGGTGCTCGGGTGTCCGGGTCCAATGATTTCAAGACCCTAGTTTGTAGGTCCACTCCTGACTTTCCAAACGCTTGGAAAGGATGGATGGACTGTGAGGATTTTGATATAGAACATGTTAAAGTATATGTTATGTTACCAAAGGTTGTTAAAAAAGTTGCTGTGATTACGCCTGTGATTACGCCTGTGATTACGCCTGTGATTATGCCTGTGGTCGCTACTGAAGAAATGTTGTTATTTGATTCCAATCAACTGGGGACACGGTCTCACCCTAATTCTGCCACTAGTATCATGAAAGATTTTGCTTCAAAAATGAATTATTCTGATTGCTGGATTTGTCAACAGGTCCCTGTAAGTACGTCTGCTCCTATGTTTTTCCCCATACCATTAACCAAAGCAGAATGGTTTCATTATAATTGGCAGGGTTTAGCCCATTTTGTTTTACAGGGCAAGGACCAGAGCTCTTCTTGTCAGCCCAGCACGATTCTGGTTCCTTTAAATTCTTCCTATGCATGTGTCGATGATGGTGTGTTGGAACGTCTGACAGCAGAAGTTAACGAACACCATAGGCCTAGCGGTTTTGGGAGGGTTATTATTGATAGGCTTACACATTTGTCACAACCAACAGGTCCGAAGATGATGTATATTATCCAAGCTATGTTCGTTCAATTGAATGGTACGGCAGTGAGTCCTCATCTGTCATGTTCTGGGATTGTGACTACTACACCGTGGAGAGCTTCAATTGTTATTTCTGGGTTGAAATGTAAGGTTGTTGATTGTGCTATGGTGCCTCAAATGAAATTACATGATACCAATAATACCAGACGGCAGAAAGGCACCACGCAGCATAAAGTCATGCCTCTTGTGAATGTTACAACCTGTATTGACATTCAATCTCTGCCCAAAGGCAGCTCGATTCGTCAGCTAGGGGACACTTCTTGTGTGGACCCTATTTATGTCTTTTCGAATCCTGGTAAGGAGCTTCAACTCCCGGAGGGTGTGTTTCTTGTGTGTAATAATGATGCATTCTCTAAACTACCTGCTTTGAGTGATGGTATTTGTTATTTGGCTCATCTGATACCTTTGATTAGGAAAGTTACTCGAAAGGAGATGTCTGTGCTTCACAAACAAGCAACCTATCGTAGTCGTAGGGAGTTATCTACTGCTCAGAAGTTTTTTGGCCTAATATTCCCAAGTTATGGTGTCTACAACTCTCAGACTGAATTGAGTGCCCTGTCATCCGTTCTTGAAAAACACATTAATGCTTCGGATACTGTGATATCTGCCCTGGCTACTGAATTGACTGAAACTAAGAATGTTGCTCTCCAAATAGAATGGCTTTGGACATTATTTTGGCCAGTCAGGGGGGTACTTGTGCATTGATAGGCGGTGAATGCTGCAGTTATATTTCGGATTCCGGTAAAGCTCTGTATGATTTTCATGAATCTAACAAGAAGGGTGTGGAGGATTTGCATAAAGAACACGGTTGGAATGTATTGGATTTCTTTGATTCTGCTTTTTCAGGTGTTGGTAATATGGTCAGGTCCGTCGCTATTATTTTTGTTGTCATTATCATCTGTATTATGTTACTTGGTATTTTGATCAAATGTTGTGGAAAGTGTATTTCTGATGTTCCTGTTAATGCTTTGATGTTGACCAACATAGCTGATGAGCAAAGGCTGGATTCTGTCTTGCTTTCTGATTTTGTTTCCTCTTTTGATGATTTGTTTAAGTGATATTTTGTTATTGTTTGCTTCAGTTACTGTGTGTTTATTTCTATACCGTGTGATTGATGTCGGTTGAGAAGTGATGTGATGGTTACGCAAAGCTAGGAGTATGGAGGACCAAGTCTGACAAAATTAACAATAAATATATACACACATAAATGAATGTATGAACAAATACACATATAAATACACACAGTATATCGCAATACATTTCTATATGTATTTATTCTTTTCCACATTTATTCTTTCTTTTCCACATTCATTCTTTCTTTTCCACATTGTTTTCCACATTCATTCTTTCTTTTCCACATTGTTTTCCACATTCATTCTTTCTTTTCCACATTCATTCTTTCTTTTCCACATTCATTCTTTCATTCTTTCTTTTCCACATTCATTCTTTCATTCTTTCTTTTCCACATTCATTCTTTCTTTTCCACATTCATTCTTTCTTTTCCACTTTATCAGATCTGTATGCAAATATATGGGGGCGTATCTTGCATGTTGTCCACGCCCCTACGCATTTTCATTGGTTGATACCACGGGTGACGTATGAAAGCAGCGACACTGTTATTACCACAGACGGGTAGAGAGTCTATAGCCCCGTTCTCTCACAGCGTCTTTCTCCCTATAATTTCCATGGAATCCCAAACTATGTCTATGACATCCCAAGCTATTCCCGTGTTGTCCCCTTTCGCTCCGTGCACACCAGGGACCGTGACCCACCGTTCTGGCGCAACCTGGTGGGATGGGCTTGACGTACTTCAACGTGCGATGCAGATGCAAAGCTCTACTCGTGTTGCTAGCGAAGTTTCCCACAGAAGTGGGGGAAAAAACGTCAGATAAGACTTGATACATAACTATGAGGTGAAGAAGCACTACATGGTGCTGTCACGAGGGCAATAGGAAAGATAGACACTGATTGATCTAGCTTTTCAAAATCTTTGGAATAACTAACCCAGGCAATGTCGCTCAGAACAGCAATGGTTAAAGTAGGCTAACTAACAACAACAGACTACAGTGTTGGGCTGGCAGCACCTCCTCTCTCCCTAGAAGGCTAGGGTTAGGCTAGGCTAAAAGAAGCTACTTGTTATAATACAGATACAGATCTATTCTACATATGGCGCTAGTTGTTGTGCTAAGTTGATTGATTGACTGTGTTCGCGAATGCTATGCTATGGTATGCTATCATGTGCTGTACTCGTTTTCACTGAATAAATCGCGATTTCTTTCAAAGAAGGTAGCAGGTGTGTATGTCCATGTCAAGGAGAAGGTACGACTTGTATGACAGTAGTGTGATTAGGACATAAGTTAAGGATATTAGTGTAGTTGTACTTTAGCCTGTGGAGACGATAGCATTAGCTCCACACGGATTTAACATGAACAGTAGTAGACTACATCACAAGATACTTTATGCATATATATTATTATTATATTAGGGTTATTTTGATAAACTGGACACATTTTGTGAATATATATGGTTACTTTCTCACCTGAAAACATATAAAAACTTCATAAAATGACATATTAACACTTGTAGAGCCAAATTACAGATTTTAGCCAATGGCGGCTAAAATTGAGGATTTAAAATCTGAGGCGAGAGCTGAGGGCTTCATCACGTCTCGTGCAGTATCAACCAATGAAAATGCGCAGGGGCGTGGACAACATGCTGCATACATTACTGATAAAGACATATAAAGCATAAAGACAATGTTGTTTTCACCTAGCTATTCACAATAGTTTGTCTTTGTCATTGTCAGATGTGAATACAAATATAGGGGCGTATCTTAGACGCACTCTACGCATTTTCATTGGTTGATACTGCGCGTGACGTGGTAAAGCACTCAGCCAAGATCCAAAAAGATTTTTTTACGACATTACGAGTGCACACAAAGAATATACGTGCTGCACATATCTTAACTGTACATATACACTGCCAGTTTACATTAGGGATGCAACCTCAGCAAATATTATGTTCAAGTCAAGACTAAAAACCCATCTTTTTAATATTTTAATAAGAATGACTAAATAATTAAATTAAGATTATATAATAATTAAAGCACTTTGAGCTGCAACGTTTGCAGGAAAAGCGCTAAACAAATAAAGTTGTTATTATTATTATTATTATATATTCGCCCTTGTCCTGTACCCATCACACTGTACATATATCTTTACTGTACATTTCATATTGATATTCATGCAAATATATTGCCTTTTTACATTCATATTCAATGCGCGTAGTGCGAGGCTTGACGTGAACAAGTTGAGCACCATACGCATTGACTTCACAGTAATGAACATCTTCATAAGGGTAACGTTCCCGATAAGTCCAATGATACACCATGCAATGTCCATACAATGATACACCATGCAATGTCCATACAATGATACACCATGCAATGTCCATTGCATGATACACCATGCAATGTCCATACAATGATACACCATGCAATGTCCATACAATGATACACCATGCAATGTCCATACAATGATACACCATGCAATGTCCATACAATGAAGGTGATGATCCATACATGAACAAGCCCACTGTAGACAACTGACTATCATCCCCAAACACACCCCATGTATACGGACTACGAAAACCTTGGCACACAGCCACTTTAAACTGAATTTCAATTGAATGAATGAATGAATGGTCTTTATTGTCATTGATATAGTACAGGTACCAAACAACGAAATTTGGGAGGGGGGGGGGCTCCCATGGTGCTAGGAATTTTGTTTATAAAAACAAGAAGGGAAAAGAGCTGGTTTACATAAATAAAGGCTATGTACACTATCCACTATACTATACTATACAAATAAAACACTGTGCTGTACTCCATGCTATGCTATACCTATTCTAACATTTCCTATCTCTGAACCTTATGTACCCGAGGGTTGTCATATTGCACATAGTGTTATTGCACATTCATTTAAAGTGTCGCAGTTTGCAGGTTTGAAATGTTCACAGTTGTGTTTCAGTATTACACTTGATTTCAATCTAGTAGCTGCCATCAATTTGTCAAGATTGTCCAGGGCCTAGAACCTAGGTCTTTGCTGTGTTCAGGGCCTGAATGGCCCTGGGGTAGAAGCTGAGCTTCAGTCTGTTTGTCCTTGCGAACATGGTCCTGAACCACCTGTTTGAGGCCAGCCGAGCAAAGTGTTCGTACCCAGGGTGGGATGGGTCTCTGGAGATCTTGGAGGCCTTATCCTGTATCCTGTCTTACCTGTAATATTGTCACCTTTATCTTGTATAATAATAATACTAATAATAATAATATTAATAATATTAATAAGAATAAGAATAACTTTGTATTTGTATAGCGCTTTACCTTTTACGTTGCAGCTCATTATGCCTATAATTGTATTAGTTTATATACAATTGTTTATTAGTTTATATAAAATAAACTAGTTCATGTATATTATGCACTTTGAGCTGCAATGTTTGCAGAAAAAGTGCTATACAAATAAAACGTTATTATTATTATTAGGCTATTATTATTATTATTATTTCCTTATGTCTTGTGCTGCAATGACTCGTGTAATGTGACGTAACAATAAACCTGAAACATTCATGGATTTTGCACAACGCATCTAGTTAGATAATAATAATAATAATAAAACTTTTATTTATTAGTTAATATACTTTTTCTAGATGACGAACTGCGTTTCGTTGTCTTATTACTTAGTACTTCTACTCTGTTAATGACAATTAGGTTGAATCTAATCTAATCTAAAAGAAAAAAACATGATTTAGGATATTAAATACAAACAGAGATATCTGTTTCTGCAAAACAAATATGTAGTACAGTTTAATCAGGAATCATATTTAATTGGATCTGTAATTATTAAACAATACTTGGATGTTATGAAATGCATTATCATGAATAAAAAGTTGAACAGTAGGACCCAGTCAAAAGACCCAGTCAAAGACCCAGGAAATCATCGTGGACTTCAGGAGGAAAAAATCGGAGGTCCAGCCCCTGCTCATCGACGGAGAGAGCGTGGAGAGAGTCTCAACCATCCGAAAATGCACAAGGTGTCCTGCTTGAAGGGAGAAGTGTTTTTTCAATGAATTCTAACTTTATTGGGGGCATATGGCACTCTATATTGGGGTAAAAAGTGAATTGGAACTGCTGCTCTCATTCGATGTAGGCCTCCATAAATGGCTAGACGCTGCACTCTTGTGGGTGAAAATGGTAGTGACTTTCACATTGATCTAATTACAGTATAATCAAAGCTGTAAAGAAAATACAGGTGATGAACAAGAATAGAAATGAAAGAAGCAAACTAAGATTGTTTTTGCCAATAGCTATGAAATACATCTCTTAAAAATGTCTGCAAATGCTGAATCACAAAACACGGACGGAATGTACACTATTTTCACTGTCACTGTCGAAATACAGTATTATGTCTGAAAAATCTCAAATAATTCTGAAATAACACTGGCTACAATTGTGTGTGCATGGGTATGCTTGTCTACACAACACATGAAGCACAGAATGTGACAGTGTGTGTACCTCAAATGTACTTTTTGAAGTTGCTGCATACTTTCTGTACAGAGCAAGAACATTTAAAAATGTTTACAATGTTGCACTTCAAAGAGTAAAGAGTGCAGAGCAGACGGTACTTGGCGTGGGAAAGGCAGAGCAGACGTGTTGACCCGAACACCACACCAACAAGGGTTAATTAAGAGGTGATAACCACTAATAAGCTGCCAAACCAAAGTCTACCACATCAAAACATAATCTAGGGATGTATCGGAATAAAAAAAATCACATCTAGAATTTGCCCACCCGATGGTAATGAAAAATGGTTTGGCCCAAGGACTATAAATCAGGTTTCCCAACGGACCATTAAGTTGTGGAACAAGGAAGGTGTGAGCTGGAGCTAATAAGACAAACTATTTGTAGACCAGAAATGGTAAAACATGGCAGGGCACTTAACCCTCGTAGAGACAATTCGCCAAGCAGGGTCTCTTCTGATGAACGTGGCGGAGGAATTGCAGTGTAAGTATGATTACTTGATATAGTAGTTTTACTTGATAAAGTAATTTATTAGTGCTAGCTAAAAGCCCATAGCCATCGCTGTGCGCGCACGATGCTGCACGATGCTGAAGGTGATTCTTCAGTGAGCTGCATGAAGTTTCAATGAAAGGTAGCCTACCTACAGGGTTGCAAATGTGACACCGTTAGGTGAAAATAGCTCTGTTTTAAATCCAAGATAGCTCAGTTGTTTGATTTATGTATCAGTTGCATCTTTGTCACATTTTTCACCCATGATGGGTTTACACCCCTGTACCTAGGCTATTGATAGCTAGTGTTAGCTAACATAAATTAACCATGCACTGGGCAGTGTTTGAATAGGACCAACATATGCGTGGCGTTAAAGACAGATCGCCTCTGTCAGGGGAAGTGTCTGATCGGTCAAAACTGGATGTGTAGAAAATGAATGTGGTAAATAATTAAGGCCTCGTAGTAACGTAAACGACAGTGACTGTAGTGTGTAGCCAATCTATTGTACTGTATTGAGAGTCGACTCTCTAAGTTGCTGCTGGTAATAAATTAACGTTAGCTACAATGTATAGTTCCCTCGTACACAAGCTAAGTAAAGAGAGGCTAAGCATGGTCCTAAAAATAAAGGTGAATAGGCAACCACTAGACATTTGAAATAACACTGCCAAAAGTCTTAAGTGGGCGTGTCCGTGGAAACCAGGGGTAACAACCACGCGACCGAATGACATATGCGAACTTGATAAATATCTACTTCTTCTCTGGGCCCCCCAAAAAAGCAATGTTTTTTTTTGGGGGGGGGGAATAGAGAGCGTTCGCAAGAGATATCCCGCGATGACAGGCTCCTTGTGTGTAGTGTAATTTGAGTTTCTTTCTGTTAAAGTGTGGGTAACGGAAGCAGACTCTGCAAAGGCTGCCAAGCTCTTCTGCGCGTCGGCCCTCGCAGATATGAGTGATCAGTTGCCGCTCAACTTCACTCTCAGTTTGAGCGGTTCTCTGGAGGAACGAACACGAGCGATCGTTTCGTTCTACAAAAGGCCAAAGGTGAACTGGGCGAGTCCTCTCACCTGCAAACTGATTGGTAATGATCTTAATAATTGTTCTTGTTTTTAAATGTATTTTTGGGGCATTTTATGCTTTATTGTAGAGAGATAGTAGAGACAATGACAGGAAAGGGGGATAGAGAGATTGGAGAGGACATTTGGGGAAGCAAAAAACCAGTTACCCATCAGCCAATCAGGATAATCTATAGATCTGTACAGTACCATTACACTAATGGTTTTCAATAACTTGTTAAGCTAAACTTGTTATTTAAAAATTACTGATTATTTCATTTTTACAAGGGGACGCCGCCCTCGGTGAGGGTGTGGCCAGATTTGTCCTCGCCACTGCAATGGAGAGCCTCCAATATGGCTTCCACCTTGATGAAGAGAAAGGTAATTAAGTCTTGTTACTCGTACATATGTGATTTTTATTTTTTTAATGCATAGGCTATATTTTCCTAGCCTGGTGGTCATGTTCATATTTTCCAGATGTCTAAAATAAATGTTTTACCTTTTTATTCTTTTAAGGGAAAACCTTACTTTTCCACGGGGAGACGGACCATCTGGTTCCGTCTACTGACCAGACCCTCCTCGACAGCGACTTCTTCATTGTCGCGGGCCGCATGATGGGAAACAGTTTCCTGCATGGTGGACCATGCTTGACCGGCCTGAGCCCAGCCATTGCACATGTCCTGTTTTGGGGGGCGCAGCACATGACAATTGTCTCCCCATTGGATTGTGTGGACATGGATGTTCGGGAGGCGCTGGAACTGGTTAGAAATAGCTTTTTAATTGCTAGTATTGTGCAGTATTTCATGATGTTATATTGCTCTCTATTTACAATGTGTTAAGTAATTGCTTTTTACATTTGTTACATTTCACAATTACATTTCTTGTCAGCTGAACAATGGTCATGACCTCACCGAGGACCACAAAGAGAAGGTCCTCTCCCTATGCCAGGCATGGGATTTCCCAGGGCCTACATCAGCAAACAGGATGTGGCTGGCGGAGAAACTATTGGTGCATGCTGTAAGTTTGTCTTTCTTAAGTCTTTGAATTTAAACGAAACCACTGGTTCTCATTGAATTCACTGTTGCCTTAATATAACCATGACACATTTTTGGGGGGGTTTATTTGTTTTACAGGTGCTGGAAAGGACGAAACAGCAGGTCAAACACCTGAGCGTGACGTGCGTGACGTGCTGACGTGATCCAAGATGGCGCCGACCATGGCTGCTATGGCACTACAGTTTGTTGTGTTCTGTCTGTTCTGTGTCTCTGTGTCCTGCCTAACGTCGTACACAAACGACGTTCTACTGCACATGAGGGGTTTAACCCCACCGGACATCTTCCCCAAACTACTCAACCGTTCCACGGACATTCTGGATATGCTTGTGAGGGGGACCGCGTTTTTCGCCAGAGCTGTGAGGTGGATCAGAAGGCAGCGAGGTCGGAGAGCCGGCTGCTTGGTTCGCCTTCGGCGGAGAGGGACGCGACCACCACTACCGGGCATATTCCTGAGCAACGTGAACTCCCTTTGCAATAAAATGGATGAACTCCGGTGTCTCGTTGCGAGGAACAGCGACTTCCACTCCTCGGCTGTCTTCGCGTTCACGGAGACGCATCTATCTTCATCTGTCCCTGACGAGGCGGTGGAGCTAGAGGGATTCTCCGCGTTCCGGGCTGACAGAGACTTCGAGGCGGTGAGCAAGTCTAGGGGTGGGGGGTTAATGTTCTTTGTAAACGTGCGCTGGAGTTCCGAGGTGACAGTGCTCCACAAACACTGTTCCACGGCTATAGAATCCCTATTCATCCTCTGCCGTCCATTCTATTCCCCCCGTGAGTTCAGCTCATTCATTCTCGCGTGTGTGTACATTCCACCTGATGCTGACGTCACCGCAGCAGTAGACACACTGGCAGAGCAATTGATGAGTGTGGAACGTAGTTACCCGGACAGTTTTGTTGTTGTTTTGGGGGATTTTAACCAGGCTAATCTTAGCCGGGCGCTCCCCAAATACAGGCAGCAAGTCACGTGTCCCACCAGGGGGGTGAACACTCTGGACCATTGCTACTGTACAGCTCGTCAAGCCTACCATTCTGTCCCCCGTGCTGCACTGGGCTACAGTGACCACATCCTCATACACCTGATCCCTCGCTACAGGCAGAGGTTAAAACTCTCTAAACCTGTTGTACGGCGCTTCAGGGTGTGGTCCAGTGAGGCATGTGAGCGACTCTGCGCCTGGTTGGAGAGTGCAGGCTGTGACCAGGACTTGGTGGAGTGGGCGGGGCCAGAGGCTGGTAACAATCTGGATGTATACACAGACACTGTTACATCATTTATCAGCTTTGGCGAGGAGGTGTGTGTCCCCCTCCGCTCCAGGAAGTCCTTCAACAACGACAAGCCCTGGTTTTCATCCCAACTCAGGCGTCTGAGGTCAGAGAAGGAGGTGGCTAGGCGCAGTGGGGACGTGGACCGGGTCAAGCAGGCCAAGTACAGGTTCGCCAAAGCGGTGAAGGAGGCGAAGCATCGCCATTCGGAGAAGCTGCAGCAACAGCTCTCTGAGGGGGATTCCGCCTCCGTCTGGAAAGGCCTAAAGACCATCACCAACTACAAACCCAAGTCCCCGCTGATGTCCGACAACCTCCCTCTCGCTAACGAGCTGAACGAGTTCTACTGTAGGTTTGAGAAAGAGAGGTTCCCGCCCACCCCCGCCCTCTCCCTCCACCCCCCCCGGCTACAACCACCACCCCCGTCCCCCAGAGGGGCCAATGTCCCTCCTGCTACCCCCACCCTCCCCCCCCCCCCCCCCCTCCCTCCCCCCTCCTCACCCGCCCCGCCCACCCCCACCCCCCTTTCCCCACCCCCTCTCTCTGTCACAGTGCGAGAGGTAAACAGACTGTTTAAGAGGCAGAATCCCCGGAAGGCAGCTGGTCCGGATTCCGTCTCTCCCTCTGTCCTGAAGCACTGCGCCGACCAGCTGGCCCCGGTGTTTACCCACATCTTCAACGCCTCGCTGGAGCTGTGTCACGTCCCAACGTGCTTCAAGGCATCAACCATCATCCCCGTCCCCAAGAAGGCCAAGGTCACAGGCCTCAACGACTACAGACCTGTCGCTCTGACCTCTGTCGTCATGAAGGTCCTGGAGCGCCTTGTCCTGGCCTACCTGAAGCTCATCACGGATCCTGTGCTGGACCCCCTGCAGTTCGCGTACAGAGCCAATAGATCCACGGAGGACGCCGTGAACATGGCTCTGCACTACGTACTAGAACACCTAGACACTGCAGGCAACTACGCCAGGATCCTGTTCGTGGACTTCAGCTCGGCCTTCAACACGATCCTCCCACACATCCTGGAGCACCAGCTATCCCTGCTGCAGGTGCCGGACTCCACCTCCAGGTGGATCACGGACTTCCTGACTGACAGGTCTCAGCGGGTGAAGCTGGGGAAGAGCATTTCCAGCTCCAGGTCCACCAGCACGGGCTCCCCGCAGGGCTGCATCCTGTCTCCAGCACTATTCTCCCTTTACACCAACAGCTGTGTCTCCCGCCACCCCTCGGTCAAGCTCCTGAAGTTTGCAGACGACACCACCCTGGTGGGCCTCATCTCCGGGGGGGACGAATCTGCCTACAGGGGTGAGATCGAGGGGCTGCAGAGCTGGTGCAGTTTAAACAATCTGGAGCTCAATGCTCTGAAAACAGTGGAGATGGTGGTGGACTTCCGTAGGAAAGCAGCCCTGCCCCCTCCCATCACGCTGGGAGGTACCCCGGTGGCCTCCGTGGAGTCATGCCGCTTTCTAGGCATGACCATCTCCCGGGACCTCAAGTGGGAGCGGAACACCGAGGCCCTCACGAAGAAGGCCCAGAAGAGGATGTTCTTCCTCCGGCAGCTGAGGAAACTCAGGCTGCCGAGGTCCATGATGGTCCAGTTTTACACGGCCATCATAGAGTCCATCCTCACCCACTCCATCATCACCTGGTTCCCTGCTGCAACGACCAAGGACAAGGCCAAGTTGCAGCGGGTGTTACGTTCAGCAGAGAGGGTGATCGGCTGTCCCTTGCCCTCCCTCAACTCCCTGCATGACACCAGGGCTCTGAGGAGGGCAAGGAAGATCATGGCAGACCCCTTCCACCCCGGCCACGGCCTCCTCACCCTGCTTCCCTCTGGAAGAAGGTTGCGGCTGCCTAAGGCACTGAAGGCCCGCCACAGGCTCAGTTTCTACCCCTCAGCCGCCAGGCTGATAAATGACTCTGGCTTCCCCCTCCCCCCCGCCCCCAAGTCTGCCCAGGACTGAATATGCACTGGACTCACTGTAAAAAACTCTGCACTGCACTTTATATTGCACTATCCAATGCACTGTTGTCTGTCCTGTGTTGTCCTGTTTTTTGACACGTGAAAAAAGTATAAACGCACTTACTGTAATGTCGAAGCAAATTCCTATATGTGTATGCATAATGGCAATAAACGTTATCTGAATCTGAATCTGAATCTGAATCTGAGGAGGGGGCTAAAAGACACCGGTGTCTGGGAGCTATTAAGTTCCAGGCCGGACACTGTGCCAGTCTTATGGCCAAGAGCCGCAGAAACCAGGATCACGCCACAGGTAATGCAAATGAAAACATTAAAGCTACATGTGACAGCAGTTTTATTGCTAAATATTCACTTGTTTTTGTTACGAGAGTATGGATTGGCCTTAGCAAGATCCCCAAACTATTTTTCGTGACATGAGACCCTGTGAATTTCAGATTTTAGACATAGGTGTCTAGGCTAGATAGTGGGAAATATTGCCAGAAGTGACTTTTTAAGCATGCAACGACATCAACACTCCCCCCTCGGAATCCACAAAGCCGTGTCACAGCAAGAGAGGAGGGAATTGTAGGAGATATGGTTCTTAAAACACATGATCATTTTTATCATGACCAGTGGGGTCGCCAAAGTGCGAACTTATCACATGTAGCTTTGCATTAAATGTGTCTCGATTATTTTTTTAAAGATTGTGTATTGAAACGGCTTTTGTAATTGAAAAAGCATAAAGGGGGAGCAAATTTTAACCGGTGCATTTTATATTAGATGATTCTGGAGAAAATTTAATGGCCGGAGGCAGATTTGGAAGATGGCGATGAGGAGGGCCAGGAGAGGATGCTGGGATACCTGAGGACCTTCATCGAAACAAGTATGGCTATTTTTCATTATTCGATACTGATGCCCTTACATGGATGTGTATACAGAACAAGCACCAAGCACATTAGACCACAGCACTTTCTAGGGCACTTGCAATTAATTACTTTATTCTGCCAAAATCTGCCACCTATTGCTCTAGGATAGGTCTCCTAGGGCGGAGATATTCGTTGTTGGCCCTTGTTGAAATGGATTGTTTCTGAATTGATATCCTATCCACTAC
The DNA here is from genome assembly GCF_963989245.1 of Nansenia antarctica. Classification (NCBI taxonomy): domain Eukaryota; kingdom Metazoa; phylum Chordata; class Actinopteri; order Argentiniformes; family Microstomatidae; genus Nansenia; species Nansenia antarctica. The sequence goes on from NC_137684.1 coordinate 8,363,349, forward strand.
CTAGGTTCGTCTGAAGGTCTGAAGAGACTTCTGGCTTTTTGGACTGGGTGGGATGTCTCTCCAGAATACCTGCAAGTGGAAGTGGTTGACTGTGTTCTACCACAGTCACCCACTTGCTTCATGAAGCTGAAATTGTCAAAACATCCACGGACATATGAGAACTTCCAGTGCGACCTGATGGCCAGCATTTCGACCGCTTCCTATGGCTTTGGCCAGTATTAAAGGTAAATAACATTGAATAAAAGAAATAATAAAGTATACTTTCATGACATGCAGGCACACACATATACACACACACAGACGTACATCTGGAGATACCACTATCATTACATCCATCTATCATTTATACAGAGCGATTAAGACGCCAGTCATGTAGCTCTATACCATAGATCTGACATGATCACCTTTTCCTTCCCTCACAGGTGCCTGATCTCCCTCTGTGTTTTTTGTTGTTGTTCCTGGAGATGGTGTCAGGTGTGTGCTTGTAGCGTTTCCAGCCTTATGTGAACTACGGTAGCTTGTCTCCGGTTGCCATGGTAGCGGTAGTAGCGGCAGCTTTCAGTTGTAGTATACAACTTTGTATATATTTATATTATATATAATATTATTGGGAATATGGGAATTGAATAGTAACTTTGTACATTGAGGAATTAGTTTAAGTTTAAATTAGAATAAGAAATGTTGTAAGATTTTGTAACAAGAAGAAGTAATGCCAAACCGGAAACAGTACCCAACTCCAGATCCCCAAAACACCATCCCCCATCCCATTCTGCACTGGTCTCCTTGAACACAGCATGAACGTTTCAGCCTCACCCACCACCGCCAGAGACTGTCCAAAATTGTGTTTTATATTGTTATGTTGTATTTCATTGATGTTCACGTGAATACATTTTCTTTGTATTTCAGTTTCACAAAATGCAAAAAGAATATTCAATAAAGAAACCTGAATTTGAATTTGAACTTGAACTTGTTAATGTATTCATTGTTGTTTATTGTATAAATTGCTACAGCTCACCCGTTTTTTTTTGTTTTGGTCCACCCTCTGGTCTGCATCTGGTCACATCTAATGTCTTCCCTGGCAATGCATCTAGTCTATTTCATTTCATTGTATATATTCTGCTAATATTTTCTAGACATGTCAATATGATTACTGCAAATAGTGAAAATACCACCGCTCATCCCTTATCAGACTTTGCTGAGGTGCTGGAACTGAAGAGTATCAATAGAGTGCAAAATAACAGTCACTCAAACACTGTGCAAAAAACTGTTTATTGTGAGCTTTCTGTCATATATGATAGGAATATGATTACTGCAAAAATACACCAAATAATTTTGTTTTGAACGTGTTCTTCACCGTTTTGAACACAGTATGTTAACAATGAAAACATGTGTTGCAAATACATAGTGTTTTGCAGGTGGGGGAGTTTGAATGAGAGAAGTGTTATGGATTTTGGAGAACGTGGTCATTGAATGCATTTTGTATGAAAGCAATGCACAAATCACAGAGTAAGAGTCACAGTTTTGTTCACATGGGCTTCTGCTTTGCTGACTGGATGAAGAGTTGTGACTCTGTGACTTCAGTATTGCACACTGTGACTTAGCGACCGTAAAAAACTGTAATAAAATGATACACACAAAACAGATCTGCAGTTTTCAGCTATATAATAATTTTAATTTTGCCATTTAGCAGACGCTTTTATCCAAAGCGACTTACAATTACGAATTACAGGGACATTCCCCCTGGAGTAACTGAGGGCTAAGTGCCTTACCCAAGGGCACACTAGTAGTGGTGTGGCTTCAGGCGGGATTTGAACTCACAACCTTCCGATCCCGAGTCCAACTCACTATGCACTAGACCACCACTACCCCCTATTTCAATACACACACAACTCAATTTCAATGATAAAGACTCACACTACTGTACATATTCTTCCTTAGATTATGCTAGTTAGTGTCTCTTTTGTGTCATTAAATACATGCAACGCATTGACCAAAGGACCTTGGGGATCAGGCAAACTCTGAATCTCTGCATCAGTCAGTGGTCGTGGAAGCTGGATGTCTGGGATGTGGACTCCTTCTCGGTGGTGCCCGTGTGGACCTTCCCAATCAATACCATACTCCAGGTCTACCTAATGTTATAGTTGCAAATGAAATCTGATTGGATTACTGAGATGATTATTTGATATTAAGAACAATAAATATAAATTGTACATTTTCCAATGTTGGGACTGAAAGTGTGTTGTGCAATTACATGAGGTTGGAATTGTGCTTCCTCTGAGTACAAACCTGGGTTGGGTCCTCATCTCCTTCCCGGGGGTTGGAAGTCCACAGCTGCAGTGGTGTCCGATTGCCCTCTGTACGCAAGCGATGGTGGTTCCAGCCATCCCGGAAGGAGTGTAGATGCCTTCATTACATTTACATTACATTAGTAATTTAGTAGACGCTTTTATACAATGCGACTTACAATCAGTGCATTGGGCATTGAAGGTCAGGAGAACTGCCAGTCATCAGAAATGGTAAGTAGCTTATGTTAAACCAGCATCCAAGAGCATAACCAGTGTTGAAGTACCCGTGCCAGAATAAGAAATAACAAATGCATGCCTTCGGATGTGTGGCATGAAGGTCCAATGGAGGGCATACATGTGGACCTCATCATCAGGATCCAGCAAACCCTCCCTCTCCATACGGTTGAACATGGTGTAGAAGAGGTCCAACACTCCCCCAAACACATCCCTCCACAATCTCTCGATTCTAGATAGGGTATGGAAAAGGTGGGAGGGGGGAAACACACATATTACACAAAACAAAAAACATACTTAAAAAAAGAGTTTTTGAGAAATGTTTGGGACATGTATGTTTTGGACGTTGATTTGGAGAAGCATGATATACCTCTGGTTGTGTGTGCTTCGGCCTGTGAGGTGCGAATTCCGGCCTGGGCCTCTGGCGGACACCATGAAGTGCGCAACCTTGACATTCTCCCCTCCCTTGTCAGACCTGACACGGGACGGCACTCCAAAGATATGAACTGCTTCAAGGAAGCTTGTCAATACTGTGGAGGCACGGTTGTTGGTGGCAGGATTCAGGAATGTCACCAGATGGCTAAAGCCATCAATGCCACCGTGAATTACGATTCGCCACCTGTAATGTAAGAAATTGCAAATTGTGTATACAAAAAGAACAATTATACCATCCCCTTACACACATGGAAAACAGCATTGCATAATTTTGGTAGGCTACTGTATCATATGCAGTGTATCTTTCAAAACCATAGCCTTACCGTATAAGTTTATGGTTGCCATCGATGTGCCATAAACTATTGGGGGCCGGAACAGAATACCTTCTGCGCCTTACTGTACGCAGCTGGAGAGTGCGGCTCGCAATTCCCTCTGGACTGACACGGCGCATGGTTTCTTGGACACGCTGTCCTTTATAGAAGCAGGAAAAAACAAAATAAGAACCCAAAGCAAATAACGATTGCTTATACAAAGTTCAAAGCTTTATTGTCATTATACTGTAGCCTAGTGTATTAGCATGGTTGATGGGGAAGTAGCCTATAGGCCAAGTAGTCAATATAGGACAAGTCAGGTGGATTTATGACCAAATACAGGAGAATCTCCCTATTTGAATAGACCTGGGATACTTTCATTGATCTTTCAATCATATACTAATACAGGTAGCCTATTACACAATATGACTTCAAACAACCTAGAAAATTCTTACCTGGCTACGGTTAAATGGTGAGTAATCCATCAACATTAGGCTAGACGTTAGTGGTAATTAACTTACTTTGTATTCGTATGCCTCGAGCATCAAGGTGAGAAACCATTGCTTTATAGCCGGAATTTGGGTGATACTCGAGGATTTCCTGGACTACTTCATCCAACTCAGCATCCCCCATGTTGGCATACATGCCAGAAACCCTAAAGAATAGTTTTTATGGTCAGACTCAGGACTTTTTGGGATAGGTAAATAGGTAGCCTACGTTATTGATTTACATAGCAAGGCCAACTGTAGGCTATTTATCCATAGTATGATAGTTTATAGCATAAACTAGCCCCGTACGCCTTCAGATGAGATTAGATGAGATTAGATGGAGCAACAGTGGTTCATCTGAAGTCACTACGGGCCTAAACGTGAGCTACTCGTAAATCGGAATATCATACCGGTAAACAAGACTTACCTTAGGCCAATGTCTGCCATTCGTCGGTGAATTGTACGGTCACTGACTCCAAAAAGCCTGGCAATGTCGCGTACAGACAACCCCGATGATAAATAACCCTCAAGTGTCTCCACGGGCAGTACATACGAGGGCCTACCCACTGTCGTGGTGTTAGCTGAATGCAGCTGCGCAACATTCATGTCATGGACGACTTCATTCAACATGCGGAAGATGTCAGGGTTAACTTCTTCATCGTTCGATGCCGCAAACTCCGCCAAACGATCAACAACAGCCTCCACGCGGAAAAGTACATAATCAAGAGGAGCAGTGTCGGCCAGGTCAGCTATGGCGAACAATTCTCTGGCCAGCAAGGCTCTCTGATTCTGATTCTCAGGTAAGGTGACAGCCATTGTGCTCTTCTCTTCTGTGGTGGACTTTTCAACTTTGTCGCTTTTACCACGTCACGCGCGGTATCAACCAATGAAAATGCGTGGGGCATCAACCAATGAAAATGCGTGGGGCGAGGACAACATGCAAGACACGCCCCTATATTTGCATACATTACTGATAATCGGGGAAAGAATGAAAGCTTGAATGTGGAAAAGAAAGAATGAATGTGGAAAACAATGTGGAAAACAATGTGGAAAAGAAAGAATGAATGTGGAAAACAATGTGGGAAAGAAAGAATGAATGTGGAAAAGAAAGAATGAATGTGGAAAACAATGTGGAAAAGAAAGAATGAATGTGGAAAAGAAAGAATAAATGTGGAAAAGAATAAATACATATAGAAATGTATTGCGATATACTGTGTGTATTTGTATGTGTATTTGTTCATACATTCATTTATGTGTGTATATATTTATTGTTAATTTTGTCAGACTTGGTCCTCCATATAGGAGAGAGGTTCTGTTCCTAGCGCAACGAAAATGAAAGCTCCTGACTATGAAAGTGTTATCAATCTGAGACGGCGGTAAAGGCTGTTCTCCAACTGGGGTCAAGTGCTAGTAACCTCTGACCCTGAAGATTCAAGAACGAAGAAGACATCGGTCGTTGGACGTTTTGTATTGGTTTATGCATGATGTACTGTGTTTAGATTAATTTTGATTGTTATTTTTAGGATTCTTTTTTATTGTTGATTGTTTTATATTTGGTTTGTAAAATGTCTTTGGTCGCTGGTACTGGTGCTGAGTTGGTCTGTGTTATTATGTTTCTTGTGTTGTGTGTTGGTGTAGTTTTTCTGTCTGTTGTTGTTTATGTTTCCAAAAAAAAAAAAAAACTTTGGTTTCTTAGCTGCAGTATGTGGGGTTTTGTGTTTTTGTTTTTGTTTTATGTGGTCGTTTAGTTTCGGAACACCCTCTAGGTGTTCCGAGGGGGGAATATGTGGTGTATTTTACTTGAAACATACATACCATGAATTGCATTGGGCCTGCAAGGACATGCCCTCTAACAATGGGGGTTTTATGACAACCAGATGACCAACACAGAGAGGCCGCAAGGCTCCTCTGGGGGTTGGGACAGCTTGTAAGCACAGACACACACACACACGCACACACACACACACACACACACACACACACACACACACACACTGACCATTTCCATATTAGGACAAAGGACGGGGAACAAGGCCATCATTGGCTAAAGAAAGGTTAGAAACAAGCTTGACCATACTGTTTTTTGGTTGGCCCAGGGGTGAAGATATTTACATAGGAAAAGGGTATAAAATCCTCTGGGAAACCACTCTCTCTCTCTTAATTCCTGGGACCCCCGCCTTGATGACCTGCTGCAAGACCAGACCATGCTGTGTAAACTGCCTTGATGAATAAATAATCTTAAATCTGTTCAAGAACTATTCCTCATTTTTGGCAGCCAACAGAGAAAGAAATACACCACACTATAATTGAACTTTGAACTTTCTACTCCGTTACATTTACACGGACATAATTAATCACCAAATCGTTGGGGATCACTACGTCCCGTTATTGAGGTGTGTACATAATGACAGAAAAGGATCAAGAGATTGTTAAAATCACCTACGACAGGGCCCACTATGTGCCTGTAACAAAAGAACACATCACAGATATCGTTATAGAGGTCAAGACAGATCAGAACGTGTGTGTGCCTTTTAAATACGGCAAAGTTGTTGCAAAGCTTCATTTCAGAAGAGTGAAGGCTAGAGTGTAAGACGTCTAAAAGACTAGCGACACTACTGCTACACCATGGCCCTTTACAACAATTTCGACCCTAGCCCCAACCGGTACATAGATTATTACAAAGCACAGGCGGGTAATGGTCTACCGGGGTTTTCAGGGAGCGCTGTGATGCATGGAGCTGGTTTAGGTGGTATATTTCAAGGTTTATTTAGATTCGCAGCTCCGTTATTCAAACAGGGGTTCAACATAGCCAAACCATACCTCAAGAATGCTGCAAAGAGTATAGCGTCAGACGTGATCACAAAAGTAATGTCCAGAGCAGGGGGTAGACAGGATGGTTCGGGGTTAGTTGTGATGAAGCGTAAGAGAGCAGCCAAGCGCAGGGCGGTGCCGCAAGGACCTCCAAGTTCCCGTCCAAAGAAGAAAAAGGTTGTTACTAGGCGTGTGAGGGCAGTTGTTAAAAGTAAACACAGGCGACAGGTCAGATCACTCGACGGAGGAGCGAACTACATATTCTAAAGATGGCGTTGCTACATAGTCTAAGTGGGGAGTGCATCAAATCCGAATTAGATCTTTTTACGATACTGTTAACACAGACAGCTATAGAGAAATCGACATATGTTGAAATACCGCCTATATCGGCGATAACGCCCACAGGACCATTGGAGTTTTATATAGCTGGATCCGGAGGCGATTACATCGATTTAAACAACACCATGTTGTTTACACGCCTGAAAATTGTTAAAGCAGATGGGACCGCCATCGGTGCTGACGCTAAAGTAGGATTGATCAACTATCCTGGAGCTACAATATTTTCACAGGTTGACATATCACTAGGCGATCGACTAATTTCATAGAGCAGCAACACGTATCCATACCGATGTGTTATAGAATGCTTGCTAAATTACGACATGGAGACATTAAAGTCATCATTTTCTACAGGGCTTTTTTACAAGGATACAGCTGGACACATGGATGTGTTAAACGCTGTAGACGGGGCTAATGATGGTTTAACAGCCAGACAGAGATACACAGCGATGAGTGGCATGGTGGAGCTCATGGCCCCTATACACAGTGACATGTTTTTTCAAGAAAAGTTAATGCTGAACGGTGTTGATATTTGTAGTGTATTGTTATGCTCTGTAACCATAGCCATGGCCCTCTAATACACACAATGGCCTTTTGACATGCATGTGCAGAGGATGGAATGTCATCATGGGAAGATATAATTGCATTAGGGCCCGAGCCAGCAAGACGCCCATAGGAATGTCATCATGGGAAGATATAATTGCATTAGGGCCCGAGCCAGCAAGACGCCCATAACATAAATTGCATTGGAATTGTATTAGACCATAGGGTGAATTGCATTATAATAAGACAATAACATCCTATTTGCAGGACAGAGAATGCTGTTTTGATTGGCTCAGCGACAGTGGCAGTGACAGGGTATAAAATCCTCTACACAGATGGGCTCTGCCTCTTTTTCTTCACATCCATATTTTTGACTTAATATCCTGTGACCGATTCGGACCATCAGCTCCATTGAGGGGCCATGCTGTGTAACCTGCTTTTTTGAATAAACAAGTCTTAAATTTGCTCAAGAACTCTTCTTCATTTTTAGTAGTAACAGATACCAATATATATACGAAATAATGGCGAGCCTAGTCCACGAGTAAATTAATAGCTTATAAGTAATTATAGTGACCGTCAATTTTTGCATCTCTTCAACTTCTCTCAGCGCCTGGAGGTAAGTAGCCAATTCCCCCCCTTTCTCTGCTCCCCCTTTCTCTGCTCTCTTTCTCTGTCTCTCCCTCTGTGCCTGTAACCCAATGACTTCTGCCCCTCCTCCTCCTCTCCCTCTCTCTCTCTGTCAGACTTCCAGCTTTGATGTAATTAAATGGTCTTAAGCTCTAAACAAAAGAATTTAGATTTGTGTTGAGTATCTGTTAGAAATATAAGATAATTACAATTGGATTGAATTTAAAGAGCCGGATTTAGAAATCTGTAATTGTACATAAATGTGTAATTGTACGATATTGTAGAAGTATCGTGTGTATTGTGGAGCAAAGGATGAATTGCTTCAGTGCGCGTTTTGCGAATGAGCTGTCAGTAGAATACTGCGTGGAAGACGTTCTCACAGTGGGCTGATATCTTGTGATAAATCAGAAGAGAGTCTGATAATTGTGTTATTGTATGTATAAGGAATGAGAATTCCTGTTTGAGAAGACAAGAGGACCATTGTCAGCTAATTACTTTAGTGCCGTCGAGCCTTATGCCTGCAGGCGCTCAAGGCGTTCAAGTACAGAGGCTGTGGAAAAAAGGCATTAGAGAAATATTAAAGTGAAATAATACGTTTAACTGCATTGAAAGATAATCTTGATATTGCGGAGTCGTGAATGTGCTCTGTTTGAGAAGACCGTGGTTTTTCAAGGAAAAACCGTGGGGTAGAGCCCATCCCCTCCCTTTCTGTGTGTCTCATTTCAGAGAAAAAAAGGCTGCAAAAACACACATGCACACACGGAGTTGAAAATCCTTTCTACTACAAAGGGAACCTGAATTTGATTGTTGCATAAAAGATAAAGTTAAAATCCATTTCACATAGACTGTAGTGGTATAGAGATAAAGTGGGTTGATCGTTGGGGTATTTTAAAGTAGTTTGGGGATATTTGTTGAGTTTTCATTCGCAAGTCTGGTGAAAAGCGGGCACATGCGCGGAGAGGGGCGTAGCCCAGCAGAGACTGGAGACGGATTCCTTTTTCCTCCATTTTACTTAAAGTTGGAGATGGAGTGAATTGATCAGCGGGATATTTTAGATGGTTCAAGGCATTCATAGACTGCATCTTGCACGGAGGAGCTGATTAATTGGAGTTAGCCCCTTGACAACCTATTACTTTCACAGCCTATTGTTTTTTACGGTCTATGGATAATTCAACTGTCTAATGAAAACCATTACTCCACAGGTTTTAAATCAATGTATATGATTATATAATGAATAATTCTAACTAATCGTTCATTCTTTTCGCTTGACGGTTGGGTTGTTTATGGATTGTAGAAAATAATAGATTGCGACTTGAAGATCACGGCAGGGTGGTCTGAAGCAATCGATAAGACATTTTCGGTTGCTTACAGAATCAGATTCCATCTGAGCCTATCAGATCTATGGAAGGAACTTGCTGCCATCTAGTGGACAGATTGTAATAGTCCAATGGTAACGTTTTCTTTCACAGGGTTACATCAATGAAGTGTTAATGACTAAGTCTAATTAATTATGCATTCCTTTCAAATAACAAGTCGATTTCTTTACAGATTGTAATTAATAATTAATCATTTTATTCCTTCCAAAATAAATCGATTTCTTTACAGGTTGTTGTCACTATTCGTGTTTTACATCTTTTTATTTCAAGTTAAGTTCTTTTTCACAGTTTTTGATTAAAGAATAGCAGAACAGTTTCTATCTGAGGATTGATCAATCAAGGGTTTGTGGATCAGAAAGACTTAGAGCGTGACCTGCCTTTGTAATTTGATAAATTGTGTTGAACAGCCTTTGTAGTTTAATAATTAAAGTTGACCTGAACTATAATTAGTATTGACTGAGCAATTAAGTGATACACATTCATACACAATAAGGGAAAAACATTTAGATTAAAACTAAACTAAATTTGGATTGAATTGAATTGAAATTAAATTGAATTTAAATTTGAATTGAATGATTATTTAGTTATGATTATTAATGATTAATTAATATTAATTAATAGTGATAATTGATTGTTAGTGATTAATTAGTTATGATTATTTAAATAATTTAAATAAAATTGAATTAAAATTTTAATTAAATTTAAATTAAAACACACACACATAGATTACATTTAAGTCAATAATACACAATACCACTGAAACAATCCGTTGTTCTGAATTGTAATGTTCTGTGTAGACAGTTGACGCAGTTAAAAGTTGGACTAGCATCTGTTTAGCAGATACGGCAACAGAAGGTGGGTTGTAAGAAAAGTACACCTTATAGCATATTTTCAGCATATTAAGCAGTATAAATATTTCAGACATGGGAGCCAAACCCAGTAAAATTGTGAGGGCTGTTAATACAGATAAGGGAATATTAGCAAATTCATCCCCTGTGGCTATAGTGGAAAAAATGAATCCTCTTGTTAAGGAGATTAGCAAAATGTCAACGAAATGGAATATTCGTTGGGCAGACATTGAACAACCATGGCCAGAAGAGGGCACCTTTGACTTACAATTCATTGCAACATTGGAGATACTTATCAATGCACATAAGGCGCATCAAAAAGGAAAGATTAGATCAGAGAAACGCAGGTTAGAGTTAGCTATTTTAGACCTCTTCAAGGTAGAGGGGCAGAAAGTAGCATTAGCTTGGAATGAGAAAACAGCTCACATGGATCCAGAAAAAAGAGATGAATTGGCCAAAGCAATGGAAGAGAAAGTGAACATTCCATTCTCACACACAGCTCCAATCTCCAGTCCTCCTCCCTATGCCAAGATACTGGAGGACAATTCTCAGCGGATCTACCCTCAGGTCCCCGTCCTAAGTACGAACGGAGCCTTCACTATCAAAGATGGGGGTGATAATGTACTAGAGAGGGGAAGAGCGAAAGTGACCGTGGATTTCGAACCAGAGAACAAGACAGATGACAGTGAAGATGGCAGTGGAGGTGAAGGCGAATGTTCCGGTGCTGACAGCAATGCACAGGGAGGTTACAGTGCTCAGATCAGAAAACTAATAGCCAGGGCCGAAAAACAGGGAAGGACAAGACGCTATAAAAAGGGAAAAGAAGAAAGTGGTTCTGAAGATGAGCAGGAGTCTCTGAAGATAGAGAAGAAGAAAGAGAGCTTAAAGCAAAAGAAGAGGATGTAAGGAAGAAAGGGTGAAAAAGGATAAGGAGGAGTTAAGAAAGAGGGCAAGAAAACTCCAGAGAAGCCTAAGAGAGGAGGAAAGTTGTATACGACAGATAGAGGAACTGGAAGAACAGATAGCTCAAGTGACATCATTTCATACATCCCAGCCGAACCTCTCAAGAGAGTATCGTCAAGTGCCATCACATACATCCCAGCCGAACCTCCCAAGGTCTACAGCGACACCAAGGCGGGACGAAAGAATGAAGCCACTAGTAAGCAATTATGGCCTTAGACCAAGAGGGAAGGCATTGGAGGAAGAGGAAATTCAGGGGATCTTCCCGGTGCTGTTTCGAGATAACAAGATAGAATATCGTCCTTGGGGTCATACAGATCTGTCTGAAGTGATCGAAAAACTCCCAGTCCTAGAAGATGGGGGTCACCCTTGGACTAACGAGATGGACGTGAGACTGACAGGGACGCAGGCCGCGATGGGAGACCTGAAAAGACTCTTAGCCTTTATTACAGGATTGGACACCATGCAGGAAATATTGACGAAGGCAGGACTTCATAAATATATCGGTACATCAGTTTATGACCCAGAGCTCTTCGCAGCAAACAGAGGCAGGCTGTGGAAGGCAATCAGAGAGACATACCCTACTCACATTCACCCAGACAATATCATCGTGATGCCACTGGGAGAAGATGAGAATCCCAGGGGTTTTGTAGCCCGTGTGCACTCTCAATGGAGAAGTGTGACAGGGAAGGATGCCGAAGATAACCCGTTAGAAAAAGCCATAATCAGGGAAAAGATTCAACAAGGTCTCCCTACCCCAGTTAAGAACAAGTTAGCAGAAGTGGTGGGGCTACGACACATGAACAAGGCTGTTTATATAGACAACGTAGCACACCAAGTAGAATTATTTAGAAAGAAGATTCAGATACAGAAGGCACAAGACGAAGACTCACTCAGAAAACTAACTCAAGTACAATTGACTGAAGGCAAGAAAACCAGAGAGAGAGTGCAGACCATAGCCCTACAGGTCCCATCTCAGCCACAGCAACTGCAAACTGTCCCTCCCCAGCCATACCCACAGGGGCCACCAGGGGTGCAAGTGGTTCCGTACCAGCCATACAACCAGCCTGGCCAAGGACCACCACAAGAGGGATGGACCGCAGCCGGGAAGAAGATGTTAGGACCATGTTTCCAATGCGGCCAGGATGGACACTTAGCCCGTACCTGCTGGAAGAAGAACCAGGGGGGCGCAGGGGGGAAACAAAAAGGAAGATATAGGCCCCCTGCTACACCGGCTCCAGGAGTGGTGAACCCCTACGGAGGCCCAGCAGCTGGGCTATAGGGGTGCCCAGAAGATCCGAGAGGGGGGTGCCAGCTGGTGGTGACGAACAGGCCTGAAGATGAACCTACCATATGGGTGTCGGTCAACCAACGTCCATTAGAATTGATGGTGGACAGTGGAGCAGCCTACACCTGTCTGAAGCCTGAAGATGCCACGCACCTTCCTATGTCTGGGAAATATGTGAAGACAATCGGATTCGAGGGAATTAAACAGCTGATCCCTACTACTGAGCTTGTAAGCTTAGAGTACAAAGGACAGAGAGCAGATCTGTCAATACTTGTATCAGAACACACGCCAATAGGGCTACTAGGGAGAGATGCACTATGCCAATTGAACTGTACAGTGAAATGCACACCTGACGGCTGTCGGGTGACAGTGCCACAAGAGAACAGACAGCTGTCTGTCATGATGGACAACAACGCATCTATGGTGTATTGGGTGGGAGGGCTTAGCCCAGACCTAATGGAACCAGCAAGGATGTGGGACAATTATATCCTGGCACACATGTCAGAGGCCAGAAGGCCTACTGATCCATTGCATTGTACACTCCAGTATTTTAGAGAAGTTGCAGATGCAAACCCAGATGAGTGGCTGAAGCATCAGCCAAAACAGGTACAGCTTAGTACAAGTTGTATAATCCTAGGCCCTCAGGGAGTGGCTATGAAGATAAACAGGGACATTTATCTAGATCAGGAGCATAAGATTGAGGGTAGCATCCCTCATGTGACACTTATGATATCTGAACACTATAAACAGAAGCATTTAGGGGCAATGATGGCAGACTCAGAAAAAGCCAGATTTGTAACGACAAAAGAAAACCCTGCTATCTGGAGGAGCATTGATGGACAGTTCACAAAACTGATGATCTCTGCTCAAGGAATAGGACATCCGCAGACTGTGAAGCTAATGAACCAGCTAATCCTTCCTGTACAACCTGAAAAAGACCTCAGAGAAGAAATGATACAGAATGTGCCAGCAGACCTGTGGGCAAAGAACAGTACAGACATTGGATTTGTGAAATCAGCTCGTCCATTGAGAGTTGAACTCATACCGGGTGCAAAACCCCCTTGGAAAAACCAATACCCATTGAAACAGGAAGCAATTGATGGAATTGAGCCACAGATCAAAGGATTGTTAGAGGCAGGAGTCTTGAAGATAACTCAATATCCGTTAAGTAACACACCTCTTCTGCCAGTAACGAAACCTGATGGTTCATATCGTCTGGTAGATGACCTACGGGCTGTGAATGAGGTAGTTGTCAGCTATCCAGCTGAAGTTCCTGATCCTCATGTGCTGTTGACTCAGATTCCATCTACAGCCAAAGTATTTACAGTGATTGATTTATGCGGGGCTTTCTTTTCTATACCTCTTAGTGTAGAAAGTCAAGGGTTATTTGGGTTTACCTACAAAGGTCAACATTATCAATATACCAGAATGCCACAAGGGTACAAACACAGTCCTCATGTTTTTAATCAGGTCTTGAAGGAGGACTTAGACGGGTTAGGGCAGACGATAAGTAGTACTGCCATTCAGTACATGGATGACATACTCCTTTGTGCCCCAGATGAAGAAACATGTCACAGGGATTCCGTTAAACTGTTAAAGGTTTTGGCGGAGAAGGGACACAAGGTGTCTAAAAAGAAGCTACAGTATTGCCAGGAAAAGGTAACTTACTTAGGACAATCTATTACACAGGGACATCGCAGTGTCACTAATGAACACTTGGAAGCTATTCAGAAGGCTCCAAAACCACGAACGGTTAGGGAAATGATGATGTTTTTGGGCATTACTGGGTATAGTTCAGCATGGGTGGAGGATTACACTAGACTGGTCGCTCCATTGAGGGGGATGATTAAGGAAACAGGTAGTGATAAACTCCAATGTTGCATTACTTGGACAAGGGAAGCTGATTTGGCGTTTGAGACAATTAAACACAAATTACAAGAAGCGCCAGCTTTAGCGCTTCCAGATTATTCCAAAGAATTTGGATTGTATGTTTCTTCTTCAGCCAAAGGGAAGTATGCCTGCGCTGTTCTTACGCAACCAACAGGCATTGGACCTAGTCCACAGCCCATAGCCTATTACTCTGTCGCATATTCAGAGGTAGAAATGGGTTTCTCGCCATGCTACAGAGCAATGGCCGGGGCATATCTTATGTACGAGAAGGCAACAACCTTAACAATGGGGTACCCAATTACCATTCTCTGCCACCACAGTCTAAGGAATCTTTTGAATCAAGGCAAGTATACTTTGACGATGCCTAGGATTAGGAATTATTACAGGATGTTGGAAAGGGAAGATGTAACATTACTAAGATGTAACACACTTAACCCAGCAGAGACCTTGCCAACCCCAGAAGATGGGGAACCACACGATTGTGTGAAGGAAGCTATGAGGTACTCTAAGCTTAGAGCAGATCTACTAGCTTTGCCTTTAAAGGAAGCTGACGTTGAGTATTGGACTGATGGATCTTGTTACCGGGTAGGAGAAAGTTTACGTGCTGGGTATGCCATAGTCCGATCCCAAAATTCAGGGTTCATTGTGGAACAAGCCGAGGCTGTTCCTCAGCCTTGTTCAGCTCAATTGGCTGAGTTAATTGCCCTCACAGAAGCATGCAACTTGGGAACCGGACGAAGAGTGACAGTGTACACCGACTCTGCCTACGCCCATAATGTGTGTCATCTACATGGAGCTGTATGGAAGGGACGGGGTTTTAAGAAAACTGATGGTTCGCCTATTCAGCACCACGCTCAAATCATGAAGCTGTTACAAGCCATGATGAAACCAAGGGAATTAGCCATAGTGAAGTGTGCCGCACACAGATCTGACTCATCACATGTCACACAAGGTAACAGGGCTGCAGATGATGCAGCCAAAGCCATTACAGGAGCAGACAAAGCAGGTAAAGTTCTGCTGGTCACACATGAAGCACAGTTACAGGGCATGGTCACGCTTGAGGATTTGTTGATGTTACAGAGTGGGGCAAATGCGCTAGACAAAAACCTATGGTTAACAAGGGGGGCTAGTCAGGATGACACAGGTCTATGGAGAAATCATGAGGGACTGGTTGTGGCACCCCCAGATTTATTAGGCATGCTGATACAGGAAGCCCATGGATTAGCTCATGTGGCCAGGGGGGAGGTAAGACGCAAGATCACCAAGGAATATGGTTTTTGGGCTCCATATTTATTGGAACAAATAGACCATATCCTTGGTCAATGTGTGGTCTGTTTGAAAAACAATATCAGACCTGGAATACCAGTGGGAACTGGGCATATCCCTACCCCAAACGGGCCAATGAAACACTTGGTGATTGACTATGTGGACATGATTCGTCCTGTTGCAGGATACAGGTACATGTTAGTTGTAGTGGACAGGTTCAGCAGATGGGTAGAAGCATGCCCCACTCGAAAAAAGGATGCTCAGTCTGTAGCAAAGTTCCTATGCAGGGAATTCATACCTAGGTTTGGAATTCCAGATAGGATAGCGTCAGACAATGGTAAGGAATTTGTGGATAAGACGGTAAAGCTTATACTACAAAAGTTGGGAATCAAGCAGAGATTTGGGTGTATTTACTCACCTCAAAGCCAGGGGATGGTAGAGAGGATGAACGGGGTCCTTAAGAACCGTCTTTCTAAGGTCTGTCAGCATACAGGTCTTAATTGGGTGGAAGGACTCCCTCTTGCATTGATGGCCTGTCGTTCCAGTGAGATTCGAGGGCTGCACTTGACTCCCCATGAACTGGCTATGGGGAGAATAATGACAGCTCCCTGTGCACGAACCAGTGGGAAAGGGCCAAGTTTGGCTCTCTTGGAGAGTGACATGAAAGCCTATGTACAGTACATGACTAACCGGCAAAAGAGTATCTCTTCTTATGTGCTCCACAAACAGGAACGTGAAGAGGAGGTGAACGCACAGGAGAGGAAGGACGCGTTGCAACCGGGTGACAAAGTATACGTGAAGGTCTACAGACGGAAGTGGCATGAGGCTCGACGGGAAGGACCATACGAGGTCGTTCGGTGCACTGGGACTGCCATCCAAATCAAGGGGTCCCCCACCTGGTATCACGTTCATCACTGCATCAAGGCACCCAATGAGGACGATGAGGGAGAGCCTCAGCAGGATGGTGAGGAGACCCCTGGGGACGAGGAAGTCCACAGCTTGGACATCCAGGCTGACGAAGATGTTGGTGAGTATCTGCGCCGTGATGCAGATGATGCCGGGGGCCTCGTCCCAGACCCTGTCCAGCCCAGAGATGAGTGGGCCAATGGAGATCGTGAAGGACCAAGGGACTGCGACACCCCTCTTGGGGGTTCTACCAAGCCTGGTGTTGCCCCTGTTGTCACCCCTTCCGACCCTGACAATGCTCCAGACGGAGATGTCAGCAACCCGGGCGGCTGCCCGGACCAAGGTACCATTGAGAGACACAGACCTGTCAGTGATACACCCCAACCAGACAGATCCCGTGATACACCGAGGCCAATTAGGAGGAAACTCAAGCCATGCCGTTTCAGAGACTAATATACCCCTTAGTGTTCCTACCCCATTGACTTCCTTGGACAATGTTACACTTCACTCACACACTGTTATGCCTGGACGTCAGAGAAGAATGATCACAGCAGGTAGAGCTTTTGTTTGCCCACATTCACGTTGTACTGTTGATGATTGTTTGATCTATACCGCCGAAGCGGACGAGTGGTATTTACTGGATGCTAAATATGTTACACTTAATCAACACTCAAGCAACACGCAAGAAACTCGTGTGACATTAACTAATGTTGACAAGGTGTTGAACTCGTATTGGTGTGCTAGACGTAATATCGGTGAACAGGTGTCTAGTAAATCCAACAATTTCAAGGACAAAGTTTGTAGGAACACTCCTGACTATCCACACTACTATAGGTTGGACTGTGAGAAATTTGTGCATGAATATGTTCACGTTGAGTTACCAGGAAAGGTTGAAAATGTTGCTGTGAAGGCTTCTACGAAGGTGATTGTAGTCGCTACTGACGATTATTTGTTGTATGATTCTAATCACCTGGGGACACGGTCCCACCCTAATTCTGCCACTAGTATCATGAAAGATTTTGCTTCAAAAATGAATTATTCTGATTGCTGGATTTGTCAACAGGTCCCTGTAAGTACATCTGCTCCTATGTTTTTCCCCATACCGTTAACTAAAGCAGAATGGTTTCATTATAATTGGCAGGGTTTAGCCCAATTTGTTTTACAGGGCAAGAACCAGAGCTCTTCTTGTCAGCCCAGCACGATTCTGGTTCCTTTAAATTCTTCCTATGCAGGTGTGGATATTGGTGTGTTGGAACGTCTGACAGCAGCAGTTAACGAACACCATAGGCCTAGCGGTGTGGGGAAGGTTATTATTGATAGGCTTACACATTTGTCACAACCAACAGGTCCGAAGAAGATATATATTATCCAAGCTATGTTCGTTCAATTGAATGGTACTGCATTGAGTCCTCATCTGTTATGTTCTGGGAGTGTGACTTCTACACGGTGGAGAGGTTCAGTTGTTATTTCTGGATTGAAATGTAAAGTTGTTGATTGTGCTATGGTGCCTCAAATGAAATTACATGATACCAATACTACCAGACGGCAGAAAGGCACCACGCAGCTTAAGGTCATGCCTCTCGTAAATATTACAACCTGTATTGACATACAATCTCGGCTCAAGGGCAGCGCGCTTCGTCAGCTAGGGGCCGCGTCTTGTATAGGTGGTGTCATTTTCATGTATCCTGGTACGGAGCTTCAACTCCCGGAGGGTGTGTTTCTTGTGTGTGATAATAATGCATTCTCCAAGCTTCCTGCTTTGAGTGAGGGTCTTTGTTATTTAGCTCATCTGATACCTTTGATTAGGAAAGTTACTCGGGAGGAGATGTCTGTACTTCACAAACAAGCAACCCATCGTAGTCGTAGGGCGTTATCTACCGCTCAGAAGTTTTTTGGCCTAATATTCCCAAGTTATGGTGTCTACAACTCTCAGACTGAATTAAGTGCCCTATCATCCGTTCTTGAAAAACACATTAATGCTTCGGATGCTGTAGTATCTGCCCTGGCTACTGAATTGACTGAAACTAAGAATGTAGCTCTCCAAAATAGAATGGCTTTGGACATTATTTTGGCCAGTCAGGGTGGTACTTGTGCTTTGATAGGCGGTGAATGTTGCAGTTATATTTCGGATTCTGGTAACGCTCTGTATGATTTCCATGAATCTAACAAGAAGGGTATAGAGGATTTACGTAAAGAACACGGTTGGAATACATTGGATTTCTTTGATTCTGCTTTTTCAGGTATTGGTAATATGATCAGGTCCGTCGCTATTATTCTTGTTGTCATTATCATCTGTATTATGTTACTTGGTATTTTAATCAAATGTTTTGGAAAGTGTATTTCTGATGTTCCGGTTAATGCTTTAATGATGGCCGACATAGCTGATGAGCAAAAGCTGGATTCTGCTTTGCTTTCTGATTTTGTTTCCTCTTTTGATGATTTGTTTATTAAGTGATGTTTTGTGATTGTTTGCTTCGGTTCCTGTTTGTTTCTTTCTATATCATGTGATTGATGTCGGTTGTGAAGTGATGTAATGGTTACGCGACAATGGAAGCTCCTGACTATGAAAGTGTTATCAATCTGAGACAGCGGTAAAGGCTGTTCTCCAACTGGGGCCATGTGCTAGCAACCTCTGACCCTGCCGCTTCGGACGAGGGAAACATCGGTCGTTGGAAATTTCTGTATCTCAGTTTTTGTATTATGCATGATGAACTGAGTGATGTGTTGATGTGTTGATGTGTTGATGTGTTGATGTGTTGATGTGTTGATGTGTTGATGTGTTGATGTGTTGATGTAGTTGATGGGTTGATGTAGTTTTTCTGTCTGTCGTTTAGTTTCGGAACACACTCTGCGTGTTCCGAGGGGGGCTGTGTAGTGTATTGTTATGCTCTGTAACCATAGCCATGGCCCTCTAATACACACAATGGCCTTTTGACATGCATGTGCAGAGGATGGAATGTCATCATGGGAAGATATAATTGCATTAGGGCCCGAGCCAGCAAGACGCCCATAGGAATGTCATCATGGGAAGATATAATTGCATTAGGGCCCGAGCCAGCAAGACGCCCATAACATAAATTGCATTGGAATTGTATTAGACCATAGGGTGAATTGCATTATAATAAGACAATAACATCCTATTTGCAGGACAGAGAATGCTGTTTTGATTGGCTCAGCGACAGTGGCAGTGACAGGGTATAAAATCCTCTACACAGATGGGCTCTGCCTCTTTTTCTTCACATCCATATTTTTGACTTAATATCCTGTGACCGATTCGGACCATCAGCTCCATTGAGGGGCCATGCTGTGTAACCTGCTTTTTTGAATAAACAAGTCTTAAATTTGCTCAAGAACTCTTCTTCATTTTTAGTAGTAACAGATACCAATATATATACGAAATATTAAAATCCGTATGACTAGAGCAAAGGATGCATTCTGTCTGATGCGTGATGCTGCGGACAATGAGTTGTACAAAGTGAATCTTGTCTCTGCGTCCTTATTTGTCAAGAAAGTTTCATTGTCACCGGCCGTACGCTTAGGACATGCTCAGACACTGCTAACGAACACTGCTAAATATAATAATAATAATAATACATTTTATTTATATGGCGCCTTTCATGGCACTCAAGGTCGCCGTACAACAACAAATCTAAAAACAGCCACAAAATTCAAAACACGAAATACATAGAAACATACAGTATAAAACATAGCCAGCAGCAGAGCAGCACGGGAAAAGCAAATCAACAGGGATACGCCTGCGTAAACAGGTGGGTTTTGAGGTGGGTTTTGAATGAGATGATAGAGTCAATGTTCCTGATGTCGGGGGGGAGGGAGTTCCAGAGGCGAGGGGCGGAGCGGCTGAAGGCTCTAAACCCCATGGTGGACAGACGGGCTGGGGGAACGGTCAGGTTGATGGAGGAGGCAGACCTGAGGGACCGGGTGGGAATGTTGATGTGGAGGAGGTCGGACAGGTATGGAGGGGCGAGGTTATGAGGTTATATAAGCCTTGAAAGTGTGGAGAAGGACTTTGTAGTTGATGCGGTGTTTGATGGGGAGCCAGTGGAGTTGGTGTAGAATGGGGGTGATGTGACTGATGACAGGGGTTCTGGTGACAATACGGGCAGCAGCGTTCTGGACCAGTTGGATCTTATCCCCTGGATCGTGTGATTTAAGAATTTTTCCATACCAGCGGGGTCAAGAGTATCAAACCATGAAAATCTGTTTCTAGGAACCCTACCCAAGTCGGTGGTGGTAGCGATGGTTGATAATGACTCTTTTACGGGCGACTATGGCAAGAACCCATTCAATTTTAAGAATTATAATCTAGAATATCTGGCAATCTATGTTGACGGAGTCCAGTTCCCCACCAAACCTTTACAACCAGACTTCGCTAATGGTTGTGTGACTCGTGAATTCTATCAACTGGTGTTATCAACAGGGAGACATTTAAAGAACAGTGCGATGGCCATTGATAGAAACGATTTCCTGAGCGGGTACACTCTTTATGCATTTAATCTGACACCTGACGAGGATAATAGTCAGCATCTATCATTGATCAAGAGTGGTAACATACGCCTGGAGACACGTTTCAGGAACGCACTGCCTAATACCATCAATCTAATAATTTATGCGGTATATGACAGTATGATTGAAGTGTCCCATCGCAGACAGGTTTTAGTTGATTACTATTAAGCATCATGAATACTGTGGAACTGACAGCCTTCATGGATACAATATCCACAAACACCCATTTTCTAGGTGTTTTGGCTTGTGATAAACTGCCCAAGCAACCTCTACAGATACGACCGAGTGCTATGATAATTAACACACACCCCTCTGACCAGCCTGGAGAGCATTGGCTAGCAGTTTATATATCATTGGAGAGAGTTGGGTGTTTTTTTGACACTGTTGGAAATGCTCCAAATCATTCAAGATTTCCTAAATCGATTTATGACTTTTTAAACATCTCATGTGACGAGATACATTTCTCAGACAAACAAGTTCAAGATGTCACATCGGTCACATGTGGTGAACACTGTATCTACTTCTTAAATCACATGTGTAGAGGCATTAGCTATGATATGTTGATATCTAAATATTCTTCTAATCTGTTTAAAAATGATACAATGGTAACACGTTTTGTGAAAAAGTTGCAACCGTGTGTGTGTGTTCATGATGTGTTTAGTTGCATTCAACATGTTCAGACAATTGTGTAAGATTGTGTAAGTCAATAAAATGTTGGTCAAATAAATTATCAGAGTTCATGTATCATTACAATCATTTTTATTTAGTCAAGCAAGGGGGTTTAGTCAAACAATATATCATAATGGCTCAATATCGACAAACAGTCATTCACAATAAAAATAAAAAATACAAACAGCGTCATCACACAGCATAATAAAAACAGGTACTATCGGTTGTAGCAGAAATACATTCACAATGTTAACAATCATAGTCAAATTCAAACCAAATCAAATTAAATTAAAACAAAAATAAGTAAATAAATGAAATTAAAATAATAAATCTAGCTCCAATCACGCCACACCATGCCGCTATGAGATGCTGGCCTTGATTTAGACTTACGCCGAGACCGTCTGTCAGAGGACGTTGTTCCTGAAGCCCCATACTCTAAGAATTTAGCGGCTAGAGTGAGACTGCGTCTAGAAGGGGTTTTAACAGCAGCAATGGCAGCATCAACATTTGTTTTAGAATGTTTAACATCACTAATCTCGTCTTTGACATGTCTCTTGGGTATTGTAGAAAGAGGTATGTTTAAAACTGCAAAACCCTGCACAAACTCATCCCAACCGTGGGGTCTGACAGTTGTTTTAGGTGCTTGAATCATGGTCGCTAATTTAACAATATCTAAAATGTGTGATCCGGTCACGACTGCCCCTTTCAACACAAGTTCACCAGATTCGTTCCACTCTAATACCCTTGATTTATACATCTTGGCCAAAATATGCTGGGCATTCTTCTTGCTCCTCAGGGGTAAATTATTTAAGACGTCTAAAGCTGTGTTATCTGTAGCAAAAGTTGTAGACACCACTGGCTGTGGGGTCGCTTCATCCTCGACTGGGGAGCTGTTTGGCACAAGTAGTTTTAAAGTATTGACATCACTATCCCCCTGTCTGACCAATGTTAAATATCTCTGTAGTAACACCGCGTAATGCTGTGCTTTGTCATGTGGAGTTAAATCGTTTCTATTCAAAACGGTTCTCATCAAATCATCAATGTTATTTTCAGCACTCTGTCTGATAGTCGTTGGGCCTCCAACACGTAATTTGTCCACATCTCTTTGTGGCACCAAATACATTTTCTCCATAATGACTAGTACCGGTAGTCTGTTTGTACACACTTGTAGTATATCGCTTCAACCCTGTCTCGACAACAAGCTAGTGATAAATGGTACAGCTATGCTTAAAAGCAGTAACAAAAATCCTCCCTCTTGGTTGATAACACGCTTTTTCTAGATATTGTAATCTTTTTGTCAGCTATGATTTTCAGATTAGACTTAACCTTTGACAGTGTTTGTTGAGTCTTTGATAGAGGAATGGTACCACACAGCACGTTCAATGCGACTTCACACAATGCCTGAATTAAATCTTTTGAAGCATTCTTTAAAATAGCCCGTATTTGACCCGGCTTAGATTTCATCAACAGTTGTAGTAGCGATAAATGGCGTTCTAATCTAGCAGACATTTCAACCACTCGTCTTCCTCTGTTTGTACACAACCTGATAAGTGGAGCATAACGCTGTTCTGAGACGAAAGGACTCAGGGGTTTTAGCTTTATAATCAACCAACAAATACCCATAAGGGGCTTCTGTAGCATCTTTAAATGATTCCATAAAATATTTAGTATTACCAGGATACATTTGTCTAGCCAATACAGATATTTGATTATTATCACAGGGATTTTTAAATAACACTAAATAGTTTGTGTTCAAGCTAATTGTCCTACTGGTTTTACCCTGGAAAAACAAATTCTGTACTAGATATAAAACACTGAGATTTCTATGGTGAACATACTGGGTAAAAACCTTCTCAACTTCGAGACTGTTACTGGCATCATTCAAATCAAATCAAATCAAATTTTATTTGTATAGCGCATTTCTTACAAGATGCAACTCAATGCGCTTCACACAATGAAAATGTTCAGTCAATCAGTCAATCAATCAATCAATACTGACAGAGCCGCGAGCAGGCAAAAGTAAAAACCTGTATACTATGTAGCCAGGAAAAATTCCTTTGCAGCCCTCTACCAATAGAGCGACTACTAGCCAGTTTGCTTACCAGTACCCAGCGGTCCCCAAGGGGAGGCCAAGGACCACCGGCACAAAGCAAGCAAGCAAGGGCAAAAACCTGTACACCATGTATCCAGGAAAAATTCCTTGCATATTATCGGCGTACACACTGTCCATAAATTTTGTGTTATATTTGCATCGTTCTGCATCCAGTATGGTCACAGGTCCTGCCAAAAGAGAATCTTAAGCACAGTTATGATGCAACAACACAATAGAGACAATAAAGAGGACAGCAATACAACCTGATGGTGGTCCTGGTACACCCTTGTACCGGTTCCAGTACTGCTCTAGGTGCTATTTGGAGCTGACAGTGCCTCATCAGCACCCGGGTCCATTTTCCTGTCAACACAAATCTCAAAACACGAGTATGGTGTAATGGCCTAGTGATCCTAGTTCTATAATGTCCAATGTCTCCCTTAGTATCAAAAGGCGACATTGAATAAGTAGGTTTTGAGGTCACGCTTAAAAATGTCCTGAGTTTTAGACAACCTCAGGCCCTCAGGTAGGGTGTTCCACAATCTAGGAGCATATATGCTAAAAGCTGATCCTCCAAATCTCTTTGTCCTAGCCTCTGGCACTATTAAAAGTTCCGTGCCACTAGACCGTAGGGGTCTAGCTGGTGTGTATCTTATGAGCATGTCCACCATGTAATTGGGTGCATCACAGTGAAGTGATTTATAAACTAGTAAAAGGATCTTAAAGTCTATTCTATGACTGACAGGGAGCCAGTGTAGTGATCTCAAGACAGGTGTGATGTGCGCTCTTCGTTTGGTCCTAGTAAGGACACGAGCAGCAGCATTTTGAACCATTTGTAGTCTATTTATCATTTTTGGGGGGAGACCTGTCAGGAGAGCATTACAGTAATCTAGCCTACTAGTAACAAACGCATGCATTAATTTTTCAGTGTCTGCCTGGGAGAGAAATGATTGTACCTTAGTGATGTTTCTTAGATGGTAGAAGGATGTTTTAATAGTGTTATTAATATGAGTTTCAAAATTTAGATCTGGGTCAATTATGACACCAAGATTCCTGGCCTGACACTTAGTGTTAAGAGCTAGTGTTTTCAAGTGTGCAGATAATTTCTCTCTCCCAGTTTTCTCGCCAATGATCAATACCTCTGTTTTTTCTTGATTGAGTTGGAGAAAGTTTTGTGTCATCCAAATATTAATATCAGCAATACAGTCTATCAGGTGGTCGATCATCTTGTAGTCGTTGGGAGTTACTGAGATATAAAGCTGAGTGTCGTCAGCATAGCTGTGGTAGTTAACGCTATGCTTCTTGATAACAGAACTGAGGGGTAGCATGTATAGGCTAAAAAGCAACGGTCCTAAAATGGACCCCTGGGGAACTCCACAGGTTGTGCTATAATTGTTTGACTTATGGTCACCAAGGGCTACAAAGTACTGTAGTCTCGGTCAGCCAGGTAAGTCCTGAACCAGTTTAAGACCGGACCTGCGAGGCCAACCCAGTTTTCAAGTCTCTCAATAAGTATGGAGTGGTCTACCGTATCAAAGGCTGCACTTAAGTCTAAGAGTACAAGAATCGAGAGTTTTTTCGAGACTGCATTTATCCTAAGGTCATTAGTTACCTTAAGCAAAGCGGTTTCTGTGCTGTGGTATGATCGGAAACCTGACTGAAGTGGGTCATACCTATTATTTAGGACTAAGAATTCATGAAGCTGTCTATACGCTGCCTTTTCTAAAATGTTGCTTAGAAAAGTGAGATTGGATATTGGTCTACAGTTTTTTGGATCAGAAGGATCTAGGTTACTTTTCTTCAGGGTGGGTCTAACCAGGGCAGTTTTAAGCGCCGCTGGAAATATCCCTTTAAGTAGGGAGTGATTTACAATGCCTAGTATGTCATCAGACACAGATTCAAAAATGTCCTTAAAAAAGGTGGTAGGAATAGGGTCAAGAGGACACGTAGACGGTTTAAGCTGCAGGGATTAAAGCAAAAAAAAATCTCCTGACTGAAAAAAAAACTCAGGCCAAATCGGGGCCGGTGGCTTTCCGTGCGCAAAGCGCGCCTGCGATTTTCCGTTCTACGTTCTAATGCTTTGACTTTTCTTTCGAAAAATGTGAATACATTTCCGCGTTGTCGAAAATCAACGACACATCGCTAGTCAACTAACACGGCTTGTTTTGTGAGCCTGCTAACAATGTAAAGTAGTCTTCTAGTTAACTAGGTAACAATGTAAAGTAGTGTTCTAGTTAACTAGGTAGCAGTCCAATCCATTTCGCTGCAGTATTTTGGCTTGACTAGCGAGTTTGTGTTGTGATTCTCAACAACGTTGAAACGTAGTTTCACCCTTTTCCATAGTTTTGAATAATAAATGTGTGGACTGACGATGTAGCGCAGCCTAACGTATTCAAATAATTATTTAACAAAGTTGTATTCTGATAATTATTCCCCCTCCTCCCAGACTTACAAGGTCACACTATTATTGGATTGGTTGTTTGCGTGCTGGGTGAAGTTAGCTAAACATTTAACCTTCTAGTTAGCAAGAGAAACATAATGTCACTCTCCAAAGGTCTAAAGAGGAAAGTTGACGGTGAAAACAGGGCATTTAAAGAGGAATGGACAGCGAACTATGCGTTCATCCTACCTGGTTTCATCAATGCAAAGCCGTTGTGAGACTCACATTTTACGTGCTCACAATGTTCCCTTTCTATACATGCGAGTCGTCCTTTTCGTCAATGAATGTGATAAAGACGCACTAGAGGAATCGATTGGTGCATAAAAACCTTGAGAACTGCCGGATTAAAGTGACGTCCATAATAATAATAAATCATAATAATACATTAGATTTATAGCGCTTTTCTAGACACTCAAAGACGTCCATATCACCAGATAGCCAACAAATAGTGACCGATGGGAGATGCCAGTTTTCTCGTTAAGTGAGATTTAAATAGCCTAATATTATTTTTTCTATTGGCTCATTGTAATTCTTAGTAATTATTATCCCTAGTAATGTAGCGTGTTTGCTCTGTAGTTTCAGGAGCATATAGGCTAAGCGGATTCAGTTTTTTTTTTTTTTGCGCCGATTTTGTTGTCAATGTTTTTCATAAAATTAAACTGCATTTGCTTTGTTACTGTTCACATGTGTGGTGCAGTCACATTCACATAGCCTATAAGTAAACATTAAGTTTGAATGATTTACTGAGCTGGCGTTACTTTTTTCAAACCACACACCGCATGTCGGCTATTTCAGCACCACGCGCCATGTCCACCTACTTATCACTATGAGGGGTTCAGCGTCAGTGCACCCCGCTCTGTTACTGTCGCATAGTTGTAGCCAATAAAGGCCTATGTAGGCTATATAGGCTATTATATATCATTTATATACCTAATACCTAGGGGTGTAAATCACCAGCTTCATCACGATACGATATTATATCGATTTGTTTGTATGAGATACAATGTTTGACGATTTCACAATGTCAGTCACGATACGATTTCGATTCGATTCAAGATCGATATGACGATATGATCGATATGACGCGATATCATATGCCAATCTAACACAATTATCAATTGTAATAAGTGGTAATT
The DNA here is from genome assembly GCF_963989245.1 of Nansenia antarctica. NCBI lineage: Eukaryota > Metazoa > Chordata > Actinopteri > Argentiniformes > Microstomatidae > Nansenia > Nansenia antarctica. The sequence goes on from NC_137684.1 coordinate 8,390,811, forward strand.
AACATACAGCTCATTAACACACACACACACACACACACACACACACACACACACACACACACACACAGGTTCAGAGAGACATCCAGTCACACACGCACACACACACACACACACACACACACACACACACACACACGTCCACACACGTGTCACACACGTCCAGCAGGTCTGATATTGGTCTGACTGGATTCGCCTCGAAGAGTAGATGTTAAAAAATATCTTTGGTGTCCAAAACGGTCAATGTATTCGCCCATTAGACTCCCGTTAGACGCACTCTCATTAGACGCACTCGCACAAGCCGAACATTTCCGAAGATCACCGGAGATTGCCGAACGCGAGAGGAGGAGGAGCCGAGAAGTGGAGCCGAGCCAGTAAGACAGACAGTCACACACGGTGAATGCGAGTCACACATTGCGAACGCGAGTATGTTAACGTCCCTGGTTCAGAGAGATGTTCCAAAATATATATTAAAAGGGATAGACTTACTGTCTCTCATCAAAAATGAAAAACATTCGTATCTTTTTCAAGTCTCTCTCTCTCTGCGCGCATAAGATGACGATATAGATCGATATTTTTACATTGCGTCGATGTAATCAGATCGTTAGTCAATGAATCGATGTATCGTTACACCCCTACTAATACCAACATCAAAATAGATTGTATGCCTCTACAAATCATATTACACCAGGTAAAATCCGTCACAACTTGGAATAAATCCGTCGCAACTTGGAATAAATTGACGGAAATCCGTCGTAGCGACGGAGAACTTTAATCCCTGAAGCTGTGACACAATTTTACCTAATGTTTCCGTACTAATCATGGTGAACATGCTCATAGTCATGTTCTGTGGTGGCGGATCTGTGGTGCTACACAAACCTAGTCTTTCATGAGTAATACACATTCTAATATTTGTTATCTTATCCCTGAAGTGGGCTGCAAATTCCTCGCATTTGGTGACAGAGGCTGCGCCGTCTAGAGTTCTAGGAGCAGGGTTTAGGCAATCAATTGTCGAGAACAAGACCCTGGGGTTATTCTTGTTTGTAGATATTATCTTTGAGAAGTGATTTTTTCTAGCATTTCGCATTGCCAAGTTAAAGGCAGATAGATGTTCTTTAAAAATATTCTGATCAATCTGTAATTTGCTCTTTCTCCATCTGCGCTCAGCTTTCCTACATGTTCTCTTTAGGAGATTTATTTCACTGTTTCGCCATGGTGCTCTCCTCTTGGCTCCAACCTTTTTTAGTTTGGTAGGTGCCAGGGAGTCTAGGGCCATTTTTACTTTATTGTTAAAGGTAATTACTAAGTCGTTTTCACATAACGTGGGAGTTGTGTGATTACTGTTCATTAAAGCTTTGAAATGTTCAGCCACTGCAGGGGTAAGATAACGTTTTTTAACAACACGTTCAGCATTGCTTTCAGCTTTACGTGTTACAATGGTAAAGAAAATACAGAAATGGTCAGAGAGGGCCAGGTCGCTGATACCTGATATTGAGACCTCAAGACCCTTTGTAATCACAAGATCAAGGGTATGGCCATGATTGTGAGTGGGTTCATTGACATGTTGAACAAAATCCATAGATTCCAAGAGGTCAATAAATTCCCTAGCCCTCAAGTCAGCCTCATTATCAACATGAAAGTTAAAATCACCAGTGATAATAATCCTATCATAGTTGGGATGGATAATGGATAGGAACTCAGAGAAGTCAGGTAGGAAGGTAGGGGCTGGTTTCGGCGGCCTGTATACAGTTACCGTAAGAATAGGTGGTTGGCATGCCATAACTGTGGCATGATATTCAAAGGAGGAGAATATATCAAAGGATATGCTCCTGCAGTTTAGGTTATTTGAAGCTATGGTAGCTGTTCCTCCCCCCTTTTTTCCATTTCTGATTGATTGGAAAAAACTGTAGTTGGGGGGAGATGCCTCAATAAGGGCTGCTGCTCCATTTGTATCTAGCCAGGTTTCTGTGAGTAGCATACAGTCGAGTTTTCTATCACAAATGAGCTCATTTATGATAAATGTTTTTTTGTTTGATAGGGACCTGATATTCAAAATTGCCATGGAGATGTCATTTTGACACTGGGACTGACTCGAGGGCATACTTAATGAAATGGGTAATACATTTCTCAAATTTGCGCCATGTATTACCTTATTTGTGGTGGAGGGAGTCCGATGGGAGACAATAGTCTGGATGGCATGTTTGGTGTTAGAGGAATGGATCGGACTCATCCCACATCAGCGTTGACAGGGCACCGGCCAGGTCCAGGGCTGGACAGCGAGGTCCATGGACATCGACAGCAGGCGGGCACCATACCTGTTTGGGTGAAACCTATCTCTCGCAAACAGCTCACTACGGTTAAAGAACGTGGTGAAATTGTCTATAAATGGGATTTGCATATGACAGCAGTATCCCTGTAGCCAAAGGTGAAGACTTCGAATTCTACTGTATTTGGTGTCGCCATACCTGGGACTCGGGAAGGGGCCCGAGATGATGCAGGTCTTACCTGTGCCCTTGACGGTGGCGATGAGGGCTCGGAAGTCGTCCTTCAGCTCCTCCGACCTCTCCCGTCCGATGTCCTTGGCACCCACGTGGACGATGACGGAGGTGACCTGGGGGGGGGGCCTCCTCCACCAGCATCGGGACTACCGCGGCGACGTCCCTCACCTTGGCACCTGGGATGCAGTGGGTTCTGGCCTTCGGGACTGCAACATGGCGGACCATGGACGAGCCTATTACAAGCACAGAGGGGGGGGGGGGAGAAGAGCGGGTGCGGGGAGGAGACACGAACTGTAGTCTCCTCTGCTGGCGGCGTGATGGACCTGTAGGGGGCACAGGGTGGGAGAGGGGGAGAGAGAGAGGGAGGGCGTGTGGTCTCTGGGGCGGGGCGGGGCCAGGCGTGTGGTCTCTGGGGAGGGGGTGGGGCCAGGCGTGTGGTCTCTGGGGGCGGGGGCGGGGCCAGGCGTGTGGTTTCTGGGGGTGGGGGTGCAGGCCCTGGCTCTCTTCGGCTTCGGTGTGGACTGGTGGCTCTGCAGCGCCTCGAAGCTGTTCCGCAGCAGGAGGGCCTCATGGGGGTTGGTGCCAGAGGAGTCGTTGGTACGACTCCTCTTCCTGACGGTGGTCCAAGTCCCTGGTGATGTAGGGACAGTGTGAGTTACACCTGGGATTGGGCTTACAGGTGGAGGTGGAGGCTTTGATGTTGATGTTGTGGTTTGTGTGCTTTCTATGTCTGTAATTATTGTTTTGTGTAATGTGTCATAAAGTGAACTAAGATGCGACTCCCCTTGTCTGATCTGGTGTAGATTCGAGATTCGTCCCTTCATCTCCTCAACCTGGTAGCTAAGCTCCAGGCAGCGCCGACAGGCCATGAAAGAGAAAAGTGGTGTTATTTGCAGAGAGAGAGATTTTTTTTTTGATTATGATCAATCAGTATTTCAGAGATATGTGATATAAAAGTATATAAGGTTGTTAGTAGTTCGGGGAGGTATCCCGATAGAAAAAAGCCCGTTTAAAAAGTGTAAAGGTGGCTAGCTGGTTAGCCGCGGTAGCTAACTAATAACGCTGGTAATCCCGACTCAGCCTCCCGGCGTCGGATTTGGCGGAACGAGGTCCCGATGTTATATAGGATAGGAAAGCTATTTATTTACAAAAAATGCTTTCTCAATAGAGTTTGGTATAGATAGCAGTTTTTAAGATTCTAACGCTGTCGAGCTGCAACAGCAAAAACAAACACTCGACATTCATGACGTCTTCAATGATTAACAAATTATTCTTGGACACCGGTAGGATTTCATCATTGTCTAGTCTTTCGGGAATCCCCTTGACAAAATTGATATCCCTAATCTTTAACAAATCATCATATAACGGTTGCCAACAAGCATATATACAGTATATACAATATTTTCAATGTGATGCGAGAGCAAACACTCTGCATTAGCTAACAACTCCTTAACAAAATAGGTTTTACCCGAGTTAGAAGGCCCCGACAACAGCAAGCTGAATGGATGCTGTAGTCTAAATCAAAATCACTATTGACAAAATCTGACATGATTCAAAAACCATACGGTAAGGTTGTGTAGTCTTGCATTAAAACCATTTTGTTGTAGACTATTCTAAACCTCTTGACAACGGTTGTGTTCTTCAATGTGAGAGATCTCTTAACACGTACAATATTTTCAGTGCGGGCCAACACATGTCTTGTGCTGTTCCTGTCGGCTATGAAATGATCAACGAGCCCCACCAGAGTGTCTAGTTTAACAACTTTAGAATTCTCAGCGTTCAGGGTACTACCTTTAGCTTTCATGCATGTAACACCCTTTAAAGTTCGATAACCATATGTTTTAGGCCCCCCTGAACAAAACTCCACAATATGGTCGCCACCCCCTATCTCGTCAGTTAAATCACCGAAGTACGGCCCTAGCGGAGGGGCCCAATCACCTGGTTTTGTTACAAAATCACCGAATCGGTGTCACTATACAAAAGTCTGTCATCCAGTTTATTCATCAGATCATACAACTCGAGCCTAGCATGGGCAGTTGTGAAAGCTCCTAGAAAGACATTGATATCCTTTGTAGTCCATAAAGACCCGTCAGCATGAGCCCACTGGACCAATGCAACTGTGTCAGATATGAATGCAAAGTGTTTCAAGTCCACATCGACTGAAAATATGTATCTAGCAAAATCTTCAGGATCCTTCAACAATTCAGTGTTGGGCAGATTCTCTCTCATGGAGAATCTACCCCACAAGCTGTTTAGGAGTAGTTTGTTGATAGATCGTCTGGCCTGATTTAAAACTATTTTGGATGGATCGAGTCTTATCCCTTCCTTGGCGTGTTTGTGATCACATAGATGTGTTGACATCTGACACAACATGTTCAGGGTACCCACTGGCTTCCTGCTTATATTGTAAGAATTTTTTTACATATCCTGCAAATAAGTCATCACTCTTTTGAGCAAAATGCCATACTTCGTCTACCCGGGTGACCATGTAACCAAAATCTATAGCTTTTAACAATTCGATACTAACCCAGGTACCTGAAATGGCTCTCTCGTCATCTGTATGGGTACACACCCCTGTCTGGTTCTCACTCTCTGCACAGCTGCAGCACAATGGAAACATTAGTTTACCTCCGCATCTATAGGGTAGAACTGTGTGGAGCAAACCTCTGGGGGGTAATACAGTAGCCTTGATTAAACCGTAATAATTCTCCAGGGACTCAAAATCGTTGAAGATGATTTGGGGGTGCCCCACAGGGTAAGACTTGCGAGCTTGGCAGAATGGGTATAACGATGTGAAGTCTAGATATTGTATCTTCTCATCAACACTAGCCTTGTGGTAGAGTTTATAGGCATTAGTACGGCCCCCGTAGAGAGCGTCCCTAGGTTTCAATCGTTCTGTGTGTGTGTATGTTGACATAAAATTAATAACTTGCTGATCATGGCGTTTAGCCCTCTGCCATTCGCATTCCCACATGATTTCGACAGTCAACCCATGAACCCTCTCAAGTGTCTCAACTCTCACATCAGCCTCTGCCCTCAAATCACCATATGACTTTTGAAGGAGGGGGTTTAAATGATTTGGGTCATGTTTACAGTTGTGCCCATGGTGGAAACAACCGTTAAATTCCAACGCCACTTTAACCCCGTTTTTCTCATAATTGCCGTCAACGTGGTATGCACCAAACTTTCTCTCCCCATCGTTTAAAGCATGCTGTACACAAACAGCTCGAGTGTGTTTAACATATTCCAACCATTCAATCGACACAGCAGAATAGTTCTTGTGTTGTTTTATGTACGCATTGTCATAAGTCAAGGCAACAAGGTCCTTAGGCAGGAATTGTGTTTTGTAAACAGCCATGCAGCAGGCGGCTAGTGTTGTTTGGTTAAATGGATCAACATCTGTAAATGACCTATATATTTTACAACATGTATACAAGTTAAGGACTTTTATTGATGGTGCTTTGTATACCACATATTATTTGAATATCAACATGTTATTATAGCCTACCGCCTTTAATTTGAAGAACACAAGTATGTTCTCCCTTTTTGTAACTGCGCATGCGCGAGAGAGTTAGAACGGAGTAAGAACGGAGAAGAAAGCAAGGTGGTTAAAGCTACGGTTAAATGGTCTACGGATTTGTGAAGAATATCTTCTCATTATCGTTTTATAGCAACTAGCTGGAAGGCGAAGAGGTATGTTTGTATTGACTGTCAATTTAATTTCATTGTTGTGTAGGATTTGAATGTATTGATTCAATGCTGTGTAAAACACTCTGGAATTAGCTACGTATACTGAATGCTAGCGGATGGATGCTGATTGTAGCTGTGTGTTATTCTACTTTCAGCTCTTACGGTTTGTCTATGGTGCTTTTGGTGCGTGTAAATAAAAGGTTAAACTGCATCATTGACCATCAGTTATTAATAAGGAGTCACCGTCTATACTAAATCCGGCTGGAATGCTACAGTAAGAGCTAGTCCCCCTCATCTATCCTGCCGCCACGCTGCATCAAGGAGTGTCTACTACGACGAACCGCGGGGCAACGTTGCTACTACAGTGCGACGCCATCTTGTGGGTCTAGACAAGGACTACGGTCAACGGGCAGCTGGCCAAAGGATTTGATGCAATGGTCAGATACGGTGGACATTCACTCGAAAGGAACAATTCATCTTCATCAAGAACATTAATGTCTTCATCTTCATTTACGGTTTAAGAAGAAACGGACGTCAACAACTGGACAACAAACAGTATCTTTTATTTTCTTAAGTAGCCTATGTTCCAATGTCAATGATACCCTGGTTTGATGTATTTGTTATTTTATTTAATGTTGAGTGACTCAAGTACACATATTGTGATTTGATATACTGAATGTTCTTTATTTAGTATATATTTCAAGGACATAGAGGTTTGCTGTATATTGCCATTTGTTTATTTAATATTACAGTTATACATTTAAGATATACAGTAGGTCTATATACTGGGATTTAACATACTGAATGTTGATGCATTATCATCTTGATATGTTGCTGCTTAGATGTCATATATATATGTGTTTGTTTTCCAATGCTATTGAGGGTCAGATTCATTAGATCAGATTTATTAAGCCAAATTTGATGAAAAAAATGACAGGGCCAAGTAACCCTCCTCCTGAATTAGAGCTAGAGAAGCAGATAACTAAATTGCAGCATAACATTCAAAGTCTTAAAGAGGCTCTCTCAGAAACATTAGATACTACTGAGATAGAACACATAGAGAAGGATATTCAACTCAAAGAAGAAACTCTAAATAGCCTCCATAGTCAACTACAGGAGTACGGAGGGGAAGGCCCCCGACGCTCAACCCGGCCAAAGAACCCGACTCCCAAGATTCTTGAACTGCAAAGGGAAGAGGCACAGAGGAAGGAAAGAAGGCTTAGCTCAATGTACGAACAGTGGAAGGTTCAAGCCCGTAAGTCAAGAGAGAAGCTCAAGTCGGACCTTAAAGATAGTGAGCTGGCATCTCTAGTCGATACTCTAGAAGAAGAGAAAGAGGCTGTGATGAGCAGCTACCTTGAACTACGAGGTCACGATAGTCACATCACACCGTCAACTGAATTGAAACGTTGTGTCGATGCATGTGAGGCAGTTACAACAGATATCAGGAAAATTGCCTACGAGAGGCTTACAGGGATCGATGGAGATTATGATGCAGAGCAAGCACAACGTCCTCTCAAGGAGCTACTTCAAAGGAGCTATGCTCGCTCCATCTATGGGTCTACGGTCTCAAGAATGAGTCGTGACTCAGTCACCAGTCATCACAGCGGCTCATGTATGACAAACAAACACGTGGACGCTGCGGCAGAGCTGGCAGCAAAGGAAGCTGGGTACGAAGCGTTGCTTGAGGAGGGAAAACAAAGGGAAAGGGTGCAAGATATGGAGAAGCAGCTTGGAGCTGAGAAGCGCGAACTGGACCGCCTACAGGCAGCGAAGGAAGTAAGGACAGCTCGGGCCAGGCTGCAGGTCTACAAACAGGAAGCTAGCCCCCCTACCTCCGTCATTCCCAAGGAAGAGCACCATGCTCCCCCAGCTACTAGCAGACAACCCCCCAATGTTCCAGCATCATCAACTGAGGTAAATGTGTCGTCCATAGCCCAGGCCTTCCAAATTAGTATGGCTCTTAATAGACTACCAGTACCAGAGCCATCTGTATTTAACGGCGATCCTATCCAGTTCTTCGAATGGAAATCCTCATTTATGTCTCTCATTGACACAAGAGCCATCTCCTCAGCTGACAAACTCTATTATTTGAGAAAGTATGTAGGAGGCCCTGCTCGTAAGACTCTGGAAGGAACATTCTACAGAAATGACGACCAGGCTTACAAGGACGCATGGAACAAACTGGATCACAGATATGGCCAGGCCTTCGTCATACAGAGAGCCTTTAGAGACAGGCTCGCAGATTGGCCAAAAATCCAACCAAAGGACGCCGTGGGACTTAGAGACCTTTCAGATTTCTTGAACGCCTGTCAAGATGCGATGTCACACGTGAAGAGTCTCGAAATACTAAATGACTGTGAAGAGAATAGGAAGCTAGTCCAAAAGCTGCCAGACTGGGTAGCCTCTCGTTGGAACCGAAAGGCTACAGAAGCCTTGAACAAGAGTCAAGAGTTCCCTAGCTTCCATAACTTTGCTACTTTCATGTCGATGGAGTCAGAGATAGCTTGCAATCCGATCACCTCATTCCATGCTCTCCGTCCCTCAGAGTCCAGCACAGAAAAACGAAATAACAGAGACCCCAAGAGGAACAAGGCCAGTGTTCTTAGCACTCAAACTGAAGCCACTAGTGACAAGCAAAGGCCAGCCAAGGGAAATGCAAGGCCCCCTTGTGCGTTCTGTCAAGACAACCAGCATATGCTACATGGCTGTCCCAAGTTCATGTCTAAGACTCTGGAGGAGCGACGGGAATACGTGAAAGAAAACAAGCTTTGCTATGGCTGCACCAAACCTAGTCATAGTGCAAAGGACTGCCGCCATCGACATTCATGCAACACCTGTAAAGGTAAACATCCCACTTGTCTTCATGATGACAAAATTATGTCAAAAGGGAGAGGGCTACACCTCGGGAAAATACCTCTCAAAGCAAAGTAGAGGAGACAGAAACTGCTGTAACTTCAATGTCAGTCACTACTGCAGGAGAAGAACAATCTACTAACACGTCAATGATTGTGCCAGTATGGGTGTCGTCAAAGAACAATGCAGGAACAGAAAAACTAGTCTACGCCCTGCTGGACACACAAAGTGACACCACATTCATCGACCAGGAAGTGAGCAGCACTCTAAAAGCAGACTCCTGTCCAGTTAAACTGAAGTTAACCACTATGACCGGACGCGACACAATCATAAAAAGTGAAAGAGTATCAGGGCTTCGTGTGCGAGGTTACAGCTCCTCCCTCTACATTGACCTTCCTCCTACCTATACTAAGGATTGTATACCGGTGAACCGCACCCACATTCCCACAAGTGAAACGGCCAGACAATGGAATCATCTCCCCACAGTCGTAGACGAGATTCCACCACTGAAGGATTGTGAGGTTGGTCTTTTGATAGGATACAACTGTTCAAGGGCAATGGCACCAAGACAAGTTATAGCAGGAGGAAATGATGAACCGTACGCGGTTCGAACCGACTTAGGATGGAGCATTGTAGGGTGTTCCTCGCCATGCCTCGACACTCCAAGTGTAGCAAGACGGTGTTTCAGGGTCGCTGTCAAGGAACTCCCACCAGTCACTCCAGCAGATGCCATTCGCATTCTGGAGTCCGACTTCAAGGATGCCAAGGAAGATGGAATAACAGTGTCCCAAGAAGACATACTGTTCCTAGACAAACTAGGGAGCCACATTAAGAGAAACGGTCAAGGACATTACGAAATGCCCTTACCCTTTAAGGAGAGACCCAACCTACCTGACAACAAACAGCTTGCCATCATTCGTCTCAGCCACCTCAAGAGGAAGCTGTCAAAGGATGAAAGGTACAAGGAACACTATGTCAAGTTCATGGAGGAAGTCATAGAAAGGGGTGATGCAGAGGAAGTTCAAGACGATGGGAAGGAAGGAGAAAAATGGTACATACCTCATCACGGCGTCTACCATGCTAAGAAGCCAGACAAACTGTGTGTTGTGTATGACTGCTCCGCCAAATACAAAGGAACCAGAAGATACACCTCAGCACAACTCACCAGCAATGGAGATATGTCCCCACTGACAAAAATCCAGCTGATCATGCCTCCAGAGGCCTAACTGTCAGTGAGCTGATATCATCTGGCTGGTTCACGGGACCCAAGTTTTTATGGGAAAGGGAACTTGTCCTCCCAGAAGAGAAGATCCCAGGGCTGCCAGTAGGAGACCCGGAAGTGAAAGGGGCTCAGACACTTAACACAGAAACCACAGAGCAACACTCCGTGGCAGATCGGCTGTCTGTGCTCTCATCCTGGTCTCAGGCTGTTAGAGCAGTGGCGCGCATCCTTCAACGAATTAACAAGGACAAATCAAATGGTCTCTCCACAGTAAGGGAACGGGAGGACGCGGAGAGCCACATAATCAAAGACGTACAGAGACTGACATATCCAGATGAGCTGAATTTACTGAAGAAAGGCTCTCGGCTGCCACTCCATAACAAGTTACATCGCCTCAATGCCTTTCTAGACAAAGATGGTGTAATCAAGGTGGGAGGAAGGCTCAGTGATTCAAATCTTCCTCACTCAGTCAAACACCCTGCGATCATTCCAAAGGAACACCACATCACAAAAATTATAATCGCACACTGTCACGAAGGGGTTAAGCATCAAGGTAAAGGAATGACCACGAATGAGATCAGATCGAAGGGCTACTGGATCCCAGGGATTGGTCGGGCCGTGGCATCACACCTTCGCCAATGTGTGACTTGTAGAAAGCTCAGGGGACACACAGAAGAGCAAAAAATGGCCGATCTCCCTCCAGAGTGTGGAACCGTCTCCACCCTTTACAAACTGTGGGATGGACTGCTTTGGCCCCTTTTACACCAAACAGGGACGAAGTGTACGCAAAAGATATGGCCTTCTCTTCACCTGCTTTTCCTCCAGAGCCATTCATATTGAAATGCTGGAGGACATGTCAACAGATACCTTTATAAATGGACTGCGCTGCTTCATTGCCATACGTGGTGCAGTGCGTCAGATCAAATCTGACCAAGGAACCAACTTCCTGGGAGCCAAAAACGAACTGAAGGAAGCTCTTAAGGAAGTTGATAGTGACAGACTGGCTACCTTTCTCTCGGAGAATCAGTGCGACTTCATCATGAATGCTCCAGATTCAAGCCATGTCGGCGGAGTGTGGGAGCGTCAGATTAGGACGGTTAGGAGCATCCTCAATTCAACTCTCTTGCTCTCTTCGGGTAGTCTAGACGATGCTTCCCTCCGAGTCTTCTTCTATGAGGCAATGACAGTGGTTAATAGTCGCCCGCTCACTGTTGACAACCTCAATGATCCCAACAGTCTCGAGCCACTTACCCCTAACCACCTACTCACCAAGTCCACTCCAGCTCTACCTCCCCCAGGCAAGTTCATCAGAGAAGACATGTACGCTAGGAAAAGATGGCGGCATGTACAATATTTAACTGAACAGTTCTGGAACCGCTGGCGGAAGGAGTATCTAACCAACATCGCTATAAGGCAATGCTGGCACACCCGGAAGAGAAACCTGCAGATAGGGGATATAGTGATGATGAAAGATGATAATCTGCCTAGAAATGAGTGGAGGTTGGGTAGAGTTTCGGAAACTACAGTGGATAGAGATGGTCTGGTTAGGAAAGTGAAGATATGTCTAGGTGATAGGAAACTAGGCAAGAAGGGTGAACGTCTCACAAAGCAGTCAGTGCTTGAACGCCCAGTTCAGAAACTGGTTTTGTTGCTAGATAGTGACTAGTTAGATACTAATGTACACAGTCACACTTTGCATCTCTGAAGATGTATCTTGATTTTGTTTATGAGGTGTTTTTTCATACCCCTTTAATACCATATTTCTGGTCAAGGTTCATTTCGTGTTTAGAAATCATTTGTGTTTGCTTGAACTTGGTTTATTTCTATATTTGAAACACCAATGATTTGATGGGAGTGTAAATGACCTATATATTTTATAACATGTATACAAGTTAAGATAAGGACTTTTATTGATGGTGCTTTGTATACCACATATTATTTGAATATCAACATGTTATTATAGCCTACCGCCTTTAATTTGAAGAACACAAGTATGTTCTCCCTTTTTGTAACTGCGCATGCGCGAGAGAGTTAGAACGGAGTAAGAACGGAGAAGAAAGCAAGGTGGTTAAAGCTACGGTTAAATGGTCTACGGATTTGTGAAGAATATCTTCTCATTATCGTTTTATAGCAACTAGCTGGAAGGCGAAGAGGTATGTTTGTATTGACTGTCAATTTAATTTCATTGTTGTGTATGATTTTAATGTATTGATTCAATGCTGTGTAAAACACTCTGGAATTAGCTACGTATACTGAATGCTAGCGGATGGATGCTGATTGTAGCTGTGTGTTATTCTACTTTCAGCTCTTACGGTGTGTCTATGGTGCTTTTGGTGCGTGTAAATAAAAGGTTAAACTGCATCATTGACCATCAGTTATTAATAAGGAGTCACCGTCTATACTAAGTCCGGCTGGAATGCTACAACATCTGTGCACGCCAGGAATTCAAGCCGGTATTTTAGACAAGCCTCTCTTAACAATACCACATCATTCACACCATATGCATGCAACTGTTACTGAAAGTCAAACACCTCATCTTTGACCCCCTCATACCAACTGTCAAAAACCCTTTGATCATTATCGGACATATACTCAAACCCGTACATGGTTTTTGAAGGGTATGGGCCTATGTATTGATCATTTACACGCCTTTATCCTGTGTTTGTAAGTCAAATGCAGCAACGGTCTTTGACAACCGCATAGGCACAAAAGAATAATTGTCAATATAACGCTGGTTGAACACAGCATCAATCATTGTCACCAATCGACCCCACTCATTATGATTTTAACTACCAATCCCACGCTCAATAAATATTCTGCTAGAATATGATGGTCAAACCCTGCAGCGTTATGAGCAATGAATGTATAGCCCTCAAACAAACTGTTTCTGAAATGTTTGACAAGTTTTTCAACACAATCCTCCCCCGTAGCATGAAATTCTCTACCGTCGTATGTCATAGCACAGACAAAATTAGCAACATGCTTGCCGTCTTCAAATCTAGTTTCAAAATCGTAGAAGATTAGTTTGTTGTTTGGTTTGGCAGCTTTCATAGGCTGTATAAAACAGTCATGCTTGGAATTTGGGACGAGATTTACACTGCAATACTTGCATTTACCTACGACGCATTTATGCTTTTTACCTGCTCGGTGATAAACTCGGTCGCAGGTTTTGCAAAATATCAATGTATTGCATTGTGATGGTTGTGTGCCACCACTGGGGGTGGTCATAGCCGCTTTGTGTCTGTTGTAACATTCTAGGGAATGACACCATCTGTTACAATCGCAACAGTACACCCACGATTTGCCAGTGTCACAACAACCTTCCGTTGCACATGTCGAACAATGATGGGGACAACGATGGGTCCTATAACTGTTGTGACCTTGGCAACAATGTTTGCAGAAATAGGAGGTCCCCAAGAACCTATGGACGCTGGTTATTAAGTGGTAATGATTGTCTTGTAGGTACAAGTATGCGGTATTGTTGTTTGACGCGCTACCTGTCATAAACCACTGCATCTGATTATTTACATTCATGGTTAGTACCCCTATTTTAACATCTAATACCCTCTCAAACGAGTCTATGTCATCAAGGGCTATTTCATCATCCTGTGTAAACCCAGCCTTTGCATGTATTTCGGTCGCTATGCGGGGGATAGCTCGGTCGGACACTTGAGGATTCAGATGACGTGCTAGACAATGCGAGAAACACATATTGTCTGCGGTATTGTTTGGAGAGTATACATTTAATTTCTTTCTGGCCAAAATCTCATCACGTGCTAGTTTGGTCAGCCGTTTTGAGCGGCCTCCACCACTCATGTTACGTACAATAGAGACTACAGCTTCTAAACTATCATCGGCCATAATGGTGTCATTACTCTGTAAAATCTTGCCAAACTCCTGTAAGATTAGTTCGCTGTCGTAACCCTGTTTAGTGTTTAATATTATGTTAACAGAGCTCTGTATGCTAGAACCTCTTATGGTAATATTCAGAACTGCATTATCACCCCCCACCCTTCTGCTAAAATCTATGATCTCTGTCATTCTGGCTGTTATACCATCCATATAATTAACGATGTCATTATCCGCAACCCCTCTAAAATTGAGATTTCTGTTCAATGTTAAACCCCTGAAATGGGGTCTAGCTGTCACTCTGTACTCACAACCACAACCCCACCGTACAGCCTAATGTTTTCAACATCTCGTGAATTTAATGAGTCACTATTTGCAATATTGACACTTGACCCTACACCGCAAACACCCAGGGTACCTCCTATTTGACTGGCTGGTAATGTAGTACCATCGTCTACACCAGGGGTCGGCAATAGGTGGCCCGTGGGCCATTGCTGGCTCATCACCAAAAATATTTACAATATCGGACCGACACACATATAGCGGCTATAATGTCCGAATAGAGAATCTACCTCCACCTGAATAATGCTTATTGTACTTTTATCCATGTTGAGAGTGAATGACACAGGGACAGACAATCAGGCAGCGAAGCGCACTGACGCTGAACCCCTCATAGTGAATCATAAGTAGGTGGACATGGTGCGTGGTGCTGAAATAGCCGACATGCGGTGTGTTTTGAAAAAAACAACACCAGCTCAGTAAATAATTCAAACTTAATGTTTACGTATATGTGACTGCAACACACATTATGAACAGTAACAAAGCAAATTCAGTTGAATTTTCTGAAAAACATTTACCTATGCATAGGCCTATGCTCCTGAAACGACAGAGCAAACACGCTATTAGGGATAATAATTACAATGAGCCATTCATTCAAAATATACAAAATACAATTAGGTTATTGAATACAATAACGACAGGCTTGGTACTCACTTAATGTGAAAATTGGCATCTCCCATCGGTCAGTATTTGCTTAATATCTGGTGATATGGACGTCACTTTAATCCGCAGGCAGTTCTCAAGGTTTTTATGCATCAATCGATTCCTCTCGTGCGTCTTTATCACATTCATTGAGGAAAAGGACGACTCGCATGTATAGAAAGGGAACATTGTGAGCACGGAAAATGTGAGTCTTACAACGGCTTTGCATTGATGAAACCAGGTAGGATGAACGTATAGTTCGCTGTCCATTCCTCTTTAAATGCCCTGTTTCCACCGTCAACTTTCCTCTTTAGACCTTTGGAGAGTGACATGATGTTTCTCTTGCTAGCTAGCAGGTTAAATGTTTAGCTAACTTCACCCGGCCCGCAAACAACCAATCCAATAATAATGTGACCTTGTCTGGGAGGAGGGGGGAATAATTATCAGAATGAAAGTATGTTAAATAATTATTAGAATAAGTTAGGCTGCGCTACATCGTCAGTCCACACATTTATTATTCAAAAATATGGAAAAGTGTGAAACTACGTTTCAATGTTGTTGAGAATCACAACACAAACTCGCTAGTCAAGCCTAATACTGCAACGTAATGGATTGGACTGCTAACTAGTTAACTAGAACACTACTTTACATTGTTACCTAGTTAACTAGAACACTACTTTACATTGTTACCTAGTTAACTAGAACACTACTTTACATTGTTAGCAGGCTCACAAAACACGCTGTGTTAGTTGACTAGCAATGTGTACATTTCTCGAAAGAAAAGTCAAAGCATTAGAACGTGTCACATTTTTTAACAATCAATTACTTAAATTAGCCTTTGATTATGTTCGGGCCCGCCATCTAGTGGCTCAATTTTTTTGGGGCCCGAGGCCAAACCTAATTGCCGACCCCTGGTCTACACTATGTCGACTATTAAATGCTTTAAACCTCTGATTGATTAACTCTATGCTACACACATCTGTTGTGGGGGATGAGGCATCACCATAATACTGGTTTGTTAGAAACATGTTGTCTCTGTTTGTCATATTAGACTGGTCAATTGTGACTTGTTGAGTGTTAAAACTCACAAGTTGACGATTGATCCGCCTAACGACGTCTATGCTACACACATCTGTTGGGGGGTCTGAGGCATCACCACAAGTCTGGTTTGTTAGAAACATGTTGTCTTGTTGAGTATTAAAACTCACAATCTGTCGATTGATAAGTCTAATGGCCTCTATATTAGCCATAATTGTCTGTGTATCTGGACAACCCCCAAACCCCTGGATGTCTGTTCTACGCTGCTTGTCCTGCGGCTCCATTATCAAAAAGTATGAAATACAGATGAATCAATATTAAGAAATGAGAAGGTAATTAAGAAGAGTTAGATTAAAAAAAATAAAAAAACATGTTTACACAACACTACGCCTAAATATGGAAGGCTTATTCCCTATGTCTCTTTGAACTATTACTGCCTGTAAAACTGGTCGATGCTTGGGGCGCATGCCCCAATTCAACATCTCTAGCCTCAGCCACAGAAGGGCTGTGTTGAATTCTTACGGTTTTTAAAACATTCATAACAGCCGTATACACGGATTGCCAATCGAGGTTAGTCAGCACGGATAATTTACTAGTCAGAGTTGCTACATTGGTTATCAGATCTGTCGCCTTGTCATGAATTTCACCCAACCAGACATTTTTACTATGTAGCATATGCTCTGAACCAGCCACTTTGCTCTCTAGCCTTTGCAAATATTGATGCGTGGCTACTGTATTAAGCCTCACAACATTGACAACATTTTCCTGATAAGCCATAAAAAAAATTTAAAAAAATAAAATAAAGCATTGCTCTCTATCCTTTGCAAACATTGGTGGGAGTCAGACGTATTATGGCGGCTGATATTGTCAATAGCATCCTTGTTACGTTTCACAGCTTGATGAAGATCGTTAAGACCTTTTACAGTAACAAA